>NC_083240.1:2249024-2549381 GCF_032191835.1 Heteronotia binoei | reverse complement strand
CCGGAGTTCAGATCTTCCCCTCGCGAAGGCGGAGGAGGGAGGCAGCAGGAGCCAGACGCCCCCTCGCCCGGCTCCCCGCCCCCGACCAACCCAGCAGCCTTCCCGGCAAGGGGCGAGGGAGAAGGGCCGGCAACTCACGGGCGCCCTCCGGCTTCCTAGAGCAGCGCCAAGTCGGTCGCCGGGTCGTTGCTTCCGCCGCCGGATTCGCATTCGCCTCCCGCCCCGGCTGGGCCCAGCTCGGCTCCCGGCGGCGGCTTTGTTTCTCCGCCCGGCCGCAGCTCCTCCCCTGGGCAGGCAGCCGGGCCCCGGAGCCTCTCCCTGCCGGAGCAGCCGGTCAGCTGATGGGCAGCGCCGCCCCGGAGGAGGAGCCGGACTCAGGCCCCAAAACACCCCCCCCGCCCCGGGCTGCAGCCCCCCAGCCAGGCGCCTCTCCCCCTTGGCGGGTGAGATTTCGAGCAGGCAGGTGTCGAAGTGCCTGTGTTGTGAACCGCCCTGAGCCTGCTGCGGCGGGGAGGGCGGCATACAAATTAAATATTGTTAGTATTATTATTAAGATTGGGGGGGATTGGGTGGGGCTGCTGCAGATTCCTGATCTTATGTCTGGGGCAATTATGCTCCGTCTTCTTGCTGCTTGGGGTGGGGGTGGGGGCAACAGTGGGAGGGCTTCTAGTGTCCTGGCCCCACTGGTGGACCTCCTGATGGCACCTGGGTTTTTTGGCCACGGTGTGACACAGAGTGTTGGGCTGGAGGGACCACTGGCCTGATCCAACATGGCTTCTCTTAGGTTCTTATGCCTGGGGCAGTGATGCTCTGTCTTCTTGGTGCTTTGGAGGGGGGGCAACAGTGGGAGGGCTTCTAGTGTCCTGGCCCCACTGATGGACCTCCTGATGGCACCTGGTATTTTTGGCCACTGGGTGACACAGAGTGTTGGACTAGATGGACCGCTGGCCTGATTCAACAGGACTCCTCTTATGTTCTTCTGTCTGGGGCAGTGATACTCTGTATTCTTGGTGCTTGGGGGTGGGGGGAATCAGTGGGAGGACTTCTGGAGTTCTGGCCCCACTGGTGGACCTCCTGATAGCACCTGGGTTTTGGACATTGTGTGACACAGACTAGATGGGCCATTTGGTCTGTTCCAACACGTTCTAAATGGAAGATCATCCTCAGCCTCCCCCCCCCCCCCCATTTTTGCCCTTTGACAAAAAGCAGCCTTATCAAGCAAAAGTATTTTAAAAACGAGAGTGTAGATTTCGTTGGTGGGGGGTCTGTAGGGGGACCCCCGCTCAGATCTGGCAGGGCTAAAGGGAACTTCCATGCTTAGGCACAGGAAGTTCCAGACGAAAGGGAACTTCCATGCTCAGGCACAGTTTATCTGAGTGCAGCCTGGGCGGTGCAGCCTTTATGGCAGGGGTGTCAAACATGTGACCTGGGGGCCGAATCAGGCCCCTGGAGGGCTCCAGTCAGGCCCCCGAGCAGCTGGCTGTCATCTGCTTCCTTCTTCCTATCTATCTCTTGCTTCCTTCTACATCAGGGCCAACGGTAGCTCTCCAGATGTTTTTGCCTACAACTCCCATCAGCCCCAGCCATTGGCCATGCTGGCTGGGGCTGATGGGAGTTGTAGGCAAAAAAACCCCCAACCTGGCGAGCTACCATTGGCCACCCCTGCTCTACATAATAATAATTTTTAATTTATATCCTGCCCTCCCCGCCGAAGCAGGCTCATAATAACTTGCTTTGACAGGCTTGCTCAATCACACAGGAGCTACAGAGCAAAAACTCTATTTTCTCCATTGGCTGAGGCTCCTCCCTTGGGGAGGAGGAGGAGAAGGCAGAGCTTGTTTTTCCAGGCTCTCTCAATCGCACAGCAGAGCTATGGAGTCAAGCCTCTCTTTCTTCTATTGGCTGAAGCTCCTCCCCCTCCTGGTCCCCTGGGGAAGGAAGGAAAGAGCCAGAGCTTCCTTGGCCCAGTTCCCTGGGTCCTATGGGAGAGATTCAAAGAAAGCACCTTTAAGACCAATGAATGCTAACTTTTAAAGGATGTTTTAAGTTTTTTAAAAAAATTAATTGTGTTTGCCTGTGTCCTTTATAAAGTTTATATCCCTGCCACTTAATCTTAAATGGGTACGTAGACGGCCCTGTCCAACAAATGAGTTCTACTTTATGGGCCTCCCAGGAGGAAGCCGCTGGCTGGCCCCGCTGGAACCAGGACGGTGGGCAGAAGGGCTGAGCGCGCGTCTTTTCCGGCAGCCTGAATTTTGCGACGGTCCCTTAGCCCGCACCGCCCCCGAGAAGGCGAGGGCGGTGGCCGCGCATGCGCCGAGATGCGGCTGCCTTTGCTGCGCGCTGGGCTGCTAGTTCGAGCCTCGCCGACCGCCGCGATGGCCGCGCAGCAGCAGGGCCAGGCGGGCCGGGGCGCGGTGGGCTCGGTGCTGGGCACCATGGAGTTCGGGCGGCGGGCGGGCGCCGAGGCCAGCGGGGCCATGCTCCGGGCCTTCCTGGGCCGCGGGCACTGCGAGCTGGACACCGCCTACATGTACGCGGGGGGCGAGTCGGAGCGCATCCTGGGCGCCTTCCTGGCCGCGGAGCCCGCCCCGGCAGGTAGGGCAGGAGGGGGCCTCTCTGAGCAGGTGCAGAGTGCGAGAGGCGGGAGGAAGTACCGCGAGGTCATCTAGTCCAGCCCGCCACAAAGCATTCATGAGCATGTGCAGAGTGCAGTGTCTTCGGCCCTTAAAGCTGCTCCAACTCACTTCCCGGAGCCGGTTTGGTGCAGTGGTTAAATGTGCATACTCTTATATCTGGGAGAAGAACCGGGTTTGATTCCCCACTCCTCCCCTTGCAGCTGCTGGAATGGCCTTGGGTCAGCCATAGTGGTTAAGTGAACAGACTCTTATCTGGGAGGACTGGGTTTGATTCCCCACTCCTCCCCTTGCAGCTGCTGGAATGGCCCTGGGTCAGCCATAGTGGTTAAGTGAGCGGACTCTTATCTGGGAGAACCGGGTTTGATTCCCCACTCCTCCACTTGCAGCTGCTGGAATGGCCTTGGGTCAGCCATAGTGGTGAAGTGAGCGGACTCCTATCTGGGAGAACCGGGTTTGATACCCCACTCCTCCCCTTGCAGCTGCTGGAATGGCCTTGGGTCAGCCCTAGTGGTTAAGTGAGCGGACTCTAATCTGGGAGAACCCGGTTTGATTCCCCACTCCTCCCCTTGCAGCTGCTGGAATGGCCTTGGGGCAGCCATAGTGGTGAAGTGAGCGGACTCTTATCTGGGAGAACTGGGTTTGATTCCCCATTCCTCCACTCGCAGCTGCTGGAATGGCCTTGGGTCAGCCAGAGCTCTGGCAGAGGTTGTCCTTGAAAGGGCAGCTGCTGTGAGAGCCCTCTCAGCCCCACCCACCTCACAGGGTGTCTGTTGTGGGGGAGGAGGAAGGTAAAGGAGATTGGGAGCCACTCTGAGATTCGGAGTGGAGGGCGGGATATAAATCCAATATCATCATCATCATCATGGGACTGGAGTCGCCCAGAGGGAAATGGAGCCCAGGGAGGGCGAACTGCCCTGTTCTGCTGCCTGGTGACCATTCAGGCCTTTCGGCTTGGTGGCCTCTGAGCATGTCCAAAACGCCCTTGAAAGGGTCTGTGAGCATATACACCGGTGCATTTTCCTTGGCAGCCCCTTTCTGACCTTTCAGGGAGGTGCATAGGATAGTGCCTGGCACCCTGGCTTAGTTGCTTAAATAAAGGAGCAACGGACCTCTGAGCGTGTGCAGAGCAGCTGGCAAACAGGAGGGTGGTGTGTGTGAGCTGGCCCTTCCTTCCCCGTTTGCCTTTTGCCCAAAAGAAGCGAGCGCCTGAACAACAGAGCGCAGAAGGCCGGGGTGCAAGCGGGGTTGTGGGCAGATGTTTGGTCTGATCCAGCAGGGCTGATTGCTTTGGGCTCTGCAGTGGAGCTCCCCTTTGTAGAGGCAGTCTGTCTGAGTGAGGGGCCGCTGCTGTCTGGGACTTCTCCGCAGCACCTGGCCCGCCATGCTGCCAACTGGCCACGGGGCAGGCGGCCGAAGCGCTTTTCTGGTCTTGGGCTCGTGCAGAGACCGCCTGCTGCCTCCGACTCCCAGAGCCCCTGCCTGGCTGCTTTTGGGCTGAGGCCAGACTGCTTTGCTGGCACTCGGCCTTTGGAGAGGCTCCCTGGAGCGGCTCCTGCCCGGCCAAGGGGCGTGTGCCCAGGCGTGCCACTTGGTCAAGAGTTCGAGTCAGGCCAGCCGTGCTGGGAGTACCTGCAGCCACCACCATGGCTATGCAATGCAGGCAGAGCCGGGGCGTGCGCTCTGTGCTGGGCGCCATGGAGTTCGGGCGGCGGGTGGGCACAGAGGCCAGTGGGATCATGCTGAGAGCTTTCTTGGACCGTGGGCACTGCGAGCTGGACACCGCCTACGTGTATGCAGGGGGCGAGTCGGAGCGCATCCTGGGTGTCCTCCTGGCTGCGGAGCCCACACCGGCAGGTAGGGCAGCAGGGGGCTTCTGAACAGGTGCAAAGTGTGGGGGTAGAAAGTATTGCGAGGTCGTCTAGTCCAGCCTACACTAAAGCACATTTAAGTAGAATGCAGTTTCATAAGCTGTTGAGGCTTCTCTGCACTATTCCAGAAAAGGTGTTTGTGTGGGGGGGAGCAGTAGAAGCCAGAAGAACAGGTGGGCAAACTGAGCAGGTGCAGAAAGTGGATTTCAATTCCTGTGTTCTGTCCCACATTAAATTCCTCCAGTTTCTGGAGGGGCTGAACAATCTTAGACTTCTAGTCCAGCTTGTAAAACTGAGCAATGAAAAGGGTGCTCTGAGTCTTGAACACACACAGAGTGCCTTTCCCTCTTCAGGCTAACTCTTCCTCAATCTGGCTGACCCTAAATGGGATCATCCCTAAATTCAGTTTCTGTGCAAATCCAGATTAAGGGAGGAATGTATTTGAGGGAGGGGACATGCTCCCAACATGCTCCTGATGAAGCGGCCACTAGTCTCTGGAAAGGCCTGCTGGAAGAAAATCTGGAGAGCCAGTTTGGTGTAGTGGTTAAGTGTGCGGACTCTTATCTGGGAGAACCGGGTTTGATTCCCCACTCCTCCACTTTCACCTGCTAGCATGGCCTTGGGTCAGCCATAGCTCTGACAGAGGTTGTCCTTGAAAGGGCAGCTGCTGTGAGAGCCCTCTCCAGCCCCACCCACCTCACAGGGTGTCTGTTGTGGGGGAGGAAGGTAAAGGAGATTGTGAGCCGCTCTGAGACTCTTCGGAGTGGAGGGCGGGATATAAATCCAATATCTTCTTAGTCTTTCAGGGGCTGCAAAACGCAGCCTTCTTTTCTGTTGCCACAGCTTTTCTCCAGGATCTTTGCCCTTGAAGTAACTTTCCCCTGGAATGTTTTATCCAGAATGGCTGATAAACCAGTTATTTAACAACTAGGAAACTTAAAGCCCCACAGCTAGACTTTGCCCTCCTACAAAGATATCTTTCCAGCATGCCTGATCTCAGATGCGTGTAGGCTAATAGCAGGTTACTGAGTGGCAGGGCAGGAAATATGCTCTGCGCATGCTCAGAGACACACTCTTCTTTCTTATGCACACCCCCCAAGAGAAAGCCAGAGGCTGCAAAATAGTCCCAGGGACCATGATGGAGCTTGGCTCAAATTGAGGCTTGTGTAGGGAATATTTGCCATATTGGAGGCAGAATATGTGTTTACTTTTTGGGGGGGTGGGGATAGCCGCCCTCATCACACACTTCTAGGGCAGTATACTTTTGAATTACAAGGTGTTGCAGTCAAAAAAGAGGGCTAGACCACCTGTTCCCCCTTTTTGCTGGGCTTCGGAGTGCCCTGGCGCCATCCTCTTTGGGTTAGATGCAGCAGTGGTCCAAGCCAACCCCTCTTCTCTCCTGCCTGTCCCTCCCTCCATCCCCTTGAATTCTGTCAATCAAGAAGAAAGGCACATTTCCCACCTTGCTCCTCTCTGTCTCACCCCCCCAGTCAAAGTGGCCACCAAGGCCAATCCGTGGGACGGCAAGACCCTGAAGGCAGAGAGCCTCCGCTCCCAGCTGGAAACATCCCTCCAGAGGCTGCAGATGAAAAGTGTGGACCTCTTCTACCTTCATGCCCCCGACCACGAAACACCTGTGGAGGAGACTCTGCAGGCCTGCGACAAGCTGCACAAAGAGGTGCCTGACCCCCAGACAGACTTGCTGGCGAGTCCCCCGGCAGGGGCAAGGGGCTACGGAGGGGCTGAGAGGCCTTGAGATTTGTGGCATCAGTAAGGAAAACGAACTGGCGGCATTGCAGTTGGGGGCTCAGTGACCAGGTAGTCGGCTAGTCAAAGAAATCATAGCTGATTGAGCCAATACTTTTTAATCAGCGTAAATGAAAATGTGGGGGAAACATCCCTTGCCCATTGCATGGCCCAGCCCTTGGCACCCAGAGGTACACTGCAGTGGAATTGGTGGTGACTTGCTGTGATCCTGCAGGCTTTCCAAGGCAAGAGATGTTTAGAGGGGGTTTGCCATTTCCTGCCTCTGCATAGCAACCCCGCACTTCCTCGGTGGTCTCCCATCCAAATAATGACCAGCTTAGCTTCCGAGAGGTAATGAGATCAGACTAAGCTCCACTGTCCAGGTCAAGATGCAGAGAACTGCGCTTGAAAATTTTGGTTTATGGGCTTCACACCAAATCTTCCTCTCCTATCCCCTCCCTTCAGTAATTTTCGCTATAAGTACTCCCCAAATGATTGACTTTGTACAGATCTGAAGAAGTGAACTCCCGACTCACAAAAATTCATATTGAAATAAATGTTAGTTCTGAAACAAAGCCAAGCCTGGGGTCTGCTCTGTCAAACTAGATCTTACGTACTTATAGCCAAACAGAGCTTCCATGTTCCGAAGCAGTCTTTCCCTGTGTACCAAATACTGGGGAGATTAGCTGCTTTCATGTGCGGCTCAAGAACTTTTTGGAGGCATCGAGCGATGCTGGATTTAGGTGCACCTCTGGCCTGCTTCGATTGGGTTCATCTCAACTTTTCTATTAACGTTGGCACCAAAGCAGACCTGAAAAGGCACCAAAGCAGGCTGAAAATGTTTTGCTTTCTGTTTTAAACAGGGGAAGTTTAAGGAACTCGGCCTCTCCAACTATGCTGCTTGGGAAGTGGCAGAGATTTGTACGCTCTGCAAATCCCACAACTGGGTCCTGCCCACGGTGTACCAGGTGAGAGATTTGGCCTCGTTGAGATCTATGGCTTTCATGCTGTGGCCTGGGCCCCCTTATCTGGGCTCTTGAACAGATGGAAGCAGCCCTTTCCAGACTTTCCCGTGTTTCTATGGCCAGGGGAGTAGGAGATCTCTGTGCCGCCCTTCTGATGACTCACGGACAAGCTGCTGTCTGTCATCATATGACAGGCATGAAGGAGCCCAGACACCTTTCATGATGCAGTAGTGGTTGCAGAATTCTGCATGCTGAGCATGTCAACTTCCCATTTTTAAAAACCGGCTATTTCTAGTCCTCCTAGAGCCGCCCTGAGCCTGCCCCCGCGGGGAGGGCGGGGTATAAATAAAATTTTATTATTATTAGCTGTGAACATGGAGGAAGTGAAAGTGAGAGGAGGATAATTTATTCGCGGCAAGGTGATTATATTCAGGGGTGGTGGGGATGCCCCGCAGTGCCGCTGTTTTTGGAGAAAATCTCTGTAGAAGTGGCTGAGACCACCATGTCGAACCATTTGTGTTAAACCAGCTTTGGTTTTATTAACAATATGGAAGAAACAAAATGAAAAAGTGATCTCTAAAGGATTGATGGCGTTCATGTTAATGGCAGCCCACAGGACAATAGCAACATAGGGGGGGGACGGTGGCTCAGCGGTAGAGCATCTGCTTGGTAAGCAGAAGGTCCCAGGTTCAATCCCCGGCATCTCCAGCTCAAAAGGGTCCAGGCAAGTAGGCGTGGAAAACCTCAGCTTGAGACCCTGGAGAGCCGCTGCCAATCTGAGTAGACAAGACTGATTTTGATGGACCCAGGAGGGTCTGATTCAGTTGAAGGCATATGTTCATATGTTGGGGAGGGACGGTGGCTCAGCAGTAGAGCATCTGCTTAGTAAGCAGAAGGTCCCAGGTTCAATCCCTGGCATCTACAACTGAAAAAGGGTCCAGGCAAATAGGTGTGGAAAACCTCAGCTTGAGACCCTGGAGAGCCGCTGCCAGTCTGAGTTGACAAGACTGGCTTTGATGGACCCAGGGTCTGATTCAGTATAAGGCAGCTTCATATGTTCAACATTCCAGTCTTGGTATACTGAGTTACGGCAGATAACCGTGGCTGAAAAATTAATGAACCAAATTAGAATAATTAAAGATAAAGCCAGCGAAAACTTCAGATTTCTTTGAAATGTGCCATGACTTTATCTTATACAAAACTCAGAATAATACTCAAAGGCACGTTTAAGCCCTTCCTCAGATTATGGGAAAAACTTAAGTTAACATCTCTATTCTAAATGTACTTGTTTAAAGAAGAAGAAAAAAAAGAGAAAGAATGCTTAGCCTTCTATCGATGCTTCAGTTCATTAACTTTTCTTGTTTCCTTTTTGTTACATGCTCAGTGTAGGGTGGTTTTTCCCCCCTAGGGGAAAGGGTGCGATTTTGGTGTCAATGTTTGTGTTCTATGTCTTATTTAATAACAATTAAAAATTAATTTTCAAAAAGGATACTTTCTTTACATTTCTGCAAAGAAATCTGCAGGCCCTTTAAAAGCAGTAGGGCACACAAGCCTGTGTGTTTCAACAGCCACCCCCCCTGCTTTCTGAAGCCTCTTCCCCCTTCTTCCTCTTTCTCACCAAGGGCATGTACAACGCCACCACACGCCAAGTGGAGCTCGAGCTTCTGCCATGCCTTCGCCACTTTGGAATCCGTTTCTACGCCTACAATCCTTTGGCAGGTAATGGGGGTGGGGCAGGTGGTCCGCAACAGGTGCTGCTCTGAAATGCAAACAGCAGTTGTTCCTGGAGATGGGTGGGGAAAGTTGACTTGGGACACGCCAGCTTCCAAATGAAGCAGCCGCAGCGTGCTGCCTGATATTTGGTGGATCCCACAATTTGCAGTCAGAAGTTGTGATTTAAAATATTGACAACCCCCCCCCCAACTTAGTGCTTTTGATTTACTTCATTTATACGCTGCTTTCTCTCTTCAATGGGAACCCAGTGTGGCTTACATCATTCTCTTCTATCTTCACAACAGTCCTGCAAGGTAGGCTAGCCCAAGAGTGCGTGAATGGTGCAAAGTTCCCCAGCAGACTTGCGTGGCAGAATGGAGACTGAAACTGAGTCTCTGGAATCCTAGTCTGACTCTAACTGTTACACCACAGATGGCTTCTCCATAAAAAAGATTAAATATTATTGCAGCCTGCCAAATCTGCAAAGGAAGCCCATTAAAGCCACCAAGCCTAGCAAGTTAAAATCTTTTAAAGCGTTTTGCAAAGTGCCCAGGAGAAACTGAGCAGGCGTTGGAGAGGCCGTACGAGGAGAGACAAGAGATAGTCCACCTCTTATTCCGGGGAAGAGAAGCCTTGGTCATTTGTAGCTCAAGATCAGACATCATCTTTTGCTGTCCCTGTTTGGATCACCACATGTATAATGGAGGCGCACCCAGGGGTAGGGTCATGATCTACAAACCTGGTGTCATCTGTAAAGCTGCAGAACCCCTAAAACTGAAAGCCACACGCACAGATGGAGACATCGCAGAACACCCCCATCCCAGTGTGTGGGGGGAGTGGGGCTCTCTGGGTTGCTGTAATGGTCGTTCCTGAATCTCCACAGGAGGCCTTTTGACTGGGAAATACAAATACACAGACAAAGACCAGAGTCAGCAGCCAACGGGCAGGTTTTTCGGCAATGACTGGGCCCAAATCTACAGGGACAGGTGAGTTCATTGCTGGCAGCAGCTGTGAGCCAATGGAGAGCGTGTTGGGAAACTGAAGGGAAGCACAGTGAGGGGGTGTAGAGGAATCTCTCCAAGGATTGTTGGGGAGCAGAAAGGACAGAAGTGTCAGGGATGCCAGTGTCCGCCCCCCCGCCGGTCTTAAAAACTGGCCAGCTGAGCTGTCATATTAATAAAGCAAAGCACAAGGAAGAGAGAGCTCTTCCCATTTTGGAGAGCCGGTTTGGTGTAGTGGTCAAGTGTGCGGACTTGTATCTGGGAGAACCGGGTTTGATTCTCCACTCCTCCACTTGCACCTGCTGGAATGGCCTTGGGTCAGCCATAGCTCTGGCAGAGGTTGTCCTTGAGAGGGCAGCTGCTGTGAGAGCCCTCTCCAGCCCCACCCACCTCACAGGGTGTCTGTTGTGGGGGGAGGAAGGTAAAGGAGATTGTGAGCCGCTCTGAGACTCTTCGGAGTGAAGGGCGGGATATAAATCCAATATAAGCTTATCATCATTTTAAAGTTGTATTTAGGATCTTAAACGTCATTTTTGGAAAGGCGCTAGTCCTCAAGATAGCTGAAAATATGGAGCCAGCCTGGGCTCTGCAGATGAGCCAGGCTCCCTGGCCTCAGCCAGCCCCCTCCTCGTGACTCTCACGCAAGAATTAGCAAATGTAAAAAAAAAAAGCCTCATCTAGAGTTTGATTTTTGCAGAAGCCCAGACTATACTTGACTCGGTGAAGGAACGTACAATTAACCAACTGGGATAGCTTTGTTATGGCAATGTCAACATCCACCTATTTTAGCTGCTGAAGAATACTGACTTGCGTTATAAGAAATCTGAAATACGATCCCTCCTGCACAGGTACTGGAAGGAGCATCATTTCCAAGGTGTAGCCTTGGTTGAAAAGGCGCTCCACGAGGTGTACGGATCAAACCCACCAAGTATGACCTCAGCTGCTCTGCGCTGGATGTATCATCACTCAAAGCTCCAGGTGAGGCAGGTCTGGTGTCAGATACGGGCAGGTTCCGCTGGATTTGAGACCTGCTTCCACTTGTAAAGGGAAGAGGTGGAACTTTAAAGTTGCTTTTTTCCACCTCTTCCTCCCCCCCATTTGCCTTCCTTCCTTGCAGCTCTCAAACATCTGATGTTCATGTCACGTGGCTCTCAGACATCAGACTGTATTCTGTGTGGCTCTCATGTTAAGCAAGTTTGGCCACCTATGAGCTAGAGCCTGAAGCAGTGGCTACCCCGGCTTCCAACCCCCATTCTGCCGTGCAGCATAGTGGGTGGGTAACTGGGGGTGGGCATTTTCTTTCTTTCTTGGCCCCAAGATAAAAATAGGACGGAAATACTTTGTTGCTTCCTGATTCTGTCAGCTGAAACTTTTGCTCCCCCTTCGGCAGGCTGCCCGTGGGGATGCCGTGATCATCGGAATGTCCACCATGGAGCAGCTGCAGGAGAACCTCAAATGCAGCGAGGAGGGTGCCCTCCAGGCAGGCGTGGTGGAAGCCTTTGAGAAGGCCTGGCACCTCAATGCCCACGAGTGCCCAAACTACTTCCGCTGAGCTGGAGCCAGCAGGCCAAGACATAAACGATGGGCCTCAGCGATCGGCTGCTCGTTCTAAGGGCATCGGCATCACTGTATTCTTGCTGCCAAGGAGTCTCACCTCTTCTGCCCCTCCTTCTTAGGTGTAAATGCTGGGCTCCTGCCATCGTTGCCTTCGTCCAATGGCATTCCCCTCCCCCAGCTGAAAAATCAGTATAAATGGGTTTTGATAGGTTTGCTCTGCCTTTCCACTGAAAAGGGATGTACGTTTTGCGAACCTTCCAATAATTATGATTTATGCAAGAAATGGACTATTACTTTACTGCTTTGAAAAAAAAAATCTTTACCCAGTTCTGAATAAATAGTTTCCTAAATGAAGGTGCATTGTCTTTGCAAAAATAAGCAAACCCATGGGCTCGCAGGGCTAATCAGTAACAAAATAAGGAAACCTCCAGTAAATAATACATTAAAGTATTTCACAAATTCTTCACAGTTGGCAGAATTATGTTACAGAATTTTAGAGAGCGTTTTTGGCTTATGGAAATACGGATTTGAGAGTATGATACTTCTACTTTTGAATGTATTCTGTTGCCGATTTTGAATTGGTATCACGTGAGGTGTCTGCTGATACTGGACTATATAGTATTATATTGTGAAGAATTTGTGAAAGACCAGGGGTGGAATTCTAGCAGGAGCTCCTTTGCATATTAGACCACACACCCCTCATGTAGCCAATCCTCTAAGAACTTACAGGGTTCTTTTTTGTAAGCTCTTGGAGGATTGGCTACATCAAGGGGGTGTGGCCTAATATGCAAAGGAGCTCCTGCTAGAATTCCACCCCTGTGAAAGACTCTAATGTATTATTTACTGGGGGGGGGGGGGTCCTTATTTTGTGTCTTTGGAAGAAACACGTTGCTCTTTCCAGAGGAGCCAGGATTCTACACAGCTTTTGCCCTGTTCGCTTGGAAGATAGTAGACAATATTGGGGAGGTCAAAGGTTCTTAGCGATCAAGAACAGAGCTTTAAAATTCATCTTGCCTCTGTTTGGTACAAACTGGGATCTGAAACACGATTCAGATTCTGTGGGGAGGGAGCGCTGTCTCTTGGAAGCTCATTTCCCCAAAAGCTTGTTCCGAATTGAACTTGTTTCTCTACTGCCAACCCCACACAGTTACCTCCTGAAACTCTCTGTGCAAATGAAAGTGTGCGTTTGTCCCTCATTTCCCCGTCATCCCAGTTTGAGAACATCAAGAGGAAGTGGTCTAAACTCCCCTTGCCTGGCTAGTGTTGGGAGCATCTCCATCCACCGTTCCTGACACACAGTACTCCGTTCCCACCTCTCTGTGGGTCTAAGGAGCCCTGCTCACTTACCTGTGGAACAGAAGACTGGATTGGTGAAGAGTAAAAGGTGGTTCTGAAGATGCTGTCGCTTCCAGACAGGGTTACTGGGGTTTGACCCTGGCAGGTTTTGGACTGCTGTTAACACAGCACTAACTACACTACTCCAGACGTACTGGCATCCCCTTATGCAAGGAGACAGAGAGACCAAGGGCCGTATCAACTGGTTTTACACTTTTATAAAAAGCTTCTGTCTTAAGATAAATAAAGTCTTTAGCTGACAACTCAGTCCTGCACCCCAGTGGCAAAAGAACTCCCAACGGTCCCTTTTGCAGAGGCCGCTCAGTCTCCTGCCTCCTCATCGCTCTCTTCGGCCAAGTCAGCATCGCCTTCATCCCCGTCTTCCAACTGCTCTGCAGTGTGTCCTGTGAGCTGTTCGAACTCTCCTGTCTCAGCATGCCACACGCTCCTGATTGTCACCTCGAACTCGGCCATCTTGTAGTCAAAGAGTTTCTAAAAACAAAGGATCCGTCACACACACACTCAGCGGCCTCTCAATCCAGGGCTGTTTCTGTTGTGAAAACCATGCTCGGGGCCCTAGTTTAGTTTTGTGCAAACTGATCGTTACTCTGGGTCTTCTGCTGCCATCTCCAAGATCACCTCGGTAGCACTGAGGACTAAACTCCAGAAAAACCCTGAACTAAACTCCAGAATGTTCTGGTGCAGATCTGAATGCAGAACTGCCTCCCAGTGAAAGAGAAGAAGGTGAAGAGACTCATGTTTTAGACTCATGAGACTTATATCCCGCCCTCCCTGTCAAAACAGGCTCACGGCTGTTTTGGGAGGTTTGCAACAGGACAGGTGTTTGGTTCTGTTCTCTTTTCCCACCTTCACTGTGCAGAAGAAGGATCTGAGTCAGGAGGGGCAAAAGGCAACTATTTGGGGCTGTACTTCATTCCCTTTAAGCCTCACCCCCCTCACTCATTTATAGGCAAGGAACAGCCTGCAGAGACTTCTAAAGAAAACTGCAGAGAACACTAAAGAAAAAGCCAGAATTATTCCGTCCTTGCACACCCCTGACTTGTACCCTGTTACTCTATAAAGCCTACAGGCCATAGAGGTGGGAAGATGCCCTTTCGAGGCCTTTAACGGGTGACTTACCAGGATGCGTGCCTGTTCAGGGGTCAGAACATCTCCCTCTCTGCAGACCTCGTAGTCTGAAATCAACGTTACCACTCCTGCAAGACACAGAAAGATCCAGCTTTGGCAGACTACAGAGGAAAGCTGACATGAGGCTAGAATGAATTACTCTCCCCTGCCCCTTGTAGGCGATTATGGCCAACGCTGTGACATGATATAGCTCTGACAAGGTGGCTGTGTGTTATCTCCCAGGAGGGGCCATAGCTCAGTGGAAGAGCCTCTGCTTGGCATGCAGGAGGTTGCAGGTTCAATCCCCAGCATCCCCAGTTAAAAGGATCAGGTAGGAGATGATGTGAAAGACCTCGCTCTGTCCGAGACTCTGGAGAGCCGCTGCCTGTATGAGTAGACAACACTGACTTTGATGGCCCAAAGGGGGGGGGGGAGTTTCTGATTCAGTAGAAGGCAGCTCTCACGCGTGTTCATATGAACAGGTTTGCATTGGCACGGTTGTTTCTTGCACAGAAGTGAGCTGAAGCGGATGGTCCCGATTCTCCTAGCTGAGTTCACCTTCACGGATGCTGGCTGGGCTTTTTTTGAGCAGGAATGCAGTTCCGGCTGGCTTGGCATCAGGGGGTGTGGCCTATAGGCAAAGGAGTCCCTGCTGGGCTTTTTCTACAAAAAAAAAAAGCCCTGGATGCTTGGCACCCTCCACCTTTAGAGGGCACTGGGTAATATTTCACCAGGGTGAGGTTCTGCAGGGGACCTGACACCTTGGTGGGGAGTGGAGGACTGACACAGCAGACCCCGAGGCCCTGCAGCTCAGCAATCTTGAGCCCCCAAACCCAGGGCCAAGAAGGGCACTAGTGCAGCTGGGAAGAAGAAGATAGAAGATATTGGATTTATATCCCGCCCTCCACTCCAAAGAGTCTCAGAGCGGCTCACAATCTCCTTTACCTTCCTTCCCCACAACAGACACCCTGTGAGGTTGGTGGGGCTGAGAGAGCTCTCACAGCAGCTGCCCTTTTAAGGACAACCTCTGCCAGAGCTACGGCTGACCCAAGGCCATTCCAGCAGCTGCAAGGAGAGGAGTGGGGAATCAAACCTGGTTCTCCCAGATAAGAGGCCGCTCACTTAACCACTATGGCTGACCCAAGGCCATTCTAGCAGCTGCAAGTGGAGGAGTGGGGAATCAAATCCGGTTCTTCCAGATAAGAGTCAGCTCACTTCACCACTATGGCTGACCCAAAGCCATTCTAGCAGCTGCAAGGGGAGGAGTGGGGAATCAAACCCGGTTCTCCCAGATAAGAGGCCGCTCACTTAACCACTATGGCTGACCCAAGGCCATTCCAGCAGCTGCAAGTGGAGGAGGGGGGAATCAAACCCAGTTCTCCCAGATAAGAGTCCGCAGACTTAACCACTACACCAAACTGGCTCTCCCTTAGGATGGACTGGCACCTTTATCTGCAGAGGGTTTAGAGAACATTTTTTTGCTCCGACTGAAAGCCCCACAGGTTATGAGCAAACCCCCGAGGAACGGGGGACTCTCTCCCCTCGCACATGGCCTGTTTAGGAACACACTATCACTGCAGGATGCTTCGTGTAAGAGCTCGGTCCCTCCCTGCATGCTGCCCCCGTGTCTCAAGATGCATCACAAACCTTTTTTCAGGGCTGTGGGCAACCCAAGTTGCCGCAACTGAGGCTCCATGGAGTGAGGAAACTGCTCCAGAGGTCCCGTATCCAGGCCAAAGGTGAAAGTTGCCTTGTTCCCTGCCCGTGCAAAGTCCTTCTCTTTAAACTCTGCAAACCAGCTGGGGAGAAAAGCAGAGAGAAAGGCCATCTTGAGCAGGGGGTGACTGAGACATGAGGACAAGCAACACTCATTACTAGATCTTCGATCATTAACAGGAGAATCAGGAAGGATACATGTGAACGGGGGACCAAGGAACACTGTTTACTCACAACGTGAGTGACAATCCTGTACCAAGCAGGGCTCTGTTTACATTCTTCTCCAACTTGGTGTGAGTGGCACTGGTCCCCATTGAAAGTGTTTGCATATTCATTCTCTTAATAAGCATTGCCTCTTAGTGAGAGACAAATGATGCTGAGGCCCTGAGTTTTTGGATTTAAGATTTTGGATTTATATCCTGCCCTATACTCTGAATCTCAGAGTCTCAGAGTGGTCACAATCTCCTCTACCTCCCCCCCCCCTCCCCACAACAAACACCCTGTGGGTAGGTGGGGCTGAGAGTGCTTTCATAGCAGCTGGTCTTTCAAGGAAAACCTCTGCCAGAGCTATGGCTGACCCAAGGCCATTCCAGCAGCTGCAAGTGGAGGAGTGGGGAATCAAACCCGGTTCTCCCAGATAAGAGTCCGCACACTTCACCACTACACCAAACTGTTTGAAGGCCAGGCTTTGAAAATGTCTGCACACACTTACGCAAGGACTTCCGCTTTGGTGCGATTGGAAAAGAGGAGGCCAACCTCTCCCCGCAGATGTTTGCTGACCTAGAAAACAGAGAGGCCTGAAGAATTAGGGGCTCATGTCCCAGAGCAGTGACACCTTTTCCCCTCTTGAAACTGTGCCACTAGGGCTTACCTGGTGCAAATTCTCTTTGTACTCGTCAGCCGGGCTCCGCCCCAGGGCTACCATCATCACTTTGTTCTTTCCAAAGAAGATTCTGCAAGGAAAACTCAACCAAATGTAGCAGCGAAGGAGGCTCAGGGAACGAATTAGTTTAACTGTACCTTCGTTCTCTGAGAGTTAAAATACTCTATCCAATTAGTCAGCTGGATTTTTACACTAAAATTCAAAAATGCCATTTTAAAACACGAACTGATTAATTTAATTATAAGTTGCTTGATTTAATTTTACTTATAGATTATACGGCTTGATTTCATTGTAAGTTTTAATTGTTGTTTTATGATGTTGTTATCCTCCCTGAGCCCGCTTATTAGGAAGGGAATTGAAAACAAATCAGCCAGTATAATGCCCCTGTATAAATCGATGGTGCGGTCTCATTTGGAATACTGTGTGCAATTCTGGTCACCGCACCTCAAAAAGGATATTATAGCATTGGAAAAAGTCCAGAAAAGGGCAACTAGAATGATTAAAGGGTTGGAACAATTTCCCTATGAAAAAAGGTTGAAATGCTTGGGGCTCTTTAGCTTGGAGAAACGTCGACTGCGGGGTGACATGATACAGGTTTACAAGATTATGCATGGGATGGAGAAAGTAGAGAAAGAAGTCCTTTTCTCCCTTTCTCATAATACAAGAACTCGTGGGCATTCGATGAAATTGCTGAGCAGTCGGGTTAAAACGGATAGAACAAAGTACTTCTTCACCCAAAGGGTGATTGACATGTGGAATTCACTGCCACAGTAGATGGTGGCGGCTACAAGCATAGCCAGCTTCAAGAAGGGGTTAGATAAAAATATGGAGCAGAGGCTATTAGCCACTATGTGTATATATATGTGTGTGTGTGTGTGTGTATATATATAATTTTTTTGGCCACTGTGTGACACAGAGTGTTGGACTGGAATGGGCCATTGGCCTATCCAACAGGGCTTCTCTTATGTTCTGGGAAAGGGTGGAATATAAATTAAATAAATAAATAGCTTATCAGGTTAATTTGTTTTGGCATCTGATGTTAGTCTTTCAAGTGGGAGGGAGGGACAGTGGCTCAGTGGTAGAGCATCTGCTTGGGAAGTAGAAGGTCCCAGGTTCAATCCCTGGCATCTCCAAAAAAGGGTCCAGGCAAATAAGTGTGACAAACCTCAGCTTGAGACCCTGGAGAGCCGCTGCCAGTCTGAGAAGACAAGACTGACTTTGATAGACCAACGGTCTGATTCAGTATAAGGCAGCTTCATATGTTCATATATGTTCAAGTGTGTGTGGTTGCATTCTCCTCCCCGCTCCCATTTCCCCCCCATTCTTTTTAAACCATCAGCTGAAAAACTCAACGTTAGCAGACAGTTGGAGAAAAGGCCTCACCTGCTGTGCTTCCAGGCATTGCGGATATCTTTAAGTTTGTTGTTTCTGACATTGGCAATGGAGAAAATATAGATATATTTGTAGGTGTCCACACATTTCCGGAGCTGATGGCAAAGAAATGAGATGTTACAGCTGAAGATTAAATTCCCCTCCACCAAACAATTTTGGTAGGCTCTGAGCAATGAGAAGGTCAGGCCCCTCATATTAGATAGTACATTCTGCAAGCAGAGAACCCCCCAAAATAATAATTCCTACATGAAAATACTTGCAACAAAACATTTATTTGCAGTCTTCCTGCCCAACTGTGGCAATTTCTGATCTCTCAAAGAATGGAAGAGAATAAGAATTCCTTCAAGATTGTTGCCCTTTCAAACAATTTTACATTGGATTGAAAATACATGGCTGTGGTTATGACATAACTTACCTCTTCTATCAAGTTCTGTTTAAATTCTAAACCTTTCTTGGTGGTCTTTGTCAGAGAAACTGGGGAAAGAAAAATGAAGTTAGTTTGACAAGATAGCTGCACATAACCAAATAAGAAAGAAATTAGAGAAAAAAGTATTTGTCTGTCTTGCTTGTTCCTCTACTGCTACGTGCTCCCTTGTCACATCTTTCCACTACTCTCTGGTCACTTCTTTGCATCCATAATTCCTTCTCTAGCCCCACTTGGCTTAATCTCTGTGTTCAGTACTGAGGATATGGATGCCATCCTGCCTCCTTGCCAAAAGTCTTTGGAGAATACACCACAGCTGTTCAGATCAAATGCTCCCCACATTTCTGCACTCCATCAAAAGCCAATTCCAGCTATTGTGCATTTCAGGATCTAATTAAGAAAACTTAAGTAGAGCAAAGGGATTCAGAAAAAGCCCAGGTACACCTGCACACAACACAGCCTGCCTTTATACTCAGTCCTGGCTGCAATCCTGTTATTTACTTACAGAGTTTATCAGTTGCCCTTTTACAATATTGGCAGCTGGGACACCTAACGGAGGTTTAAAACAGTCTCCTAAGGGACCCCCCTCTCCTGTACCAAATAAGAAAACTGGGGTTGTGAAGGGTCCTTTCCCTTTCTGCAAACAGACCAGCAAAGATCACAGTGCCCCAATAAATACTGTAAGGCTTCCTTCTGAATAAGGCACAGACAGAGTTTAACCAGTCCAGTGGCAACGAGAACAGGAACTGCACACAGAAGTGTGGAGAAGCATCAATACATACAGACCTGAAGCACTGCATAATGACTAAGGGACTGAGCTACAAACTGGAAAGATGCCAGCTCTAAAATCCCTCACTGGGTGACTTTAGGCAAACCCTTCTCTTTCAGCCTTACTGGAGCCACTGCAATGGGAATAACCATAACTCAGCAATAAAACAGTTTAGTCCACAGCAGAGCACGGCTGTGCCTCCTCCCACCATCCGAGTGGGTTCACAGAATCATAAGAGTTGGGAGGGACCTCCACAGTCATCTAGTCCAACCCTCGGCACAATGCAGGAAATTCAAAAATACTCCCCACACATCCCGATGACCCCTGCAGGCTCCATGCCCAGAAGATGGCAAAAACCTCCAGGATCCCTTGCCAAACTGGCCTGGAGAAAAACTGCTGTGTGACCGCGAAGTGTCAATCAGCATTTCCCTGGGCATGTCACAAAGGGCCAAGAGAACCAAGCAGTGACGCAGCCCTTCCTTCTCAAGATCTGCCTAATTCACAGAATCAGCATCGCCCTTCCTAATCCACAACCGGGGGGGGGGGGTCTGGAGATCTCCCGGAATGACGGCGGGAGCAGTGACTGCAGGAAGCTCCCGCCCTGCCACCCCTTCTGCTAGTCTTTCAGACGCTGCTGGGCTCTGGCCCTTCCCTACTGAGCAGGCAAAAGCAATGCAAAGAGGCCGGGAGAGCCCAGCCAGAACCCGGACCTCCTCCCGCCGCGCGCACCTTTCTTGTCCCGCTTGGACTTGGGCATGTCGCTCCCCCACGTGCGCCGCCGCCTTCCCTGCTGCAGCTGCGGCCGCGGGGGCTGACGGGACGGGGAGAGGCGGCCGCAGAGATGCCTGACCCCACGAGAGCCAAACCTTGCTTCCTCGGGGACGGAGAGATCCCACGATCCCTGAGGGCATGGCCTTGGAGCCCTCACGCTCTCGCCCGTCGTTTTTCTGCCCCACAGTTGGAGAACAGTCAGGCGTCTAGTTAGACACCTCTGAAAGAAAAGCCCAGGGGGGAGTAATCGGCCGTCTCTATGGTCCCGCGGTGCCTGATGGGATACGGGAGGCCTCCGGCGGCTCTGCCTCTTCTCGCTGCCGCGGCTGTCATGGCGGCCTCGGCGTCCCGGCGGTGGGGGATCTCGGCCTTGCTGCTGCTGCAGCTGCTGCTCCTCCCGGCCGACGCCGTCTACGAGGACCAAGTGGGCAAGTTTGACTGGTGGGTCAAGAGCTTGGCTCTGCTTGGCACGGCCCGCGGAACTCTCTGCCACAAGATGCGGCCCTGCCAGGGTTGAGGGCTCTGAGCCCTGAGGGAGAAATTAGGGTTGCCGAGTCCAATTCAAGAAATATCTGGGACTTTGGGGGCGGGGCCAGGAGACTTTGGGGGCGGGGCCAGGGGCAAGGGTGTGACAAGCAGAATTCAACTCCAAAGGGAATTCTGGCCCTCACATTTAAAGGGACTGCACACTTTTTGAATGTCTTCCCTCCATTGGAAATAATGAAGGATAGGAACACCTTCTTTGGGGGCTCATAGAATTGGACCCCCAGTCCAATCTTTTTGAAACTTGGAGGGTGTTTTGGGAAGGGACACCGGATGCTATGTTGTGAATTTGGTGCCTCTACCTAAAAAAAAAAAAAAGCCCCTCCAGAGCCACAGATAGGGCTTTTTTAAAAATCAGGAACACAGTTCCGGCTGGCTTGGTGTCAGGGAGTGTGGCCTAATATGCAAATAAATCCCTGCTGGGCTTTTTTGGCAAAAAGCCCTATGTGTAACAATGGCGATGTCAGAGGGTGTGGCCTAATATGCAGATAAAGATAAGAAGAAGATATTGGATTTATATCCCACCCTCCACTCCGAAGAGTCTCAGAGCGGCTCACAATCTCCTTTACCTTCCTCCCCCACAACAGACTCCCTGTGAGGTAGATGAAGATATTGGATTTATATCCCGCCCTCCACTCCGAAAAGTCTCAGAGCAGCTCACAATCTCCTTTCCCTTCCTCCCCCACAACAGACTCCCTGTGAGGTAGATGAAGATTTTGGATTTATATCCCGCCCTCCACTCCGAAGAGTCTCAGAGCGGCTCACAATCTCCTTTCCCTTCCTCCCCCACAACAGACACCCTGTGAGGTAGATGAAGATATTGGATTTATATCCCGCCCTCCACTCTGGAGAGTCTCAGAGCGGCTCACAATCTCCTTTACCTCCCCCCCCCCCACAACAGACACCCTGTGAGGTAGATGAAGATATTGGATTTATATCCCGCCCTCCACTCCGAAGAATCTCAGAGTGGCTCACAATCTCCTTTACCTTCCTCCCCCACAACAGACACCCTGTGAGGTAGGTGGGGCTGGAGAGGGCTCTCACAGCAGCTGCCCTTTCAAGGACAACCTCTGCCAGAGCTATGGCTGACCCAAGGCCATGCCAGCAGGTGCAAGTGGAGGAGTGGGGACTCAAACCCGGTTCTCCCAGATAAGAGTCTGCACACTTAACCACTACACCAAACTGGCTCTGAGTTCCTGCTGTGCTTTTTCTACCACCCCCCCTGCCCACAGATAAATTTTCTATTATACCCTATGGGAATTGGTCTCTGTAGGGAATAATGGAGTGCCCAGCAGACATTTCCCTCCCCCACTGCTTTCTGATGACCCTGAAGTGGGGGGAGGGCCTCCAAACCAGGGGATTGAAAACCCTAGGAGAAATGCAGCTTGTCTGTTCAAAGGCAGTCTTAGCTCTGAATAATGGAGAAAGGACCACGGGAGGAGGGCTCTCGCATTGGTATCCTTCTCAAGAGCTCCCCCAAAAACATCTAACTGGCTACTGTTGGAAATGGGAAGGATCATGTTTTGCCTTGATCGAAGGGTTTTTCTTATCAATCAATCAATCAATCAATCAACATTTTATTTATATCCCTCCCTCCCCGCCGAAGCAGGCTCAGGGTGGCTAACAACATCCAATACAATATATACAATAAATATTTAAAACAGTATCTAGCTTAAAAACAGTCTAATTTAAATTTTTTAAAATTAACATTCTGGTGCTATTTCCAATAAGCATGATGGCGAAAATCACTTAGGCGAGTCCTTCTGTCGTTTAATCGGTAAAGGCCATCCCAAAAAGGATGGTCTTGCAGGCCCTGCGGAACTGTTAAAGGTTCCGCAGGGCCCGCACTTCTTCCGGGAGCTGGTTCCGTAGGTGTGGAGCTATGATAGAGAAGGCTTGCATACGAGTACTCTGCAGTTTTGCCTCCTTTGGTCCTTTTTTCTTAAAAATTAAAATAAAACTTTAATTGTGAAAACAGACTGTACCTCCAGTTTTCATATGCTGGGCCTAGCCCGTGAAGGTTGTCTGATTTGTGGCATGTTTGTGGACTTGACAGAGGCATCTGGCCACTGTAGGAAACAGAACATCAGCCCAGACAGATCTATGGTGTGAATCAGTATTTATGTTCTCAAAAGCTTTTTTTCTCTTTGAACATGCCATCACTCTCCCAAGTTAAGCTAGAAATTTAAAGCCTTCATTACATTGGGCTGTATATATTGGTTGCAAATGTGTTGTGTGTGTGTGTCCCCCTCCATACACCTTCAGCTTCGGGGAGAGTTGTCACAGCTGGCATTCTTTGATTTGCTTTTTGATTAGGAGGCAACAGTATGTGGGAAAGCTGAAATTTGCTTCCCTGGAAGCCTCCCAGGGCTCCAAGAAACTTATTGTCGCCACAGAGAAGAATGTGATGGCTGCTTTCAATTCCAGGACAGGAGAAATCTGTGAGTATCTGTGACAGGGCGGACTCCTTATTCCCTCAGGAATCCCTGGATACATTAGCAGTGTGTACCAACAAGATGGCTGTGGCTAGGTACATTTTAGCATCTTTCCTGTTTTTGAATTGATATAAGGCAGTTTGGGATGTTTATAAAATTGTTTATGGGGTCGACTCCCGGAACTCACTAGAGCAACTGCCAAATGCTTTACTCCATATTTGTGAAGGTCAGCATCGGAACATTTAGTTTGCATGTGGGAGGTCCCTGGTTTAGACTCTGGCAACAGAGGAGGGAAAGAAACCCTGCCTTGACTAACCACTGACAGATCAGGGATCTGACGCTGTATAGGGCAGCTTCAAATGACTCCTGGTTCTTTTTCCAGTGTGGCGCCATGTGGACAAGGGAACGGCAGAAGGGGTGGTAGACACCATGCTGATTCATGGACAAGGTAAGCAAGTGGCTGAGGCCATAGCTGCATTATTTGTGATCACTTAAAATGCTTTTCTTTGTCAGCTGCAGTTCGCTGTATGGTGCTTCTATCTTTCTGGCCAACCTGAGTAAATGCGCAGGATCTTGCCGTTTGGGACAGCATGCTTTATGACATCACAGTTTAAATCCAGTTTGAAACTTGTAGGCTACTTATGTATATATTTAGACATAATGTTTGCCTATGTACTAAACCTCACCCTTCTAATGATTGGGGTGCTAAGGTTGGGCTTGAGGTCTGAGTCTGTGGCTAAGATGGGGTGTGAAGTGGGTATTTCCTGGCTTTCCTTTACTCTAGAGAAGCCCCATTGTAGGTTGCTGGTGGTTGAGCCTTGTATACGTTATTGTGTTAAGAGACGCAACTCAGTTGTGCAGTTCAGATTTTAAAAGGTCCTGGAATATGATGAAAAAACAGGGAGATGAGATGTGGTTCCCTTGATGTTTTCTGTGCTGTATTTGTGGGCCCTGCCTTCTGATCATCCTTTTGTGTGCTTGCACCCCACCCCCACACAGATGCCATCACTGTTTCCAATGGGGGTCGCATCCTTCGATCCTGGGAGACCAACATTGGAGGCTTGAATTGGGAGATCTCCATGGACACGGGCAGGTGAGGGGGGTTCAGGGATCTGAGAAACATAGTTGAGGGGTTTATTAGTAATCACAAATGATGTTAAGCCATGTATTTGTTAATGTAAGTTTTCAGATGGCAAGTTTGGTGGGACTGCAGGACTCGGTGAAATACGTGGCGGTCTTGAAGAAAGGGGCGCTGTCCCTTCACTACCTCTCCAATGGCCATCAGAAATGGGTGGAGCAGTTACCTGACAGGTGAGGTCTAGTCATGAGCTGAGCTCTTCTCAAGCAGCAAAAAAGTTGCGGTGAAAAAAAGAACGTAAGAGAAGCCATGTTGGATCAGGCCAATGGCCCATCCAGTCCAACATTCTGTATCACACAGTGGCCAATACACACACACACACACACACACACACACACAGAGTGGCTAATAGCCACTGATGGACCTCTGCTCCATATTTTTATCCAATCCCCTCTTGAAGCTGGCTATGCTTGTAGCCGCCACTACCTCCTGTGGCAGTGAATTCCACATGTTAATCACCCTTTGGGTGAAGAAGTACTTCTTTTTATCTGTTCTAACCTGACTGCTCAGCAATTTCATTGAATGCCCACGAGTTCTTGTAAACCTCTATCATGTCACCCCGCAGTCGACGTTTCTCCAAGCTAAAGAGCCCCAAGCGTTTCAACCTTTCTTCATAGGGAAACTGTTCCAAACCTTTAATCATTCCAGTTGCCCTTGATGATGGTTATGTTAACTTCCTGTTTTCTTCCCAGCGAGATTGTCCAGTATCAGCTGGTGTATTCTTATGGAACTGGTGTGGTGTACGTCCTTGGGGTCTCTCCTCAAAGCTACGTGAACATCCTCGCCTTCAGTGTTGAAGATGGTGAAATTACAAAACAGGTAGAGCACGCTCTGGGCTTGGAGCAGTCATTTTTACTGAAGGCGCTTGGATTGGTATCTTGGAAAGATAGCCTGACTATGAAGCTAAGGATCTACAAGTTAAGACTTCTTTTTTCCAAAGGGGAAGTCATCACTCACATCTCTGCTTTTCCCACTTACTGTGGGACAGTAATGCGCACTGTATGCTTAACTCGTGCCATTCTGATATTAACTATTTTCAAATTGTATACATTGTTGGTAACCACCCTGAGCTCTGTGAATTCAAAGAAGGCCAGTATACGGATCCAAATTATAAGTAAATAATAATAAATGTCCATCTCTCAGTGTGTATGTTCAGGCATTCAGCTACTGGACCATCTCCTTTGGGAGGAAATCTAACTCACAGCAGCCAATGCCATTAGCATGCTGTTTCTGCCACATATTCTACAGACTCTCTGTTAATTCAGCAGCACTGCCTAAAATACCAACTGCACCACCTGACTGAGCACTCAGTTGTTCCCCCAAGGTCCAGCCCCTGTTCAGGAGGCATCATAGAGCCCCAATCTACAAGTGAAGACTGACGTTTGTATGTGCTTTCATGGAAGTAATTCTGTGGAACCCACCGTGATTTACCTTTATGATCAGACTGCATATAATTTTTAGCCATTTTACTGGCTGATCATAGAATTGGTGGACCAGTTGTCTGAGAATTGGCCCACTGGGCACAGTATTATCCATGCTGATGGCAGCAGCTGTCCAGGATCTCTGGCAAGGAAAACTCCTTCCCCACATCTGGCATGTGATGCTGTTGAACTGGAGGTGCCAAGGATTGACTCTAGGGCCTTCAGAATGCAAAGCGGGGGCTCTGCTATTAAGCCGCAGCTGCCCAACATCTGCCTGCAGTGATTTTGTCTTTTTAGTGCCTCTTTCTCTCTGTTCCCCCTCCGCACAGAATAGGGTTGAAGCCCCCTGGATAAGAAGCCTCAGCCAGTCTTGCAGTGTCGTGGGAGAGGCTGTGCTTGTGTGCCTGGACGTGGCCACGGCCTCCTTTTACACCTTGCCTCTGGACTCCAGCGAAGAGACGAAGCAGGTTCTGCTGGAGGTGAGGGATCTAGAGGGAAGCTCAGACCCAAGACTGTCCAGGAGTGGTTTGGTTGCTAGTGTGACCTTGCTAAAGGGTTGTGGCTCTTGGGATGAGGTTGCGGGTGGTCGTCCTTGAATCGTGCACGGGATGGAGAAAGTAGAGAAAGAAGACCTTTTCTCCCTTTCTCACAATGCAAGAACTCATGGGCATTCGATGAAATTGCTGAGCAGTCGGGTTAAAACGGATAAAAGGGAAGTCCTTCACCCAAAGGGTAGTTAACATGTGGAATTCACTGCCACAGGAGGTGGTGGTGGCTACAAGCATGGACAGCTTCAAGAGGGGGTTAGATAAAAATATGGAGCAGAGGTCCATCAGTGGCTATTAGCCACAGTGTGTGTGTGTGTGTGTGTGTGTATGTATATATATATATATATATATATATATATATATATATATATATATATATATATATATATATATATATATATATATATATATATATATATATATAATTTTTTTGGCCACTGTGTGACACAGAGTGTTGGACTGGAGGGGCCATTGGCCTGATCCAACATGGCTCCTGTTATGTTCTTATGTGACACAGAGTGTTGGACTGGAGGGGCCATTGGCCTGATCCAACATGGCTCCTCTTATGTTCTTATGGGACACAGAGTGTTGGACTGGAGGGGCCATTGGCCTGATCCAACATGGCTTCTCATCGGTTCTTAATCCAGATCTGGAGCGAGGCTTCTCTGAGCTGAGGGCTTGGGCTGAAGGTGAAGGCAGATTGAGGGGCTGATTGTGGGCCAGACGAGGGTAGAGTGCCAGGGGCCTCATTCTGCCTGCCGGTTGCATACTGATGCTGCATGTCCCTTTCCCATTCTGCACTTAAGGGAAGTGCACAGAGTCTTAGGTAGCTCAGTAGGCTGTCCCAGCCTTGGCCTGTTTGGTTCCTGCCCCAGGGGAGTACATTGCTGTGAGGGCCTTGGAGAAAGGACAGCATGGAAGGGACAGAGGAAGAGGGGCAGAAGCCCACCAGGTCCAGGAAAGATTTCCCTGCGGGGGGTGGGGCTTAAAAGGTACCAGGCTAGGATGTTTGCAGCCTTGGAAGTGGCCCCGTCTCTGCTTGCCTGGCTGATCCTGCGTCCCTTTTCTTCCACAGTCCCTTGGGCTTCAATTCATGGAGACTTTCCAGGCCCGTCTGTGGTCCTCTCAGCCGAATCCTGCCAGCGCGTCCCGAGCTCAGTTCTTTGTGCAGCTTTCCCCGACCCACTTTGCACTGCTGCAGCATCGGAACGGTGTGCTGAGCTTCCTCCGGGATTTCCCGCAGGTAACTGAAGAGAGGCTACTGGGTTTTGAGAGGTGATGGCTGGAGAGGCCCGGCTGGGTTGCCTGGGGAGAAGCCCCTCCCTTTGGGGGTGTCCCTGTCCTTCCCCTTGCCTTCTCTCCCCTCCTGTCTCTCTCCCAGGCGGGCCTTGTGACCTTTGCAACGACAAACGAGAAGACGGTGGCCGCGGTCCTGACGTGCAAGGTGGAAGTGGTAAGTGCCTGGTGACGCCAGCAGCCTTGATTGGCTGCATTTGCTGGGGAACAGTCTGGTTATCATGAACCGTCTGTCAGGCCTAAGAAACCCAGGTAGCCAAAGGTGTATAAGGCGGGAGGGGCAGGCACCTGTGTTGCTTTGGCTGGGAGGGGCTTCCCTTTGGAAGGGGTTGTTTGTGGTGCTGTTAGGGTGAATGTTCCCTCCTAGGGTTGCAAGCAAAGGCAGAGAGGTAAACACATACCTTGTGCACCACCCAAATGACCAGAATGCCCAATTCAACACAGATATTTTAAAGTGGTTCCTGGAGCCAGCTAAGCAAGGATATTTGTGGGGTGGGGGAGGGCTCCAAAACTGACGTGCCACCACCAAGAAGGCCCTTTCCCTGGAAGGCACTTCCAGTGCTGGGTGCCACAGAGAGTAGGACTTGCAGGGAAGATCTTGTTGGGCAGGCAGTCTTCTAACACCTGGGTAAGCTTGCATCCATAACATGCACTGCATATTTAGCATGAGTATTGCAGACCTGACCCCTTGCTCTGGCCTTCCTTCCTTCCTTCCTTCCTTCCTTCCTTCCTTCCTTCCTTCCTTCCTTCCTTCCTTCCTTCCTTCCTTCCTTCCTTCCTTCCTTCCTTCCTTCCTTCCTTCCTTCCTTCCTTCCTTCCTTCCTTCCTTCCTTCCTTCCTTCCTTCCCTCCCTCCCTCCCTCCCTCTCTCCCTCCCAGTAAGCAGAGCATCCAGATGACCCTCAGCTGGCTAGCTGGTTGAGACAAACCCCTAAGCAGGAAAGAGTTCTGTGCCTCTGAGAGTAGCCCAAGCCAGTGCTGCTTGGTTAAAACTGGGAAGGAGACTTAGGAAAAAGCGAGAGTTTTGTTGCCTCCTCTGATAGCGGGGGAGGCGTTGCTGCCTTTGGCCCTGCTGCCTTCTTTAAATTGCCATCATGAGCCTTTTCATTCCCCTGGGTCCCGGTGCTTGTGTTCCGGACTTGTTTTGTGCCATTGAAGCAAGAAGAGCGAACATTCTTAGGAAATTAGCGGAAGGAAACAAAACAAATGGTGCAAAAATAAAGATGAAGGAGGTGTTGGGGAATTGACTCCCACAAAAGAGAAGTAAGATCAAACGGATTTTTCACACTGCTCAGGAGGATCCTTAGTTTAAAAAATCTTCCATGCTTGCTCACACTTGCTTATCAGACAAGATTTTTGGAGTTAGAATTGCAAGCCTAAAGTTGCCCCAATATATCTGTCCTTCTCTTCTTCCCTCCCAACCCTGCTGCAGGAATTCCTGTCTTGCCACAACCGGTCCTATGTAACTAACTTGTACTTGGCAGAAACTGGGCAAAGGTTGCTGGATACAACCATCACGTTCACCTTGGAGAAAAGCAGCCCCAGGCCTGAGCAGGTAAGAGGAACCCAATTGACCTGTTTACTCTCCCTTCCCCACACCTGGCTGGGCTGCATGCATTGATTCAGCAGATGTCAATATGGTGATGTCTCTCCCCCCTTCTCCTTTGGGTAGCTCTACATTCAGGTCTTTTTGAAGAAGGATGATTCTGTGGGTTACCGGGCCCTGGTGCAAACAGCTGATCACATGCTCTTATTCCTCCAGCAACCAGGTAATCTTTGCTTTTTGGTTAGTTCGACACTCTCCAAGCTCTTCCTCGGCATCTCTTTTGGCAACTGGATTGTTTTATTTACTTATTTAATTTTCTATCCCGCCCTCTCTGCAAGCGGACTCAGGGCGACTAACAGTCAATCAAACACAATTTAGAACTGCAATTTAAAACAGATCCGCAATTTGGAATTGCAATTTAAAACAAGGAAAATTAACAATCGACAATTAAAATACGTTTTATGGTGTCGCTCAAAGTTCAGTATAGGCGGGATTGTAATTTTCTTTCTTCTGACGGTGGTCTTGTGGTGGATATAATGCCTCATAAATGATGTTGCTTCAGCAGTGTAGAGCCGCAGTCCTCTCCTATTAGATATTAAAGGCCTGTCGAAACAGTTCGGGTTTTTTTCAGGCCCTGTTGGGAGTTAATCTTTGAGACAGTCGAAGATGCTGAGGGAGGGACGGTGGCTCAGTGGTAGAACATCTGCTTGGTAAGCAGAAGGTCCCAGGTTCAATCTCTGGCATCTCCATCTAAAAAGGGTCCAGGCAAGTAGGCATCAAAAACCTCAGCTTGAGACCCTGGAGAGCCGCTGCCAGTCTGAGTAGACAAGACTGACTTTGATGGACCGAGGGTCTGATTCAGTATAAGGCAGCTTCATATGTTCATCCAGGAGTTCCTAGAGGTGGTTGAATGCCTCCGTAGTGAAATGGCAGCTGTATTTTGCAATCTGAGAGTCTCCTTCCTGACTGTGTCTTTGGCAATCAGTCCCTTAGTCCATCTAGTTCCATATTGTCCCCTTTGACTGGCAGCACCTCTCCAGGGTCACAGCAGAGAAAGGCCTTTTTTTAGATTGGTTTCCAGAGATCCTCTAGTTGGAGATACCAAGAATCAAACTCAAGACCTTATTTATTTATTTTATTGGATTGGATTTCTATCCCGCCCTCCCTGCCTAAGCAGGCTCAGGGCGGCTCGCAACATAAAATCCCACAAACAATTAAATTAATGAGTATTAAAATTACACATTCAACAATAAAATAGATATACAATGATTAAAACAGTTAAAACGGAATAAAACAGAATATTGAGTCGGTGCTCTTCTGGTGGCGACGGCCTTCTTCCGCTTCTCTTAAATACCAGCGCCGAGTCAATTGAATGCCAGCCGGAAGAGGACAGTCTTGCAGGCCCTGCGGAACTGCACCAGGTTCCACAAGGCCCTCACTTCATCTGGCAGTTGGTTCCACCAACAGGGGGCTATGATTGAGAAGGCCCTGTCTCTGGTTGATTTCAATCGGGCCTCCTTCGGCCCCGGGATCACTAAAAGATTTTGTGATCTCGATCTAAGTACTCTCTGGGGACCTCGTGCTGCACGTAAAGCAGGTGCTTTGTTGCTGAGCCGAGTCAGTCCCCTTCAACCCATTTTTAAAAGGCCGTTTCCGCAGCAGCAGCAGCCTTGTTACATGGTCTGCAATCCCTTCTCTGAATGCCTGGAGTCCAGCCCAGCCCTTTCCATAATGGAAAGTCAGAATCTGATTGCCGACTTTCCCTCTCTGCAGGAAAAGTGCTGTGGAGCAGAGAAGAATCTCTGGCAGAAGTGGTCAGTCTGCAGATGGTGGATCTCCCCCTGACGGGCGCGCAGGCCGAGCTGGAGGGCGAGTTTGGGAAGAAAGCAGGTAATGCCCCCCCTCCCTTCCGTTTCAAGGTTGTGGAGAACACATGGCTGAGACTGGCTCCCACCATGCAAGGGCCTTATTGTCTCTTATGGTGTCTGCTGTGGAGTAATGATGCATGGCTTTCCACTGGGTGAGGCTGCATTAGAATAGTTCATGCCACACAAAACAGGTAAGGGATTAAATGTGTTTCCTGGCAACTGGTTCTCAAGAGGTCCATCAGTGGCTATTAGAACCCTGACTGCTCCCTGGAAGGTCAGATGCTGAAGCTCAAATACTTTGGCCACCAAATGAGAAGGGAGCACTCCCTGGAGAAGACCCTCATGCTGGGAAAGACAGAAGGCAAAAGAAGAAGAGGACGGCAAAAGATGAGATGGCTGGACAGCGTTATTGATGTCACAAACACAAATTTGAGCAGACTTCGGAGGATGGTGGGAGACAGGAGGGCCTGGCGTGACTTGGTCTGGGGGGTTGCAAAGAGTCGGACTTGACTGTTCGACTGAACAACAAAAATTGATGGAACTCTCTGTCTGAGGCAGGGATGCTCTGTATTCTTGGTGCTTGGGGGGGCAACAGTGGGAGGGCTTCTAGTGTCCTGGCCCCACTGGTGGACCTCTTGATGGCACTTGGTTTTTTTGGCCACTGTGTGACAGAGTGTTGGACTGGATGCGCCATTGGCCTGACCCAGCATGGCTTCTCTTATGTTCTTAATCACAACCCTCTATTTGTGGATGTATTCTGCTAGAGGGATGTTATTTTGGTTTTATGTCTTTATGGAACCTATTGTATGTGTTTTATTAATCTTGGTCATTAGTCCTTCTTGAGCTCCATAAAGAAGAAAGGTGGCTAATGAATATTTTAAATAAATAAATACTCCCAGAGATGCGTTTCATAGCACCCTCCCATAAAAGGGCAGAAATCCAAAGAGTTTTAATTGTTCTCTGGAGGACTGTGTGTTTATCTGGCCATCTAAATGACCCCGGCCCTTCTAGACAAATTGGCTTGGGGGGGGTGAGAGAGAGGTGGCCAGCTTCTTCTGGGGTGTTCCTTGCAGCTTTTGGCAGAGAAAAAAAAAGATTGAATGGTGTTTCTTGCTTTGTGTTTGGCTGCCTGGGAACCAGCCATTCAAGGTAAGGCAGAATTTCTGTTAGCTTTGTTTCTGTGGCAAGCTTGCTTCTTGCTTCCTCATTTTGTAAAAACTGTATTAATGTGTAGCTTGATGCACAACCTGATCAGAAAAAAAAATACGTTGCTAGAGGCAGGGGATAACTGATTTCTCCTATTCCATCTGTGTGTTCTTCCTTGAGAACCGGCTTAGAGGTTAGCCTCTCGGGGTCTGCTCTCTCTGCCTTTGCTTCCATGCAAGGCAGATGACCAGAGCTTGGCTTTTTCAACGCCGTCCGCGCAGTGACTTCTGTGCTAATGGATTTGCTGACTTTTAGGCACCCACAGAAGGCTGGGCTTTGCTCAGACGTATCACTGGCTTCCCCCCTTTTTTGTGCCCTCTATTTGGATCTGCTGCCATGCAGTCTCCTCTACCGTCTTATAGCGATGTCTCTTTTTTTGAGGTGGCGGTGTCATGTTATGGGGTGTGTTATGAACTGCCCTGAGCATGGTGTCTTGGGGGGGGTGGTGGAGACAGAGCAATTAATCTTTTAAAGAAAGACGTAAGAGGATTGCTGATTCCACTCTGGAATCCCCCTGCCCCCCTTCCGCGCCAAAGGGATGCCTTTGTCCTCTCTTTCCCCACCATCCTCTTCCTCCAAACAAAAGATGTGAAACCTTCAGACGCCTGAGGCAGGACCAGAGTTCCTTTCCTCCTCTCTTGACTGAGGGAACTTCATTCCTCCCCAGTGTTTTTGTGGAGTGTGGCCAACGGAAGCAGGTGGCCATTTTGAGATGCGGAGCCACTAATGTTCTGGCTAACTGGACCTAGTCCTTGTGCGACCCTGTCCATGAACATCTGAAGCTGCCTTCTACTGAATCAAACCCTCTTTGGTCCATCCAAGTCAGTCTTGTCTACTCAGACTGGCAGTGGCTCTCCAGGGTCTCCAGCTGAGGTTTTTCACGCCTACTTGCCTGGACGCTTTTTAGTTGGAGATGCCGGGGATTGAACCTGGGACCTTCTGCTTACCATGCAGATGCTCTACCACTGAGCCACCGTCCCTCTTCTGCTCTCCAGCTGAGGTTTTTCACGCCTACTTGCCTGGACCCTTTTTATTTGGAGATGCCGGGGATTGAATCTGGGGCCTTCTGCTTACCAAGCAGATGCTCTACCACTGAGCCACCATCCCTCCCTAAAGATGGCGTCCATCTTTCACCAAGTCAAACCACCGGTGGTCCCTCTTGCGCTGTGTTGCCCACCCTCCCAGCTCACTCTTAGCCACCGTCCAGGGTGTTTCTCCCGAGCTATCCTGCCACATCCTTTAAAGAGAGGCACCAGGGGTTCCCTTCTGTGCAATGCACACCACTGTGGCCTGGCCCTCTGTATCTCTGCAGCCTCTTCTCTTTGTTCCAGATGGCTTGCTGGGCATGTTCCTGAAGCGCTTGTCCTCCCAGCTCATCCTGCTGCAAGCCTGGACCGCACACCTCTGGAAGATGTTCTACGACGCCCGCAAGCCCCGGAGTCTGATCAAGAACGAGATCAACATTGACAACCTGGCCAGGGACGAGTTCAACCTGCAGAAGATGCTTGTGGTGGTGACGGCCTCAGGAAAGGTGAGGGGAGCGGGATGTGCCCACGTTTAATTTCCACGCCCTAGGCATGTGGCAAAGCAAGTGCTCCCAGTGGGCAGCGATATAATTTACACAGAAGGAGCCTGGGACAGCCGATGGTTTGCCTCCCTCCTGCTTTGCAGGCATCACACTTCTTAACTTGTTAAAACCTCCCCTGCGATTGTGACTGCTGCTGATAGATGCAAATGGAGTCTGAGCGGGTTGAGACTTAAAGAGATCTTGGGGTTGCCGTGGAAACCTCGACGAAAATGTCAAGTCAGCATGCAGCCAAGGTGAAAAAAGGCAAATGATCAGGCAAGGAAAGATCAGGCAGGGGTTGAAAACAAAATGACCAATATCGTAATGGCCTTGCAGAAAGCCTTGCAGCAACGGGACAGGCCCATAAAATTCTACCAGTGGTTCGATCTCATCATGCTATAGTGATCCGGGGACCTCTTAGAACATCTAATATCGATCATCTAGCTACTTACCACCATTAGCATTCTAGTCGTTGTCTGAAACTACCGTACTAGCATCTGTGGATGTTTTAATAATTGTTATGTTTTTATGGCTGTTTTATCTTGTTTGGTCACTCTAGTCCGATTGCGTGACGAGGGCCGGCTTGAACCCTGTGGAGGCCCCTAGGCAGTCAAAATCTCGGGGCCCCCCTCAGAGTTGGAGCAGCCACCCCACCACCTGCGGCCCCCGCTGTAGCCTGCAGGCCCCTTCTCCAAAGCCCTTCTCCAAAGCTGCGGGGGAGAGGCAGAGAGAGGCAAACTCGGTGACGACGCCAGCAGCAGCCGCACCAGGGAAATCGGGCAAAGAGCGGTGCAGTTGCTGGCCGCACATGCAGGCTGGGAGGGCTGCAAGCAGGGAGAAAGCTGGCCTGGGGCCCTAAAGGCGTGGGGGCCCATAGGCCGGTGCCTACTTGGTCTAATTGTTAGTCTGGCCTTAATCTGTGAGCCCCCCTGAGCCTGCCTTTGGCAGGGAGGGCAGGATATAAATGAAATGAAATAAAGCTGCAGCGTGCTTGTAGGAAGGGCAAGAGTCCAGTAGAACCTTAGCAGACTCGCAAGATCTGTGGCAGAGGATGAGTTTTTGTGAGTCACTCCTCACTTCAATTACGGCTAGAATGTGAGTCCATCTGACCCCTATAATGGAAGGCGGGAGTGATGTCACAAAAGATATTGCAGAAGGCAGTGCGATTGAATAAGACGTTGCAGCAGCTTCCCAGCCAAGAACAATGGAAGAGTCTGGGGTTGTTTCATGTCGGGGAAAAGGGCCTCTGTGCCCTGCTGGTTGACTCCCCAGGAGAGCTGGTCAGCAGCTGTGGGAAACGACATGTTGGATTAAACGGGCCATTGGTGTGATGTAGCAGGATGCTGAATCAACACATTCCTGATTTGCAGTTGGCTGACAGGCTGGAAGCAATGGAGGGGAGTGGGTTTGCTAACCAGGGCTTGTCCTACCTGGTTGAATGGCTGCAGCCACAGCCACCGCTTCTCTCCCAGAGTCACTGAAATGCTGAGGGGATCGTGGGAGATGAAAAGAGGCAAGCGGCTTGAAACCGTGGCTTTGCCAAACCTCCTTTTGGAAGTGCCAACTGTGGCTTGGTGCAGTGGCTGGATCTCGCCTGTGACCGACAGTGTCTGCCTCTTGTCTGCTCCAGTTTCCGCCTGCACGTGGCGCCTTGCAGCCTAGACCGCGCTCCTCCCCACCTGCATCTCGCTGACCTCTTGTTTATCCTTTCAGCTCTTTGGCATCGAAAGCAGCTCCGGCACGATCCTGTGGAAGCAGTACCTGCAAGACGTGAAGCCGGGCTCCTCCTTCAAGCTGATGGTCCAGAGGACAACGGCTCACTTCCCCCACCCCCCGCAGTGCACCCTCCTGGTCAAGGACAAGGTCAGAGCCTGCTGTTGGGACTTATGAACATGAACATCTGAAGCTGCCTTATACTGAATCACACCCTTGGTCCATCAAAGTCAGTCTTGTCTTCTCAGACTGGCAGCAGCTCTCCAGGGTTTCAAGCTGAGGCTTTTCACACCTATTTGCCTGGACCCTTTTTTGGAGATGCCGGGGGTTGAACCTGGGACCTTCTGCTTCCCAAGCAGATGCTCTACCACTGAGCCACCATCTCTCCCCATGAACATATGAAGCTGCCTTATACTGAATCAGACCCTCGGTCCATCAAAGTCAGTATTGTCTACTCAGACTGGCAGAGGCTCTCCAGGGTCTCAAGCTGAGGCTTTTCACACCTCTTTGCCTGGACCCTTTTTAGTTGGAGATGCCAGGGATTGAACCTGGGACCTTCTGCTTCCCAAGCAGATGCTCTACCACTGAGCTACCGTCCCTCCCCTAACCGGGTGGCCTTAGAGTTTGCGTGGAAAAGATGGTCTTGTGTGGTCCCAGAGGCTCAGTCTGGGATGCAGAACAGCTCTCTGAGATGGTCTGGGCAGAGAGGAATCTTTCCCCAAACCCTGAGACCTTTTAATGGGGCTTTCTGAGAAATGACCCCTGGGACCCGCCCCCACCCCCTGCTCAATATGCAACGCAGATGCTCTACTGCTGAGCCATAGGCTATCCCAGGCTTCTAGAGGGTTGTAGAATGCACAGCTGTGATTGGGCCCTTGCCAAGGAGGGGAGGGTCTTCTGCCGAAAATGGGCAGGATGGGCTGGGGTCAGAGTTCCCTCAGGCATGCCCAAAGCCCTTGGACACTTGAAGATGCTGAGGGGTCTGGAGACCGAGTTCTATGAGGAAAGGTTGAAGGAGCTGGGCACGTTTAGCCTGGAGAGGTGGCGGCTGAGAGGTGATAGGATCACCATCTTCAAGAACTTGAAGGGCTGTCCTAGAGAGGAGGGTGTGGAATTGTTTTCTGTGGCCTCAGGAAATTGGAGCAGAACCAACAGGTTGAAATTAAATCAAAAGAGTTTTCGGCTGAGCATTAGGAAGAACCTCCTGACCGTTAGAGCAGTTCCTCAGTGGAAGAGGCTTCCTCCTTGGGAGGTGGTGGGCTCTCCTACCTTGGAGGTTTTAAGCAGAGGCCAGATGGCCATCTGACAGCAATGAAGATCTTGTAAATTTAGGGGGAGGGGTTTGTGAGTTTAGAGCTGTTCCTCAGTGGAACAGGCTTCCTCCTTGGGAGGTGGTGGGCTCTCCTTCCTTCAAGCTTTTCAAGCAGAGGCTAGATGGCCATCTGACAGCAAGGCTGATTCTGTGAACTTTAGTAGATCATGAGAAGGAGGGCAGGAAGGGCTGCCTCAGTGTTTAGTTCTCATGGCCCCTTCTTACATGTCCAGAGAAATGCTGATGGCCATTTTGGGGTCAGGCAGCCATTTTTCCCAGGCCAGGGATCCTGGTGGTTTTTGCCATCTTCTGGGCGTAAAGAAGAGGTCACTGGGGATGTATGGGGGGGGAGTATTTGTGAATTTCCTGCCTTGTTCAGGGGGCTGGACTAGATGACCCTGGAGGTCCCTTCCAACTCTGATTCTAGGATTCTAAGATTTCTTGGGGGAAATCTGACAAAGGAGGCTTTGACAGGAGACTTTGTAACATTAAGAAGAAGAAGAAGAAGATATTGGATTTATATCCCGCCCTCCACTCCGAAGAGTCTCAGAGCGGCTTACAATCTCCTTTACCTTCCTCCCCCACAACAGACACCCTGTGAGGTAGATGAAGATATTGGATTTATATCCCGCCCTCCACTCCGAAGAGTCTCAGAGCGGCTCACAATCTCCTTTACCTTCCTCCCCCACAACAGACACCCTGTGAGGTGGGTGGGGCTGGAGAGGGCTCTCACAGCAGCTGCCCTTTCAAGGACAACCTCTGCCAGAGCTATGGCTGACCCAAGGCCATTCCAGCAGGTGCAAGTGGAGGAGTGGGGAATCAAACCCGGTTCTCCCAGATAAGAGTCCGCACACTTAACCACTACACCAAACAGAAAAGGCAATAAAAATCATGTTTGGGGCAAAGAAATTTACACTTAATGTCCCGAACGTGTCTTTGGGCCTTGGTCAAAAGTTTGCTTAACCAGTAGGAGAATCTTACCGGATTTCTTTGTGTGTTGTGCACTTGGCAAGAGGGGCGGGGCGAATGCTTTCCTGTAGCCCTGCCAACCGGCCCCCTGAGCCTCTCTGTCTTCCAGGAGACAGGCCAGAGCAGCCTTTACGTCTTCAACCCCATCTTTGGGAGGTGGAGTCAAGTGGCCCCTCCGGTGCTGAAGCGCCCAGTCCTCCAGTCGCTGCTTCTGCCCATCATGGACCAAGACTACGCCAAAGTGCTGCTTCTGATTGACGACGAGCACAAGGTACCTTTCGGCCTAGGGGTCCTTCTCCCTCCGGCTTGCCCGAAGGCACTCCCTCGGACGGCTCTCTTCCTGTTTCCTTTCAGGTGACTGTTTTCCCAGCAACGAGGAATGTCCTCCGGCAGCTGGAGGAAATGGTCTCCTCTGTCTCATTCTACTTGGCCGACGTGGAGCAGGGCAAGCTTACCGGGAGGCACCTGCGCAAGGTACAGCCCGTCCTTTTGCTGCCCGGCACTAGCTGGAGGGGGCGGGGCTTCCTGCAGTCTGCCATGGGTGACAGTGACCTCAGGAAGGGAGGTCATTGGTGGGTGTTAGAGGGACAGGCTGGTCTGGAGATGCAAGTGGGAGTCCCGGCAGCTGGGAGCAGAGGAGCTGGGATTTTGGGGCTGGCTGCAAAAGAGATCTAAGGCTATGCAAGGACCTGAGGGGCTGAGCGTGGCAGGGGTGGGCAGGCGGAAACCAAGACTCATCTGGCTGCCAGGGCGTGGGCAGCTCTGGCAGCCGAAGAAACAGTGAGTTAAGAAGATGAAGAAGATATTGGATTTATATCCCGCCCTCCACTCCGAAGAGTCTCAGAGCGGCTCACAATCTCCTTTCCCTTCCTCCCCCACAACAGACACCCTGTGAGGTGGGTGGGGCTGAGAGGGCTCTCACAGCAGCTGCCCTTTCAAGGACAACCTCTGCCAGAGCTATGGCTGACCCAAGGCCATTCCAGCAGCTGCAAGGGGAGGAGTGGGGAATCAAGCCCGGTTCTTCTAGATAAAGAGTCCGCACACTTAACCACTATGGCTGCCCCAAGGCCATTCCAGCAGCTGCAAGTGGAGGAGTGGGGAATCATACCCGGTTCTCCCAGATAAGAGTCCGCTCACTTAACCACTATGGCTGCCCCAAGGCCATTCCAGCAGCTGCAAGGGGAGGAGTGGGGAATCATACCCGGTTCTCCCAGATAAGAGTCCGCACACTTAACCACTATGGCTGCCCCAAGGCCATTCCAGCAGCTGCAAGTGGAGGAGTGGGGAATCAAACCCGGTTCTCCCAGATAAGAGTCCGCTCACTTAACCACTATGGCTGACCCAAGGCCATTCCAGCAGGTGCAAGGGGAGGAGTGGGGAATCAAACCTGGTTCTCCCAGATAAGAGTCCACACACTTAACCACTATGGCTGACCCAAGGCCATTCCAGCAGGTGCAAGGGGAGAAGTGGGGAATCATACCCGGTTCTCCCAGATAAGAGTCCGCACACTTAACCACTATGGCTGCCCCAAGGCCATTCCAGCAGCTGCAAGTGGAGGAGGGGGGAATCAAACCCGGTTCTCCCAGATAAGAGTCCGCACACTTAACCACTATACCAAACTGGTTAATGTTGAATTCTTACCTTGAAGGACTGAGCGGGGTCAGTCAGGGGCCAGCGACTGAATCCCAATAGCGGCCTGTCTTCTGAAACCCTGGGCAGACTGTATTTTAGGCATGCTGAATGGTAAGCTGGCCTGTAAAAAAGGGGATACTACTTTGTACACGCTTGTGTACCCAAGTCCTTGGGCTTCATAGACCAGTAGGCATTTGGCTTAGCCACCCCCACCCCGCTCCGTTCACAAAATGCCCAAGCTTGAGTTGGAGCACTTTCCAGTAAAAAAGTTAAGTAAAGGTAGTCCCCTGTGCAAGCACCAGTCATTTCCGACTCTGGGTTGACGTTGCTTTCACAACGTTTTCATGGCAGCCTTTTTATGGGGTGGTTTGCCGTTGCCTTCCCCAGTCTTCTACACTTTCCCCCCAGCAAGCTGGGGACTCATTTTACTGACCTCGGAAGGATGGAAGGCTGAGTCAATCATGAGCCAGCTACCTGAACCCAGCTTCTGCCGGGATCCAACTCAAGTCGTGATCGGAGCTTGGACTGCAGTACTGCAGCTTTACCACTCTGCGCCACGGGGCTCTTTCTAGTAACTGTAGTATACTTTGTTAGATGTTTCTTCGTGTATCAAGCTTGCAGTGAAATTTTAGACAAGCAATAACGAGAGGGAAAATAATAAGAGAACGGGGCAGGTAAATGGCAGCACACAAGCTGACTACTCATTTATGATGGAATTAATAACGTCAGGAGAAACAGCCGGAAATCTACTTACAGACCGAGGAGCCGTTTCCCGTTTGCCAGGGCCGTTGTACGAATGCGCCAGTCGAGAGAGTGCCCAGCTTGGTTTGGACCTTGCTAGGCTTGGCTGGGCACACGGTCACTCTGAGCTTGGCACTTCTATGCTCATTTTGTCGGGTGCAGTGCAGGGAATCGGGCCTTGGGGCCGCTGGACCTCGGCTTGACATTTCCGGTCTGGGTTTTTTGGGCCTCTTGCAGGACTTGACGACCGAGCAGAGCTGGGAGATCACCATCCCTACAGACATCCAGCGGATTGTGACTGTGAAGGGGAAGAGAGCCAACGAGCACGTCCACTCGCAGGGCCGCGTGATGGGGGATCGCAGCGTGCTTTACAAGGTGCATGCCAGAAAGGGGGGGGGGTGGCTTGGTTGCTGCGTGGGATACTAAGATCAGCCCCCAAATAATTGCACACCACTAGGGAGATAAATCAGGATAGGGCAGGGGTGGCCAACTGTAGTTCTCCAGATGTTTTTTGCCTACAACTCCCATCAGCCCCAGCCAGCATGGCCAATGGCTAGGGCTGATGGGAGTTGTAGGCAAAAAACATCTGGAGAGCTACTGTTGGCCACCCCTGGGGTAGGGTATCTGTATGGGTGTGGAGATGTAGAAGGGAGTGCTCACTGGCTGGGGCTTACCGGAGCAGGGAACCCAGTCAGCACCCCCTTTTTATTTGAGACAGAAAAATGGACATAAGAGCCTAAGAGAAGCCATGTTGGATCAGGCCAATGGCCCATCCAGTCCAACATTCTGTGTCACACAGTGACCAGAAAAACAGGTGCTATCAGGAGGTCCATCAGTGGGGCCAGGACACTAGAAGCCCTCCCACTGTGCCCCCCAAGCACCAAGAATACATAGTATCACTGCCTCAGACAGAGAGTTCCAACAACTTCTTCTTTCCACTATGGGAGACCAGACTCACAGAGGCCCTTTCTTTTTCTGGATACGAGCCTCCTGTTCCTGTTGCATTCTGTGCTCAGTGGGCCCGAAGATTCATTAGGCTCTCCCTAAGTTCCCACAAGACCTATGCTTTATAATGGCCAGCAGCTTCCTAGTTCTCTAGTCTGTTGTCTTCTTTTTGCTAGATCTAAAGGACCAGGGAGTCTCTTTCCTGGCGGGTGGCACCTCTGTAAACGGTGTCCTCTGACTCATTTCAGTCTCTGAACCCGAACCTGCTGGCGGTGGTGACGGAGAGCACAGACAGCCACCATGAGCGGACGTTCATCGGGATCTACTTGATCGACAGCGTCACTGGCCGGATCATCCACTCCTCCGTGCAGAGGAAGGCCAGAGGACCCGTCCACATTGTCCATTCGGAAAACTGGGTGGTGGTAAGGAAGGACCCTCAACCTTTTGACACTGCAGGAGGCTCAGAGATCGCTGGACTGCTTGCAAAGATGCTGTGGGAGGAGAAGGGGCTGGCCTACGATGGTGCAGGCTGGAGCCAGAGACCTTTCTTTGTCCTCTCAACAAGCCAGAGCGGTGTTGCCCTCGGAGGGGGGGCAGGTTTACATACACAGGCCCTGCCCCCTTGGGGGAGGCTCCCTGTTCCATTTGAGGCACTCCCAGTTCTAGGTTTCCAAACTGCAGAGCCAGGATGCTTGAGCCAGGCAGCTTGCAGCTTTCCCCACAAACCAGGAAATGCCTCTTCACTCTGCCTGTCCTCTGAGCTCTTCAGGGTGGCTTACCTTTGTCTCTCCTCCTCCAGAAACAATCCCTTTGTCACTCCCACAGCCCCGAGAGGGAGGATAACAGGCCTAGGGCTTCATGGTGTGTGGGGAAATGCGATTTGCAGCTGGGTCTTCCCACCTTAGGCCTGACACTCAGCAATGCTCCACTTGTTGAGTATCTGTGCCTGAGGAGGAGGGTTGGGGCATTCCTGGAGATTCTAGGGGGTGGGGCCCCGGGGAGGGGAGGGGCCTCAGCATGACACGATGCCACAGACTCCACCCTCCCAAGCAGCCCTTTGCTCCAGGGGATCTCGGTTGTCTGGAGGTCAACTGTAATAGAGGGAGATTTCCAGCTGCACCCTGGATGTTGTCAGCGAAGATCGGGACCACGGAGGTAAACGAAGCTGGAGGAAAGCGACACACCCGCTCCGTGTAGAAAATATTTCTCAGTGCAATCCACAGTTTGCAACTTCGGTGTGCTAATGAACAATTCGGTGATGCAGACAGCAAAGCATCCTGTGCGCGACGCAACTACTGCCCAAAGAACCAGGCAACATTTAAACTGCAGTCCAACAAATGATATGGACCGGGTTTTTTAATTGCTCGTTGGACTGCAGTTTAAATGTTGCCTGGTTCTTTGGACAGTAGTTGTGTCGCGCCCAGGATGGTTTGCTGTCTGCATCACTGAATTGTTCCTTAGCACACCGAAGTTGCAAATTGTGGATTGCCACCGGGATGTTGGCAACCCTACTTGAAGAGAGAGAAGACTCTTCCTTTCCCCAGGGTCGTGGAGCAGCGAACGCTGGTTTTCTTTCCGGGCCGTCTGGCCTGTCCCGTAACCTTAGCTCCCTGCAGCAGCGTCCCTGAGCCTGCCTTTCTAAGCTAACCCTTCCTCCTCTCTGCCTCCCCCAGTATCAGTATTGGAACACCAAGGCCCGCCGGAATGAATTCACGGTGCTGGAGCTGTACGAGGGGACAGAGCAGTACAACGCCACGGCCTTCAGCTCTCTGGACCGCCCCTTCTTGCCGCAAGTCCTCCAGCAGTCATACATCTTCCCCTCGGCCATCAGCGCCATGGAGGTCACCATTACAGAGCGGGGTATCACCAGCCGCCACCTGCTCAGTTAAGAGGCGGGCAGGGAAGGGCTGGGGGGTGGGATTCAGGGGCATCTCTCAAGGGGGCCTCTCTAACGCTGGACCACCCATTTCTCCAGCAAACTCTCTCCTTCCGTTTGGCCTCGACCCCTCCCCCCTCTACGCCCCACAATGTGGAGCCTCTTAGAATTTGGGGAAGAGCTTTGCCGTAAACAGGATTTAACTGTACAGTCGTTAATGTGAACAAAGAAATCCATTGGGCTAAAAAGAAATCAAGGCACTCTTCCTGGCTAAAATATGGACGTGAAATTTTGAGCATTGGCAATTAAAATAAAACAACACATTTTAATTGTGATTGGGGTTTTAATGTAGTGATGTTTTAATTGGGTGTTTGGAATTTTGCACTTTTTGGACTGGAAGGCACCTCTCGTGTCTTCTGTGACCTCGGCTTCCTTCCAGCATGGGGCAGGTTTGTTGTTGGAGTCTGCTCTGCTGTCGGTTGGCACTCGTTTCCTCTTCAGTCTTCTGGTCTTTGTGAAGAAGAAATTCAAAATCTCCACAGCCTCCCTCCTCCCTCGGTTTCCTGCAGATCTCTTGGCAGTCCCCAAAATTGCCATCCACTCAAACATGTGATCCCGGAAGTAGAATAAACCATATGGGATGATGTGCAGACCTTCCCTTTGCCACAGTCAGGCTGTTGAGGAAATTTTTGTACTCTCTCTCACCCACCCCAAATATTGCTGTCATTGCCAATGGAGCAGCACACCGTTTCAGGTGTCTCTTGCTCCAGAGGAGGTGTGATGGGATGTGACAATTTTTGAAACCTATCTTTGTTTGCTTTTGCAGTTGGCCTTCCTTCTGGAGCCATCCTTTCCCTCCCCAAAGCTCTCTTGGATCCACGACGGCCAGAAATCCCAACAGAGCAAACCAGGTAAAACACGTAGACACACACACACACCGTCCTTGGAAACAGAAACGGACCTGATGAAGGTGCCTCACATCAGAGTAAACTGCCGGGTCAGAGTTGTCTAAACTGTTGAGGTTTTGGGTCTCCTGGACTCTGCTCAGCTCTCTGCTCTGGGGAACACCCTGGCTGCTGTCGCACTCTCTGAGACATGCAGCCAACTATGGGCTGCTTCTTCATAAGAGAAGCCCTGTTGGATCAGGCCAACGGCCCCTCCAGTCCAACACTCTGTGTCACACAGTGGCCAAAATACCAGGCGCCATCAGGAGGTCCACCAGTGGGGCCAGGACACTAGAAGCCCTCCCACTGTGCCCCCCCCAAAGCATCAAGAAGACAGAGCATCACTTTCCCAAAACAGAGGTTCCATCTATGCCTTCTGGCTCACAGCCACTGATGGACCCCTGCTTATCCAGTGCCCTCTTGAAGCTGTCTATGCTCGCAGCTGCCGCCACGTCCTGTGGCAGTGAATTCCACTTGTTAATCACCCTTTGAGTGAAGAAATACTTCCTTTTATCAGTTCTAACCCAACTGCTAAGCAATTTCATTGAATGACCACGAGTTCTCATATTGTGAGAAAGGGAGAAAAGTACTTCTTTCTCTACCTTCTCTATCCCGCGCATATCATCTGGGGTCAAAAAGACGCCGTGGAGGAAGCAGAAGCCATCAGGGTTTGCCAGTGCTCTCTCTGGCGGCTAAATCATGTCTGAGCCATTGCAGTGACCCTTCTCTTGCCTGCCTTTCTTTCAGGGAGGAAAACCTGATCCCCTATTCCCCAGACGTTCAGATCCACGCTGAGAGATTCATCAACTACAACCAAACCATATCCCGAATGAGGGGGATCTATACAGCCCCTTCAGGCCTGGAGTCCACATGCCTGGTAAGTAGCTGGAAGGAGGGCTGAACCCCAGAGGAGGGGAGGGGCATGCAGCTGGTCCTGTTCTCTAGGCTCCTTGGATGGCCTCCCTGTGAAGTTGCCTTCTACCTCTCCTCCCATTCATTGGGCCCCATGTTCCTTCCTCCAGTGGGCTTTCTGGAGCCCTGGGCAAGTGAGCATTCGTCTCAACACCTCCTGTCCCAGATCTTTTCATGACCTGAAGATGTGGGTGGCTTCAGCATGCAGAGCTCTTAAATTGAAGCTGGGGGGCTTTTCCTGGGCCTTTCAGTCTCCGTTTTTAACTCTAGCAAGGAAGGAAGGGTGAACCGAGAGAAAGGACTGACAGAAAACAAAATGTAGACTGTAGTCAGATTTCAAATGCAGTTGACCCTGCAAGACCTGAGTTCCCTGGCTTGTTTAGCTGCAGGCCCTGCCCAGACAGACCCACTCTGAGACAGCACAGGAGAGGATGGGCTCGAATTAAGAAAGTGAAATAAACAGGAGAGTGGAGGCGTGTTGCTGTTTTGGAACACTCTCGACTTCTAAAGTACTTGAACGGGGCCTAATGAGGTGTAGCTATTTGCATCTTCTCGCAGCCCTGCTTAGGGGGATTTATGGACTGCCTTTCAGAGAAGGGTCAGGCTTAGGGTTGCCAAGTCCAATGTAAGAAATATCTGGGGACTTTGGGGGTGGAGCCAGGAGACTTTGGGGGTGGAGCCAGGATACATTAGGGGTGGAGCCAAGATCAAGGCTGTGACAAGCATCATTGAACTCCAAAGAGAGTTCTGGCCATCACATTTAAAGGGACGGCACACCTTTTCAATGCCTTCCTTCCATAGGAAATAATGAAGGATAGGGGCGCCTTCTTTTGGGGCTCATAGAATTGGATCCTCTGGTCCAATCGTTTTGAAACGTGGGGGGTATTTTGGGGAGAGGCACTAGATGCTGTACTGAAAATTTGGTGCATCTACCTCAAAAAGCAGCTCTCCCAGAGCCCCAGATACCCGTGGATCAATTCTCCATTATTTTCTATGGGAATATATCTCCATAGGGAATAACAGAGTTCCCAGCAGACATTCCCCTCCCCTCCCCCCGCATTCTGATGACCCTGAAGCGGGAGGATTGCCTCCAAACCGGGGGATCTCCTGCCTCCACCTGGGGATTGGCAACCCTAGTCAGGCTGCTGGAAGGCAAAGCCCATTTAGAAACAGGACTGGTCACCTTGGCTGCTCCTGCATAAAGCCAGCTTGGTGAGGGAGAACGTTTCCCGGTGAACGTTTGTTGCAACAGGACAGGCCCGTGTCCAAGACAGGCATGTTTAAAACAATTATTTACAAAAATGTGAGCATATAAGAAATAAAAGCTGGATAGAAAAGTCCCTGTCTCCCCACCAACCCCTTGCTGGGCAACTGAATGTGTCCCCTGGCTGCTTCTCTGCTTCCCGCGTCCAGAGGCCCATCCTGGCTTCACAGCAGAGCACAGCTGCCTGAGACAAAAACACTCCAGTGCTCCAGTCGGCCAGCAGACGGTGCAGAAGTCCCTGTTCTTCCTCTAGCTCACAAGGCGGAAAGAGCAATCAAAGCCCAAAGCTAAATCAAAGGCTGGTGGACTGGCAGAAGTCCAGAAGCCTCGAGAGAGGTCTGCAGTGGCTTAATTTCTAGAAATCATCCCTAAGAAAAGACAAAGTCTGCGCTTTTTAAAATAAGGTAGTTTTTTTTTAAAAGACAATACTGCATGTCCAGTGCAGCAAATAAAACAACAGTGCATACCAAAATACATCATACATACTGACAAGAAGATTGAATGATAAATTAGGATGTTATGGGGAAACGTGGTCAACGTTCAGCCTGCACAAAAACTACTCTAGCAACCATCACTTTTCACTGAAGCCATCAACACAGTAAGTGGTTCTCCGTAGACATCACACAAACTATACTTGCCCCACACAGTTTTTCAGATTCATAAAACGTTTCCTCTTCACTTCCTGTAAAACTGTGCAATTAAGGAGGTGAAAAACACAGAGAGACAAACCACGAGAACAAATTTGAAGTAATAGATAAAGTCAAACACCGTCCCCAGGGCCCCTTCGCTCAAGGTCACCATCAGCTGCGTGAGGAACTGCACGGCTGTGGAGACCCCCGGCCCCAGCTGAGAGAGAGCTTCGTTGAGAAAGCCCAACCACTCCGGCCACCTTCGTTCGTGGACGTTGGCGCTGAAGAGCTCTCGCTCAGCCCGCTCCAAGATTTTCTCCACTGGATCATAAGTATTAAACAACTCTATCTTCAGCTCCTTCAGGTTAGCAATAATCCCTGCCAAAAGAGGGAAGTGCAGGTTCAGAATTGGTATCTCAATCGTCACAGGCTGAAAAAGAGAGGTGGGCTCCAAAGGGGGCGAGAGTTCCTGCCCGAAGCACACCCGGTGGGTGTCGAGCGTGACAACGACGGGCTTGTAGGCAGCGATCCCACAGTCTGAAACACTACTTAGTATCAGATAGGAGCCATTTTTCAAGGGCTCCACTTTAAGATGCGAGGAATTCACTGGCTGCAGGGTAATTGGGCAATTTCCTCCTAAATCCTTCCTGTTGCAAGGAGCTGTTTCGGTTATTTCTTCACAAAACAAATACCCATAATCCACACAGCCGTGGACTGAGAGAAATTTCTGCTGTCCCCGCAAAATGGACACAAACTGGAAAGGGGGGATGAGGTGGGAGAGCCCCAGGTGCTTTCCGGTGGCCACCAGCCAGCCGATGTTTTTCAACTTCCAGTTCGTCATGTAAAATTCCCCCGGAATGTGCAGTTCCAAATAAAAATATATATTCCACCTGGAGGCTATTTCTGGATTCCAGACCTTGGTGGAGGTTTTGTCCCGCTGTTTCTTGACTTTGTACACGTACGCTTTGGCCGTGTGCCTCACAATTTGCATCTGCTCCTCGCTGAGCTGCAGCGCCTGCTGGATCTCCGCCTGGTCGATGAGGGACCAGGGGGCTCTCTTTTGAGAGAGCTGCAGCACACACTTCATCACCCGGACGTGCAGGCTCTGTATGGTCAAAGCGTCCGAGAAGGTGGAGAAGTCATGCTTGATTATGCTGAAAGCAGAGATCAAGTATTTCTTAATTAACAAAATGCCACCTTTTAACGTTTGGTCGTTTACATCAGAAAGACGGGATAGCACTTTAATTGCTTTTGAGATTAGAGCTCTTGATGCCACGCCAGCAGAGACACCCTTCTTAACTCTCTGGTGAACACTTTGCGAGCCTTGCCCTTGGCCTTTGGACGCCCTTTCCCAAAAATCCAGAAAGGTGTCGTTCAGAACCCAGATGGCCTCTGCCTGGACCATGTCAGGTATGCTTTGCTGCGTGCACTGGCTCTCCTTTTGGTCGCAAGGAAAGTCTGCCGCCTCTTGTTGTACAGTCAGAAGCTGCCGTAATGAAGAGATCGCCTCGTCGATAGAAACGGCTCTGGCCTGGCTCACGCACAGCTGCGTCAAAGAATAGACAGCATAATTAACTTCGGTCACTTTGTGTGCCTTCGTGCACCAAGGGCTGCGGTACTTCGTTCTGTCCCAGTAAGGAAGATCGATTTTGTGGCTCCAGCCCACCTCACTTATATTCCAGCTGCAAAAGAGGCAATCCCAGTCTTCGCTTTTCGGAAGCATGCAGACCAGTTTCTTCTGGTCCTCACACCACATGGCTGTGCAGGACTGCTCAAAGTAGGTTCTGTTCAGAAAAGCGGGGAACCGAGGCCTTTTGCAGAAGTCCTCGTCTGTCATTTCTCTGAAAAAGAGTCCTTGTCCACGATCGTGCCATTCTGGAGGCAGGCAGGTGTCTTGTAATTTCCCAGTGGTTTCGTTTTGAAGGCACTTGGCCAGGGCCTGAACCAGTTTGTCTTTGTCTCCAGTTTGCTGGTCACCGGCCCACTGGTACAAGGCGGTAGTGCAGAAGACAGCTGCCTTAGCTGACCTTTTCCCACCAGGAATGCGATACTCCTCCAGCTTCGCCCCCTCGTATCTCCCGTACATGGTATAGCCGTAATCCACACTGGTGATGTTCAGATACCATTGAGGGAGAATATCTTCCTTGACGGTTTTCTCCCGCTGTGGACGTTCGCAGTGGTCTGCTATGATCTCACTGGTAGGCCAGATTCTGTCAGTCCCAAAGTCAACCAGATAGCAGTGGCCAAAATTTTCATAGCACATCATTTCTTGGTAACTCGATTGTTCCTCGGGTCCCCCGAAAGGGATTTCAAAATAGGGATTCTCCATCCACAGGCTCTGCATTTCTTCATTTAAAAGAGTCACCAGTCTCCGGTGCGCTTCTCTGCTCACCAAATTGTACTGCTTCGCCATCTGAGAGCTATCGAAATGCAGCACCACCGGTAAGCCCAGCGTTTGTTTCTGGAATATCACCGGCTTTGCGTAAGGCTCAAAATATAGTCCCATTGGCACAACGCTGGCTGTGACATTTTCAAACTCGGAGCGGTTGGAATGCCTTCTGGCCCTTCGTTGTCTCACTTCAAGATTCTGCGAGTTTAAAAGAGAGAGATCTTCCGAAGGCCGGGGGGCAGTCCACAAAATAGGCGGCTGCAGCTCTTGGACGACTGCATTCCACTGGAGTATTAAAATGACATAACATATAATCCCCAGGAACAAAAAGAGGACAAAAGCAAACAGCATTGCCCATAAAATCCCTTTCCACACTCTACTTGGCTTTCTGCGTTGCTTAGTAGAGGGGACATCCGAAGGCCACTTTGCTTGGTCATCTATAATCTTTATAGTCTCCTCTGGATTCTGATAATCCGGAGCCAACAGGGGCTTCTTACTCCACAGCAGCCTCCTCTGCATGTTCGTGTCGCTGCAGGGTTTGCTAACGAATCTTCTCCTTCCACAACAGCTCTGATACAGCCGCTTCAGGGGGGCAGCTTTGTCCATTTAACTGTGGGTCCCTCAAGCAGAAACTTTTCTGGAACGAATGGACCAATAACAGGAATCCACACTAGGAGGCAGGCTCTGCTTTGTGTGTGTGTGTGTGTGCGCGTAGGCAAAACCTGCACTCTTATCTCTTCCAAGAGAGAAAAACTAACAGCTCATTTCCCAAGAGCAGTATGAAGATCTGCCACCCGCCCCCAAGTAGTCTGTGTTGAGCAGTTCCTCCGCTCTCGGACTCTATCACAATCAGGGTCTTCCAGTCAGAAGTGCAGGGGATGCTGGTTTCACGCCAGCCTTCTTCCTCTCCTTGTGCTCGGAAGGGGGCCCTGTATGCCAGGAGGACAGCTCTGACTTTGGCAAATGTCTTTAACCTTGAGGATGTAAAAGAGGGACCGGAATCAAGGTGTAGAAAAGGGGTGGCCAAACTTGCTTAAGAGCCACGCAGAATAAATGTCAGATGTTTGAGAGCTGCAAGACATGAACGTCAGGTGTTTGAGAGCTGCAAGGCAGGATGGAAGGTGGGGAGGAAGGCAGGCAGGCAAGCAAGCAAATAGATGAGGGAGGGAGAGGTGGAAAGTAAGCAACGTTAAATGTATTTATTTATCTATCAGATTTATATCCCGCCCTTCCCGGACGGAATAAGGGCGGCCAACAACAGTTAAAAACATTAACAATTAACAAACATAGAATATTAAAAAGTAAAATATATAATAAAACATTTCCATATATATCAACAATCATCCATCCATTCATTAAAAGTCCGAGATGACAGGTTTCTGATTGCCATTATATTAATTCAGTGAAATGGTCGGTGCTGTAAGGTAATAGCCACCTCCCCCTAACCGTTGAAGGTGAGTTTGAATAATTGGGTCTTACAGGCCCTGCGGAATGGTGGCAGGTCCCGCAGGGCCCTGATGTTTTTGGGGAGGGCATTCCACAGAGTGGGGGCTGTTACCGAGAAGGCTCTGGCTCTGGTGGTAGACAATCGAGCTTCTTTCGGACCAGGGATCTTAAGGAGATTTTGAGACCCTAAATGCTCTCTGAGGGTCCCAAAGGTAGGCAGGTCCCAGGCCATTCCCCAAACTTCTGGCTGAGTTGGAGAAGTGATTGAAAGAGAGAAATGCCTTCTCCAAGCTAGCTGATGGGACAGTGGGAGCTTCAGGAGCCGCACAATATGTGTGAAAGAGCCACATGTGGCTCTTTCACACACATTGTGCGGCTCTTGAAGCCCCCGCTGCCCTGTTGACTAATGTGGAGAAGGCATTTGTCTCTTTCAATCATTTCTCCATGCCAAGCCAGCTTGCAGTTTGGAGAATGCATTTAAAGTTGCTTTCTTTCCGCCTCCCCCTCCGTTTTCCTTTTTTTCTCCAGCTCTCAAACATCTGACATTCATGTATTGTGGCTCTCAAACATCTGACATTCATTCTATGCGGCTCTTACGTTCAGTAAGTGTGGCCACCCCCGGGGCTAGACTGAGAGTAGACACTGTTAGAAATACAGGACTGATTAGAAATACAGGGGCCATCTCCTGCCTGCTGAACCACACCAGCTTCAGAAAGATGTTTTGGGCAGAGAGCTCTGTTGGGGAAGGTGGCCTAGCTGAAGGTACTTCTCCCTTGAAGGCAGGCTTGGAGCCCTTGAAAGTCCTCATCCTTGAAGGTCCTCATCCATCAATTGAACCTCTAAGAATTTCATGTATTTTTGCCATTTGTGAAGGTTTTTGTTTTTTTTAAATGCTCACAGTATACCCTACAACGCTCCCCTTCATGAGGAAGGGGGGGGAAAAGCATCATTATATAAACCCAAATGGCAATCCATTGCTGTCTGCCAGAAACCTGGATTCCCTCTAGTCTCATTGAATATTTGGTTGTGATCTAGAGCAGGGATCTCCAATGTGATTCCTATGGGCACCATTACTCACTGCTGTCTTCCTGGCACCGACTAAATATTTTTAGAAGGTGGATGAGGCCAGGTGTCTACTTGTAGTCCAGGGGGAGTAAAACAAAGAACCCACTGGACACTCTAGTAGCACAATGCTGATCACCTAAGACCATGCCTTGCCAAAGGATCCCTGGTGAGATGCCATCAGTGGGACAGGATTTGAATCAGGCACCTTAGCGCTGAGGGCCATCTCCTACCTGCTGAACCGCACCAGCGTCAGAAAGACGTTTTGGGCAGAGCTCTGTTGGGGAAGGTGGCCTAGCTGAAGTTACTTCTCCCTCGAAGGCAGGGTTGGAGCCTTGCCAGTTGGAGCTTCATTTGGGGTTTTGGCCCAGGGGAGACCCGTTGAGGCTCGTCCAATCCTCTCTCCCCACGTCTTTAATCTCCTCGCCTACAAGACGGGACTCAGCTTCACTCGACCTCTTGTTTTCTCAGGTGGTGGCATATGGCCTGGACCTCTACCAGACCCGAGTCTACCCATCCAAGCAGTTTGACGTCTTGAAGGACGACTACGACTACGTCTTGATAAGCAGCGTGCTGTTTGGACTGGTCTTTGCCACCATGATCACGAAAAGGCTGGCGCAAGTGAAGCTGCTGAATCGTGCCTGGCGATAACCGGAGGGAGGGGCCTGCCTGGCTAGAAGGGCGGAGCCCAGCTGCGGGGAGTCGGGCTGAGTCGCCGGTTGCATTGCAGGGGGTGTTGCGGGGAGCAAGACCCCAGGGCTGTCGTGTCTCTCATTTTTTGGCAGGGTGACTCGTCAGAAAAGGAAAACGTTAATGACTGCGGCAAAATAAGGTGTGCAGGACAAAAGACTCTTGGGGGAGAAATGACAGGGAAAAAAGAATTTCCTACAAACTCACAAGAAAATGTGAAACAACTTTTCCCTTTGGGCTGTAATTTAAAACTCTTATTGTATATCACTTTGATTTCTCTTCCTGAACCGCCTTGAAGCAAGACTGGATTTAAGAATCCTCAGCCTGTCTCTGCTAAAATTTAGGTTTGGGGAGGAGGGGCAATGTTCTCCCCCCCTTGTCACTCAAAAATAGCATCTGGGAGTCTGAGGTTCATGAAAGTTTGCCTGTGGTTTAGAAATACTTTGTATATCTGGGTGGGGTGCTCGTTTAGGGAAAATGTGGGAGATGAATACTAGTGAAAATGGGTGTGAAGGCAGAACAAGGCCATCAGTGAGACAGGATTTGCGAAAGGGGCTGAAAGCACAAAGCAGCCCGAACAGTTCTCTGACTGCACTGAACTTTCACCTTTTATTTCTAGGGGGGAACCCTGTTCGTCAGACTTTCTTGGTGATATTTTTGCTTACAGCTAAATTATTTTGAACTATATGTAGTGAATGTGACCACTTGAATTTAACCCCCCCTCCCCCAGTGTTGGCTCATGGGTCTACTTGAAACTTGTTTAGAATAACAAGTGCTTTTGACCATTGACTTGAAATTGTGTGCGTCTTGTTGTTTCCCCCTCCCCCTTTTCTGGTTGAGGTATTTGGTTCATAAATGGAGTTCAAACGATGTGCTTCCTCCCTTGGAGAGCGGAACAAAAGTAAAGGGGATTGGGTTGATGTTAGGAACGCCATACCCTCCAGTGGGAGTTGAATGTGGGAGATGGTGCTGTTCTTTTCTGACACGAGTAATATGCAGTTGCTTCTGTAGGGCCAGAGACTCAGTTCATCTGTTCATTTCAAACCCCCGGGGATCACTGCAGTGATAGGCTGGTGAGAGAGTAACCTTGTGCCAGGTAAGCGTGTAACATTAGTGGCCAACAGCCTGGCACGTGTGAAACAAAATAAAAAATCAGTGGCCAACTTCTTTAATTAGGAGACGAAAAACACCCCAGTCTTTGTAGAACTTCCCTGGTCAGTCGCCTAGAGATTCTTATGCTCCCTTTCAAAGGCATCCAGATGTGTGTTTTTGCAAGGTTTACAATAAAAGTTCACAAAGCAGCCTGGTGTAGTCCTCCCCAGCCCCATGGGGCTGGCAAAAGTGGAGTTTGTGGTTGCAACAGGGCCCCGGCTGGAGTGGTCTTAGGAGCTGACCACGTTTTTGATGCATGGAAATCAAAGTCTGACTAACACAGATACCTCTGCAAGTGGGGGAAGGGAGGTTGAAAAGTCTCTGGGAGGGAATGTAGATTAGAGGGGGGAGGGATTCAGTGCACAGCCCAGGAGTCCTTGAACTCTGCTTCTCCTTGGTAGTCCTCTCCCCTAAAACTGTAGGAGACTCAGCTGAGCTGCCTTGTGTGGGTGTGCAGCCCCGGGAGCCCTCCTGGGCTATGCAGAGACACCTTGCTGAGAGGGGTGGGTGCTTCAGCCTCAGTCTCGGGACAAAAAGTTCCACTTATAAAATATTTCTTTTGAACACCCTGCAATAAGCCAGGACAGCAGGATTTGGGGTGGGAAATGCAGAAGGCCAAAAGCCAGCTTCTGCCTAGCTAAGCACTGCCAGGGTCTCTCATGCACGTCAGGGATGGATCAGACAGAGCTTTCTAGCCTGATGCTGCTCTGGCTGATCCCAGAAAGGCTCTCTCTTTTCCTCTTGGGCTCCACAGCAAGCTTGACTTCAGGGGAAGGAGTGGGATTCATCTTGAACCAGTGGGGTGGGTGTCATCCCAGCGTTCCTTCTCCCCCCAGTGATTTGGTTGATCAGCTGTTTTCATCCCTCCCTGGGAAAGCACCATCTCCCTCCCGGGTGCTTCTGTGACTTCCACGCTGCAGGAGAAGGGAGTTCATTGCATCAGCTAAGAGATGGTGCTGCTGCAGCCGGGCTCCTTTGGCCGTATAAGAGAGAATCACGGTCAAAGAGACCGGAACAGAAGCAAATCCATGAAAATAATTAACACAATTCTTAATACAGCTGAATATCAATATTATTATCCACACAACTCATAAATAATTCAATCACAATCATTCATCAAAGTCAAGCGAGCTCATGCATTTAATGAAAGCTGTCCGTCGTTTATAACAGTGACTGTGCTGGTGCAAAATATGGAAAGTCCTTTAAATATGTCCAAATGAAGTAGACGCTCCAAAAGACCCTCAAGGCGGATAGCCGACGTATTTCTGCAAGGTCCAATGAGATCAATTCTTCACCGAGGAGGGATAAGGAACAGTCCACAAACATTTCTCTTTACATTGTATCCAGCGCAATGTCTCATCAATGGAGAAATCTCTCGCAAGTCTGGGATTCTAACGGGGGGTTGCGGTTTGTTCTGCTGCTGCAGGGACGTGTCGCATATGACACTTTATTAAGGCGCAGCCGCCCTCTCAACACAGAGCCTCCAAGGGCAGTGGCAGTCTACCTTTGAATCCCGGAGCCTGGGCCTAGCCGGGAAGCAGGACTCTTTTTTTCCCCGCCTTGCCCATTGCAGACCTCTGCCTGGCCTACCTAGCAGGGCGGGCTCGTCCGGTGCCCACCGCGCGCGCGCCGCTCAAATTCCCCAGGAAGAGGGCGGGATTGAAGACGCATGCGCAAAGCTGCCGGGGGGGGGGAGAGAGAAAGTAGCTGACTCACGCTTCTGCGCACGCGCCCTTCGGCCTGCATTTGGGTTCTCGCCCGCTGGGGAACGTCAAGCTACAAAGTGGGTCAAAGAGATAACCCTATACTATTGTAGCTACCTCTTCCGTGTTCCGTGCGGCCGCCGCCATATGCGGGGCAGAGGCCGGCGATTGCAAACCAGCTATGAACGTCTTTTGAAAGCTCTCCGGGGGTCACTCTAAAGCCGGCTGTGACTCGATGCAAAAACCAAAGCTGGCAACAAAGGGCACGGCCTTTCTACCCTACGCCTTCTCGATAGGGGCCGCCCCGTGGTGGGTCATAAGGGGACCTGAAGTGTAGAGACCATTCCAGCGCATGCAGCAAAGCCGAGCGCCGCCCGACGTCACTTCCGCCGCGCGCCGGAAGCCGCCTTGGCCAGACGGACGTTGCCTCCCCTCAGCGCCCAGACGCTTGTCGGAGCCTGACTGAGGCGGTGGCAAGATGGCGGCCTCGGGAGGCAGCGGCGGCAGCAGCAGCAGCGCCGGCGGGGGGACCGGCAGTGCCGGGACGCCCCCCACCACGGCGGCGGAGCGGGAGCCCGGCTGGGAAGTGGCGGTGCGGCCGCTGCTCTCCGCCTCCTACTCGGCCTTCGAGATGCGGGAGCTGCCTCAGCTGCTGGCCTCGGTCATTGAGAGGTGGGCGGGGCCTGCGGGGTGGGGCGGGGCTTCGCGGGCAGTGGCCCAATAGTAGAAGGGCGGGGCGGGGAGGGAGTCTAGCATTATACTCCGCCTTCCCGCCAGAGCAGCCTCAGGGCGGCTTACATGTGCATGTCTATTCATGAAATATAAGAGAAACCCTGTTGACTCAGGCCAGTGGCCCTTCCAGTCCAACACTCTATGTCACCCTGTGGCCAAAAAACCAGGAGGTCTATCAGTGGGGCCAGGACACTAGAAGCCCTCCCACTGCCCCCCCCCCACCCCGCAAGCACCAAGAATACAGAGCATCACTGCCCCAGACATAAGAGAAGCCATGCTGGATCAGGCCGGTGGTCCATCCAGTCCAACACTCTGTGTCACACAGTGTCCCAAAAAATTATATATATATATATACACACACATACACACTGAGGCTAAATAGGAACATAAGAGAAGCTCTGTTGGATCAGGCCAATGGCCCATCCAGTCCAACACTGTCACATAAGAACATAAGAGAAGCCATGTTGGATCAGGCCAGTGGCCCATCCAGTCCAGCACTCTGTGTCACCCAGTGGCCAAAAAACCAGGCGCCATCAGGAAGTCCACCAGTGAGGCCAGGACACTAGAAGCCCTCCCACTGCCCCCCCCCAATCACCAAGAATACAGAGCAGCACTGCCCCAGACATAAGAGAAGCCATGCTGGATCATGCCAGTGGCCCATCCAGTCCAACACTCTGTATCACACAGTGTCCCAAAAAATTATATATATATTTTTGTATATATATATATACACACACACACACATATATATCGGGGAGGGATGGTGGCTCAGTGGTAGAGCATCTGCTTGGGAAGCAGAAGGTCCCAGGTTCAATCCCTGGCATCTCCAAAAAAGGGTCCAGGCAAATAGGTGTGAAAAACCTCAGCTTGAGACCCTGGAGAGCCGCTGCCAGTCTGAGAAGACAATATTGACTTCGATGGACTAAAGGTCTGATTCAGTATAAGGCAGCTTCATATGTTCATATGTACACACTGAGGCTAAATAAGAACATAAGAGAAGCCATGTTGGATCAGGCCAGTGGCCCATCCAGTCCAACACTCTGTGTCACCCAGTGGCCAAAAACACCAGGCGCCATCAGGAGGTCTATCAGTGGGGCCGGGATACTTGAAGCCCTCCCACTGCCCCCCCCCCCCCCGCAAGCACCAAGAATACAGAGCATCACTGCCCCAGACATAAGAGAAGCCATGTTGGATCAGGCCAATGGCCCATCCAGTCCAACACTCCGTGTCACAGAAGAACATAAGAAAAGCCCTGTTGGGTCAGGCCAGTGGCCCATCCAGTCCAACACTCTGTGTCACATAAGAACATAAGAGAAGTCATGTTGGATCAGGCCAATGGCCCATCCAGTCCAACACTCTGCGTCACACAGTGGCCAAAGAACGCAGGTGCCATCAGGAGGTCCATCAGTGGGGCCAAGACACTAGAAGCCCTCCCACTGTGCCTCCTCCAAGCACCAAGAATACAGAGCATCACTGCCCCAGAAAGTGTTTCATGTATACCTTGTGGCTAATAGCCACTGATGGACCTCCGTAGGTTTCCAATCCCCTCTTAAGAACATAAGGGAAGCCATGCTGGATCAGGCCAGTGGCCCCTCCAGTCCAACACTCTGTGTCACACAGGGGCCAAAAAACCAGGTGCTATCAGGAGGTCCATCAGTGGGGCCAGGACACTAGAAGTCCTCCCACTGTGCCCCCTAAGCACCAAGAATACAGAGCATCACTTGCCCCAAACATCAGAGAAGCCATGTTGGATCAGGGCAATGGCCCCTCCAGTCCAACACTGTGTCACACAGTGGCCAAGAAAACCAGGTGCCATCAGGAGGTCTATCAGTGGGGCCAGGACACTAGAAGTCTTCCCACTGTGCCCCCCCTGAGCACCAAGAATACAGAGCATCACTTGCCCCAGTCAGTTCCATTAATATGCTGTGGCTAATAGCCACTGATGGGCTTCTGCTCTGTATGCTTATCCAGTCCCCTCTTGAAGCTGTCTATGCTTGTAGCCAGCACCACCTCCTGTGGCAGTGAATTCCATGTGTTAATCACCCTTTGGGTGAAGAAACGCTTCCTTTTATCCGTTCTAACCCGATTGCTCAGCAATTTCATTGAATGTCCACAAGTTCATTGAATGTCCATGAGTAAAATTATTTTGTAGTAGCAGAGGCTTCCACTACCTGGAGCCCGTCTCAGCAGGTGTATCAAAAGCATCATCACTGGGTAGATCTGTGTATGACAGCAGCACACACCACCTGTCTGCGGGGAGCAGGAAGGGGAGAGAAATTGTAAACAGTAGGCTCAATTTCAGCAGGTGCACACAGTGTGGGTGAAAATTACTTAAATGTCAATGCGTGCATATGTAAAAATTGTAAACAGTAGGGCCCCAAAAGCCTTAGAGGCCAGTTTTCCCAGGGATCCTGGAGAGGGTTTGGGTTTTTCTTCTTCATCGTCATCTTCTTCTGCCATCTTCTGGCCATGAAGCAGGTGTCACTGGGGGCATGGGAGGGGAGATATTTGTGAATTTCCTGCATTGTGGAGGGGGTTGGACTAGATGACCCTGGTGGTCCCTTCCAATTCTGTGATTCTCTCCACGTAGTGACATTTCTATACCTAGGCTTCCTTGTTAAGTACACTGTCTGTCATGCTTTCCCCAGTGGATTCTGGGCTGCCTTATCCCCTCTTCCCCGCATTTGCATGCCCAGTAGCATCCAGCAGCTCTGCAGACTGCTTTTGACTAGTGTCTTTCTTGGCTCTGTTTCACAGGAGCATGCCAAGAATTGAACTGAAGATATTATCTCCACGGAGCCCTTTATTTTGCTCCATCAAAATTAAACAAGTCCAGTGATGAACTTGTTTCAGTATATACTTTCATGACTCTTAATGTTTCTGGAAAACAGATTCAGATGTGTAGCCATGTTGGTCTGAAACAGCAGAACGAAGTTTGAGTCCAGGGGCAGCTTTAAGATCAACAGAGTTTTATTCACGGTGCAAGCTTTCGTGTGCATGCACATTTCTTCAGATACAATGAAAGGGAAGTTACTGGTCCATATGTATAAGTAGACAGTGAACAGCAAATTAGCTTACAGTGTGATGAAGACATTAAGAGATTCGAGGAGCGAACAGGAATAACAAGCTTCATTTATATGGTTACCATTTATTTGGGTTTAATTCAGGGGGCAGGGCATAGTGGAGGAAATAAATATATCAGAATTGGAGATTGATAGGCAGATGTACCCTTCAGAATTGTGGAATGCTGACAGTAATCGCCTTTATGTTCCATGCATCGCTTCTCAAGGTTTGCTAATGGTATTTGAGCATATACCTTGCCACACAATTCCGTCAACCTTTGCCTATGACTTCTGCCAACTAGTGACACTCAGAGGCATGGCTTCTCTGACATCAGCTAGGAGCTCTGGCAAAGCGGCCTTCCCCCCTTTTTGTTTGGTGGGGGGGGGGCTTATGTTTTCCTGTCGTGCAAATAATTGTTTTGAACCTTGTCTTCTTGCAGAGCTGCACAGATTTCAGCTTGTCATGTAGGCTGTTTTCATGGGCATTGATGAATGTGAAGCTTTGTAGAGTTCTGCTGAGCGCTGCAGGGCATTAACAAAACAAATAGAGCTGACCTTGTTGAGACAGCAGGGAAGAAAATAGCTTCCAGCAGCCTGCACAGAACGGCTGTTTTTCTCAAAGGCACAGCTCTGATAAGATTTTTTTTGTGGTGTGTTTCCTTAGACTGTAGGCGTTGTTTGGAAAACTTTATTCAGAACTTTCTTATGCTTTCTATATGTGTTAAGAACGTTTCTGACTCAGGAGTTCCTCCAAGGAGGTCAGAATGGCATTCCTGGTTCTGCCCTCCTTTCCTGGAACCTCACAGTAGCCCTGGGAGGCAGACCAGGTGGAGAGAGGGAGGGAGTAGGACTGCCTCATGAGAAGCCAGTGGAGTGGAGATCAGAACCTTGGCTTCTCTAGTCCCAGCCCACTGCTGTCGCCACAGCACCACGCTGTTTTCCTCTTTCCTGTAACTAGTAATATCATTTACTCAGCGATATGGTGTTACCCTGGTATAGATTTCCCTGTCCTGTGCAATGTTGGAGGCAGCTCTGAGGAAATGTGTGGTGACGTCAGATTTTCGTCCTCTAGCTGTGATGTCATGTTGTGTATTTGCTGCTTTCTTAGCAGTGATATGCGTGCCAGGCTGGCCTCTCAGAGGAAACGAAAGCACATGCAATGGAGAGGACAAAAATGCTACTTTCAGTGGTATTGAGTGCGCTGCCATATACGGTTTTTGGCCTTGTGTACCTACTCAAATCAGGTTTTCTAGATTGCTGTGGATTGAAAACTTAGGAGCTGTTGTTCTCCACCTCCCCCCCCCCCCCACCCAAAGTCTTTTGCAGTATTTTATCAGAAAACTGTGAGGTCATCTCAGGGTGGTCTTTTGAGTTACGCCCGACTACATTTCTCCTGGGATGAGTCAGCGGATGGATTTCTGTCCCTCTTGCGGGAAAGGGTGTGGAATTGGTTGCTGCTTTGGGTTTGGGAAGGAATATGCTTCTCAGTTCCATTCATCAGAAATCTTTCCACTTCCTGAAACGTTGCATGACTTGGATTTGCCTGAATGGATAACCTATACTGACAGTTGTAAGGCTTGAGTCCATGAGAGTGCTTAGAGATTTTGGAAAGGAAGATAAAAAGATATTAGCATTAATTGTAGCTGGCATTATTCTTCCTTTGGCAACTAAATACAATTCTAAAGCTTATACCACCGTTGACAATTTTCTAAGAATTGAAATGGAGAAATAAAAAATACTGGGGGTCTTCGTCTGAATCCTCCTTGGACTTGCCAGGTGGGTTGGAGGAGGCAGAGTTGTGCAGAGGGAGTGGTTGTCTGGACCAGGACATAGCTGTCGGAGATGTAGACAGAGATGGCCATGATTTCCATAGCAGCCGTACACTGAATCGGCGCACTGGTCTACTCTGATTAGTATTGTCTCCTCTGACTGGCAACAGCTTTCATTCAGAGAAAGGTCTTTCCCAGCATCTCCCATCTGATCCTTTTAACTGGAGATGCTGGGATTGAACCTGCTTGCAAAACAGATGCTCTGCTAGTGAGCAATGGCCCCTCCCTGATGCACGTCAAGGTGCTGTCTCTGCCGTGGAGTTTGTGGCTGTGCCACATACAGACCGCCTTGGAAGACATTCCCACAGGTACTACTGGAAACAGACAATAGCTTTTCAAAAGGGCCAAAAGAGCCTTAGCCACAGGATTCCTGTGCATTTCATAGAGGGGTTTGTCCCCCTGTTGCATCTAAATATTATGGTACTTATGCTTTTTGGGTAGTTATATAGTTGTTAGAAAGCATTTCATTGGAGTCCAGAGGACAGCTGTAATTATCTGAAAACTTTGAACATATGAACGTAAGAACCTAAGAGAAGCCATGTTGGATCAGGCCAATAGCCCATCTAGTCCAACACTCTGTGTCACACAGTGGCCAATATATGTGCGTGTGTATGTGCGTTTGTGTGTATATATATATACACACACACACACAAACTGTGTGTGTGTATATATATATACTGTATATATATATATATACACACACACACACACACTGTGGCTAATAGCCACTGATGGACCTGTGCTCCATATTTTTATCTAAACCCCTCTTGAAGGTGGCTATACTTGTGGCCGCCACCACCTCCTGTGGCAGTGAATTCCACTTGTTAATCACCCTTTGGGTGAAGAAGTACTTCCTTTTATCCGTTTTAACCTGTCTGCTCAGCAATTTCATCGAATGCCCACGAGTTCTTGTATTGTGAGAAAGGGAGAAAAGGACTTCTTTTTCTACTTTCTCTATCCCATGCATAATCTTGTCAATCTCTTGTAAATCTTGTAAACCTCTATCATGTCACCCCGCAGTCGATGTTTCATTGACGCAGTCGATGAAGCTGTCTTCTACTGAATCAGACCCTCTTTGGTCCGTCAAGGTCAGTATTGTCTACTCTGACTGGCAGTGGCTCTCCAGGGTCTCATGCTGTGGTTTTTCACACTTCTTTGCCTGGACCCTTTTTAGTTGGAGATGCCAGAGATTGAACCTGGGGCCCTTCTGCTTACCAAGCAGATGCTCTCCCGCTGAGCCACCGTCCCTCCCTTTGCTTTAGAATGAGCATTTCACTCATTCCGAAAATAAAAACAAGTCATAATAATTGCTTAGCTATTAGTTCAGGCAGCTAAATGAAACTTCCACATTTGGAGTACAGCTGAGTGCCAATTCTGCACTGCTTCTGTGGGCCTCCCAGGGATCTGGTTTAGCCCTGTGGGAACCAGGGTGCTGGGCTACATGAAGTGTTGACTGAAGGCTGCAAGAGGTGTGGTGTGAAAAATGAGTGATCAAGACAAGGTCTTCTGAGAAGGGTTGTTGGGTTTCTAAACATTTCCATTGCTTTAGGATGCCCAGTGGGTGCTTTGTCAATTGCTCTTTTTTGTGTGTGTGTGGGGGGGTGTCAGGCCTGTCAGTGCTTATGTAAGACTATTAGCTGATTCTCAGTTTGGCTTTGAGATGAAGCCTGGCTGAATGGTTTCCACGTATTTCTGAAGGCCTCCAGGGAGCGAGGCTGATGCACTTCTCACTCAAGTAAAGAAACTGGCTGTTAAGGTCACTCGCCAGGGAAAGCAGAGCTGAAAGAGGCCTCGATGGAATTCAGTGTACCATCAAGGGATGCTGAGGGGCAGTGGAATGATGCTGCTAGTAGCACGGAATAGATGGTATTGGGGTGGGTGGCGATCCAGATGTGGTTCTCAGGCTGCCTGTGGAGAAGCAGTGCTTGTGCTGGCAAGGAGCTGTCATTGTGCAGAGGCAGAAGACGGTCTCTGCCTACAGAAAGCTCCAGGTTTGGTCCTCAGCATCTCTAGTCAGAATAGGATTGTGGAGCAGGGTAAGTTCTTCCTTTGGCAGAGATCTTGGCAGGCCTCTCTCAGTCCATGGTGCTGGGCAGGTGGACTGATGGGACGACTCCGCCAAGGGCGCTTTTGCCTGCTCAACAGTGTCTTGATGCATGAATAATAAGAGTGAAACGTAGAGCAGTCCCTGAAGGCTGAAGGATAAAAATTAACACCATTCTTTTTTCCTCTCTCTGCAGTGAGTCTGAAATCCTGCACCATGACAAGCAGTATGAGCCGTTTTATTCCTCTTTCGTTGCACTCTCGACGCACTACATCACCACAGTGTGTGGGCTGGGTGAGTGCTTGGTCTGAACTGGGCGGTCTCGAGAGGGGACTCCACCTGGTACACATTTGTGTCAGGGTCCTTTTTCTCCAGAACTGAACCATGTTGGATTACAGATGAATGTGGGGGGGGGGGCCTTCAAAAGGAGAAAGATGCCTTTCAAAGGAGAGGGTGTTTCTAGCCTAGGAGGGTAGCTAATACAAAGGAACTGAGGATGCGCTAAAAGCCTGTTGTCTTTTTCAAAATGTGAATGACGTGGCCTTTTTGACTTCCTAGTACCCAGAAACCAGCTGCAGTCAGTGGCAGCTGCCTGTAAAGTCCTGATTGAATTCTCTTTACTGAGACTGGAGAACCCAGATGAAGCTTGCGCTGTGTCACAGGTGAGAGGCAGTGGCACACCACAGGGGGATGGTGGAGTCGGGGGCTGCAGCTCAGTGGCTTTGCATGGCATGCCGAGGTCAGTCCTTGACATCTCCAGGCACAGACGGCCTGCTTTGAGGGTGTGGCTGTCCCGCTCAGCTCAGTGCCTGCCTCCCCGTCGCCTGCCTTTGCCCAGGACTGGCGCTTGTGATGGTCGGTCCGATGACTGCTCTGCTCTCTGCGGCACTGCGAACCCAGCTGAGCAGATGTCTCTCGGCATTGGGTCTTTTCTCTAGAAACACCTGATCCTGTTGATCAAGGGGCTGTGTACCGGCTGCAGCCGTCTGGACCGAACCGAAATAATCACATTCACCGCTATGATGAAATCGGCCAAGCTGCCCCAGACGGTGAAGACCCTCTCTGATGGTAAGCTGGTTGCCCGGCAGGTGGCTGTTTCTTTCTTGCATACCATTGGATGGTTGCGTTGTCCTGTTCCTGACCTGGAGAAAGACCGTTTGCCTCTCTCATTCTTTCTCGCAGTGGAGGATCAGAAAGAGCTAGCTTCGCCCGTCAGCCCCGAACTGCGACAGAAGGAAGTGCAAATGAACTTCCTCAACCAGCTGACCTCGGTCTTCAACCCTAGAATGGCGCCTTCACCATCCACGCCGCAGACCCAGGTAGCGCATGTTGGCTATTACAGGCAGCAGTGCCCGATTAAATCGAATAAGGGGGAGAAAGTGCACTTTTCGTGTGCAGCAGGTGAGGTGGTGGTGGTCATTAGCTTAAATGCCTTTAAAAATGTTCAGGATGGTTCATAGCCCCATGTCTAGGAGCTGGACGCAGAAGACTAGATGCATAGCAGGGATTGGCAGTTATTGTTGCACCCTGTTTTGTAAGTTTCCGGCTGCTGTCGACAACAGTGCTGCGCTTGATTAGCTCTGTGATGGGGGTGCCTTTCTGCTCTCGCAGGGCAAGGGCCTCCAGTGTGATGCCCATGGGTGTTATGGTGCCTGCTGACACCTTTCTTGATGCTCACCAAGCATTTTTGGAAAGCGGTAGGGGGTTTGCCCAGCAGGGGTTCTGATTGGTCACTCGAAATTCGATTGACTGTGCAGATTTTTAAGAACATTGCTTTGGCGGCAGCTGCCACCGCAGCACAAGGATCTTCACTGTATGACTGAAGTCAAGGTGTGGCAGCCGTTCTGTGGCTGGCTCCACCTCCTGCGGCCAGTGGCCATTTTAGGACTGTGCCCTGCCACGCTGTGTCAGGATTCCAAAGGTTCCCACAGGCTCAGAAAGGTTGTGGACCCCGTTCGCAGGGTGCGCTGGGCTTTACTCAGATGGCATTTGGTTATGTGGCCTAGCGTCATCAGGCAGCCTTAGCAAGTTTGCTTGTTTAAAACAGAACATGGACCTCTGTCCCCCCCCCTGCTCAGCCACTGAACATGTGACATATTTCTGGCATTTTGGCGAAGTGCTTCCTGAAGGCCAAGGCGCCTTATCGTCATGGCAGTGTAATGTCTCTCTGCTCTTAGGGTGAAGGGGAAGGCGACGATCAGATCTCCACGGACCAGGCCTCTGCAGCCCAAACCAAAAGCCTGTTCATTGCTCAGAATGTGTCCAGCCTCCAAGAGCTTGGTAAGAAGGAGTCACCGGGAGCCACCCAAGGAGGGCAGTTGGGTCACTAGTGGGACTGCCCTTGCTGCATGTCTGCCTCTTCCCTTCTTCAAAAAGGACCAGAAGGCTGGGGGTCCCAGGTCATGGTGGGAGAGTTGCTGAAGCTCAGCAGTGGGCCTGGAGTTTGGGAACTTGGGAACCACCCCATATACTTGGGTCAGCCATAGCTCTTGCAGAGCTGTCATTGAAAGGGCAGCTTCTGGGAGAGTTCTCTCAGCCCCACACACCTTACGGGCAGCGTTCCCTCTAAGCTGCAGAGTCTTGTGAGCAAAAATTCTACTTTGTGAGCTACTAGCATTAAAGTTGTGAGCTCCTGCACACATTATTGTGCCCTGGGGTCATCCTTCCTGAGCTAAGATAAAAATGTGTGAGCTGGAGGCTAAAAATCTGTGATCTAGCTCACGCTAACTCATCTTAGAGGGAACACTGCTCACGGGGTGTCTGCTGTGGGGGGAGGGGAAGGTAAAGGAGATTGTAAGCCGCTCTGAGATTCAGAGTATAAGGTGGGATATAAATCCAGTATCGTATACACCGTTGTCAGTTTTGTGATGGGGGAAATGTTGGGATGTGGCTGTTCTCCTTATATCTGTTAGCACTCATGAAGATGGAGAGAAAAATCTGCACAACACGGGCCACTCATTCAGGGTTCAGCAAACAATAACGTCTGGTGATGTCTCATATCTATGGATGGGCATGAGCTGGTTGAGTATGAATTTTGGCCAGTTTGTGTTTCACAAAGCACTTTTCATGAGCTGAAGAACCACCTAGGAGTCAAGTTGCACCTTTAAGAGCAACTTAGTTTTATTTAGAACGTAAGCTCTCTAAGCACACTTCATCAGATGAGGAATCTGGTACAGTGAGCAAAGCCACACATAGCTGGTAGTCCGTGGCTCAGAAAGCAAACTGGTACAAATTTAAGATTCAATGACAGAGTAGTAAAATTAACAAATTGAGCAAACCTTTAATGTGAGTAGCATGAATATGCAAAAGCAATAAAACAGAAATATGTCAGTTTGTGGCAGTTTGCGAAGTGCAGAAAGCAACCCCTCTTTCTGGTCTTCATGAAAAAGCAGCCAAAACTAGGGGCTTAAATTTTAAATGTCTTACAAACTATCACAAGCCGGGTTGGTTTGCAAACCAGCCTCCCAGTTTATATGGGTTCATGATTTGGGTTATGAGTCCACCACGAACCGAACCACAAAAATGCATTTCGTGCCCAAACCTAGTACATGCTTTAAAATTAGTTTAAAATGCTTTCAGATCAGGTTTCATAGCAGTGTTTTTCTCCCCCTTCCTTGCTTCTTCTGGCAGGTGGCTCTGAAAAGCTGCTACGGGTCTGCCTGAATCTCCCCTATTTCCTGCGCTACATCAACCGCTTCCAGGACGCTGTGTCTGCCAACTCCTTTTTCATCATGCCCGCCACGGTCGCAGATGCCACGGCAGTCCGCAATGGGTGAGAGAGTGTCTGCCTTTTCTTCCTGGCCTAGCCCTTTTCTGTAGTCCTGTCAGGCAGTCTGAGGGGTGTGGTCCTTTGGGGGTCTCAGGGCCCAAGAGCCAGTTCCTCCCAATTCCTCTCTGGGAGCTGGTGTTGGGGAGCAGAGATGTGAAAGCCTGAGGAAAACATGTAAAAACTTGGAAGGAAACCTTTTTTCTCCCTTGAGATAACTTTTTTTCAGTTTTGCAAGTCTTGCTACTTCTGTTATTACCTGTCAATGCTGCTAGTAAAGAAATAGTGTTCAAAATAAGCTTGGGGGGGATTTTATGATTTTTCCCCCTTTTCATAATGGGTGAAATAACTTTAAAAACAAGGTTATTACTCAAAATGTGTAGGATTTTATTTAGAGCTGTTATATTCCAGAGAACTATTCAAGGCCTCCCAAGTAAAACAGCACAGTAGACTCCTAGAACCACAGCTCACAAACAAAGGAGGGCATGAAAACAACATAAAACAATGTTTTAGCAGCAGGAAATGGTAGAAAGCAGACCTCAGGGTAGAAGCAGCCCATCACAACCATTTTAAAAGATGCACATTCTCAGTTAAAAGCCTGGGTGTTTGGACCTGGTGCTTAAAGGAGAATACAGCAGACATTAGTCAAGCATCAGTAGGGAAGGCTATACATACTGGTGGTATAAGGCAGCTTTGCATTTCCAAATCTGCTAACAGACAGGCTGTGATTCAGTGGTAGAGCACCGTTCCTTTCATGCAACTTTGGAGAGCTGCTGCTAATCAAGAGTAGACACTACTAAGCTAGATAGATCAGGGCTGGCTTCATGTATTTGTCTGTCTGTCTCTCTCTCTCTCAAAGTGATTTTGCAGTAGCAGCTGAACTAGCAGTGACCTTCTCCTTCTAATGATGGTCTTTGCAGGTTCCATTCGCTGGTGATTGATGTGACCATGGCCTTGGACACACTCTCCCTCCCTGTGCTGGAGCCCCTCACTCCCACAAGGCTGCAGGATGTCACAGTGCTGGCGCTCAGCTGCCTCTACGCAGGTGAAGGCTCACTTCCTCCTGCTGCTTCTGGTGACGTCTCAGGGCCCACTGGCAGAACAGTCGCCCTTTTTTGGAAAGAAGAGAAGGCAGCCTCTGTTTTTGTATTGATCTGGAAACACAGCCTGACTCTCATGCAGTGGAGAACTGGGTTTGATTCCACACGACTCCTCCACATGAAGCCTGCTGGCTGATTGGGGCCAGCTAGTTCTTTCAGAACTCCCTCAGCCCCACCTATTTCACAAGGCACTTGAGAGCCAGTTTGGTGTAGTGATTAAGAACGGCAGACTCAAATCTGGGAGAACCGGGTTTAAGAACATAAGAGAAGCCATGTTGGATCAGGCCAATGGCCCATCCAGTCCAACACTCTGTGTCACACAGTGGCCAATATATATATAGTAGCCACCACCACCTCCTGTGGCAGTGAATTCCACATGTTAATCACCCTTTGGGTGAAGAAGTACTTCCTTTTATCCATTTTAACCCGACTCTGTGTCACACAGTGGCCAATATATATATATATATATATATATATATATATATATATATATATAGTAGCCACCACCACCTCCTGTGGCAGTGAATTCCACATGTTAATCACCCTTTGGGTGAAGAAGTACTTCCTTTTATCCATTTTAACCCGATTCTGTGTCACACAGTGGCCAATATATATATATATATATATATATATATATATATATATATATATATATATATATATATATATATATATATATATATATATATATATATATATATATATATATATATATATATATATATATATATATATATATATATATAGTAGCCACCACCACCTCCTGTGGCAGTGAATTCCACATGTTAATCACCCTTTGGGTGAAGAAGTACTTCCTTTTATCCATTTTAACCCGACTGCTCAGCAATTTCATTGAACGCCCACGAGTTCTTGTATTGTGAGAAAGGGAGAAAAGGACTTCTCTCTCTACCCTCTCCATCCCATGCATAATCTTGTAAACCTCTATCATGTTACCCCGCAGTTGACGTGATTTGAATCCCCACTCCTCCTCATGCACCTGCTGGAGTGACCTTGGGTCAGTCATAACTCTGTCAGAGCTGTTCTTCTCAAAAGCAGTTTCTGTCAGCCCCCCCCCTCACCCCCGCCTCACAGAGTGTGTTGTGGGAAGGGAAAGAAGATTGTAAACCACGCTGGGACCCCAAGTGAAGGGTGGGGTATAAATCCAATCTCGTCCTCCTCGTCCTTCTGGCAAAGGAAGGTGATTGTAAGCCACTTAAAGAAAAGAGGAGTATAAAAACCAATTATTCTTTTTTCCTGGCCCACCGAAGAGTGTCCTTGTCTCCCCTTGTAGCAGCTTCCTTGTTGTTTTGAGAACAAGCTGTGGGGTTGAGTGGGGTGAGGGGAATGACATCACAAGCATGTGAGGTATGGAAGGTCCCAAGCTCAGTTCTTGACATCTTCAGTTAAAAGAGTTTTAGACAGCAAGTGAAAGACGTTTCTCTGCCCGAGACCCGTAAGAGCTGCTTAGAGTGAGATGTGATCCAGGTGGGTCTCCTTGCTGGTCTGAAGCATCAGAGCAAAGTTTGAGTCCTGCGGCCCCTTTAAGACCCACAGAGTTCGGTTCTGAGTAGCAAAAACTTATACCCCGAATTAAACTTCGTTGGTCTTAAAGGTGCCGCTGGACTCAAACTTTGTTCTAGTGAAAGCTGATGGTACTTAAGCAGATGGGCCAGTGGTGGGACTCGGTGAAAGGGCCGCATGATGCTGCCGCCTTCTGCTCCTGTGCCCAAACAGACTTCCCCTGACTCTCCTGTCCTCTCCACCCAGGAGTGAGCGTAGCAACCTGCATGGCGATCCTCCACGTGGGCACCACCCAGCAAGTCCGCACCGGATCCACAAGTTCTAAAGAAGAAGACTATGAGAACGATGCTGCCACGATCGTGCAGAAATGCGTAAGCTGGCTGTCAGGGGGTAGGGTAGGGAGGGAGGGAGGGAGACTTTTCTGGCTTTGCAGCATCCAAAGAGAAAAGGTTTGAGGGCAGTTGCTCCTCCTGGCTTGTAAGCAGCGGCTGCTCTTTGTTCTATTCACGCCCCCCCCCCCTTTCTCTCTGTCTGGCCACAGCTTGAAATCTATGACATGATTGGCCAAGCCATCAGCAACTCGCGCCGTGCAGGCGGGGAGGTAAGAATCCACTCTCCTTGGAAGTTTCCATCAGGGGTGACTTCACCGTCTTGGGAGGGGCTGGAGTTAATGCCGTTTTTGATCTCCTTTCCGGAACGGTAGCACTACCAGAACTTCCAGCTGCTCGGGGCCTGGTGTCTGCTGAACAGCCTCTTCCTCATCTTGAACCTCAGCCCCACAGCCCTGGCCGATAAGGGGAAGGAGAAGGACCCCTTGGCTGCCCTCCGGGTCCGTGACATCATCGCTCGGTCCAAAGAAGGGGTGGGCTCTCCCAAGCTGGGCCCTGGGAAAGGGTAAGGCGGTGCCCGCACTGCTGCTCTCATTGTCTCCCCACTCCCACCTTCTCGCATGAAGTGTTTGGTGCAGGACTGAACCACTCTCAGTGCCGGAGTTTAGTGCTAGTGTCCCCCATTGTGTAGTTCGGCCTCTAAAAGCAGCTGCATGGGGAAGGGGAGGGGTTGGATATGGGTCAGAGTGGGTGTTGGCAGCAAGGCATGCCTCCGCCACCACCCGTTCTGCCCTTTGGTTTGAGTGTAAAGCCGCAGGAGGGGGAAACGGGCGAGGCCAGTGTTGTGCCCTGCCCTCAGTGTTGTGAGGGGAGGGGCACAACAACAACAAGAAGATGAAGGTTGCAGATTTATACCCTGTCCTTCTCTCTGATTCCCCCACAACAGACACCTTGTGAGGTGGGTGGGGCTGAGAGAGCTCTCACAGAAGCTGCACTTTCAAGGACAGCTCTGCGAGAGCTCTGGCTGCCCCAAGGCCATTCCAGCAGGTGCATGTGGAGGAGTGGGGAATCAAACCCTGTTCTCCCAGATGAGAGTCCGCTCATTTCACCACTATGGCTGCCCCAAGGCCATTCCAGCAGCTGCAAGGGAGGAGTGGGGAATCAAAGCCGGTTCTCCCAGATAAGATTTTGCTCACTTAACCACTAGGGCTGCCCCAGGGCCATTCCAGCAGCTGCAAGGGAGGAGTGGGGAATCAAAGCCGGTTCTCCCAGATAAGATTTTGCTCACTTAACCACTAGGGCTGCCCCAGGGCCATTCCAGCAGCTGCAAGGGAGGAGTGGGGAATCAAACCTGGTTCTCCCAGATAAGAGTCCGCACACTTCACCACTATGGCTGACCCAAGGCCATTCCAGCAGCTGCAAGGGGAGGAGTGGGGAATCAAACCCGGTTCTCCCAGATAAGAGTCCGCTCACTTAACCACTATGGCTGACCCAAGGCCATTCCAGCAGCTGCAAGGGAGGAGTGGGGAATCAAACCTGGTTCTCCCAGATAAGAGTCCGCACACTTAACCCCTACACCAAATTGCGGGGCTGATCTTGGGGACAAGCTCTGGTTAACAGCTCAGCTGCGTCCAGGTGAGGTGCTCGGATGGGCCATTGGAAGTTTTCAAACGCTGCTGTTTTCTCCCCCCTCCTGCAGGCACCAGGGATTTGGAGTCTTGTCTGTTGTGCTGGCAAATCACGCCATTAAGCTGCTGACCTCCCTCTTCCAAGATCTGCAAGTGGAAGCGCTTCACAAGGTGAGACCCCTTACGTGTGTGCGTGTGCTCGTGCTCGTGCTCATTTTTTAAATAAAGGCAGCAATATATCAGATTTTTAAAAAAACGTTTCACAGCACTGCAAAGTTCCCTGAGTCCTGGGGTTTCACTTTTTAAAAAGATGCTGCTCTCTCTCTCCCTCCCAGGGATGGGAGACCGATGGCCCTCCGGCAGTGCTGAACATAATGGCTCAGAGCACGTCGATCCAGCGGATCCAGCGGCTGATTGACTCGGTGCCTCTCACCAATCTGCTGCTGACCTTGCTTTCCACATCTTACCGAAAGGTACAGGGCAGCCCATCCACCGCAGTGGCTCCCATCTTTGGAAAGGGGAGCAGGTCAGACCAGGAAGGCTTTGGTCTCTGCGGGTGAAGGGAAGGGAGGGGCAGGCAGGCCAGTTCAGCAGAGAACCAAAGCCCAAGGCTCACCGCAAACGAACTTTGGCTTGTGCACAATGTCTTAAGCAGAGGCGCGGCCTTAGGTGGTTAATCTTACAGTGCTGGTCAATCCTGCGTCTGGACCGGGTCCCTTCAGACTGCAGAAGGGGTCATCTGTGTTTTTTTTTAAAAATTCCCAACACCTGGAAAATTTGTGTGTCAGAAAATTCTAGTGCTGCTTTCCCTTTTAGAGCCCTCCAGCACGAGTCCTCATCTGCATTTAAAATGCCTCAGGCCAGAAAGGGGTCCCTCCCTCTCCTCAAGGCCTGGGCCAGCAATACTTGCTTGCTTCCTTCTGCGCATCATGCGGAGAGATGGCGTGAACGGTTCCCTCTGTCCCTAGGCCTGCGTCTTGCAGCGGCAGCGGAAAGGTTCCATGAGCAGTGACGTGAGCGCTTCCACCGATTCCAACACTTACTACGAGGACGACTTCAGCAGCACTGAAGACAGCAGCCAGGGTAGGTATGGCTGGGCCCTGACGTTCAAGGTCGGGCTTCCAGGTAACTGTAGGCCTGCTTTAGAGGTAGGCGTGTGCTTAAGAAGTCTTAGGCATCTAGTTAGCTTTCCTGCATCAGATCCAGAGGTGGACAATGAAGATGGTGAGGGGACCAGAGACCAAGTCCTGTGAGGGAAGGTGGAAAAAGCTGGGTATACTTAGCCTAGAGAAGAGATGACCGAGAGGTGATATATGAACATATGAAGCTGCCTTATACTGAATCAGACCTTTGGTCCATCAAAGTCAGTATTGTCTTCTCAGACTGGCTGCGGCTCTCCAGGGTCTCAAGCTGAGGTTTTTCACACCTATTTGCCTGGACCCTTTTTTGGAGATGCCAGGGATTGAACCTGGGACCTTCTGGTCCCCAAGCAGATGCTCTACCACTGAGCCACCGTCCCTCCCCAATCATAGAATCATAGAGTTGGAAGGGGCGTCCAGGGTCATCTAGTTCAACCCCCTGCACAATGCAGGAAACTCACAAACACCTCCCCCTAAATTCACAGGATCTTCATTGCTGTCAGATGGCCATCTAGCCTCTGTTTAAAATCCTCCAACGAAGGAGAGCCCACCACTTCCCGAGAAAGCCTGTTTCACTGAGGAATCGCTCTAAGTTTTTCCTAATGTTGAGCTGGAAACTCTTTTGATTTAATTTCAACCTGTTGGTTCTGGTCCTACCTTCCGAGGCCACAGAAAACAATTCCACACCATCCTCTATATGACAGCCCTTCAAGTTCTTGAAGATGGTGATCATATCACCTCTCAGCCACCTCCTCTCCAGGCTAAACATCCCCAGCTCCTTCAACCTTTCCTCATAGGACTTGGTCTCCAGACCTCTCGCCATCTTTGTCGCCCTCCTCTGGACCCGTTCCAGCTTGTCTATATCCTTCTTAAATTGTGGTGCCCAAAACTGAACACAATACTTCAGGTGAGGTCTTACCAGAGCAGAGTAAAGCGATACCATCACATCACATAGGATCACCATCTTCAAGTACTTGAAGGGCTGTCGTAGAGAGGAGAGCGCGGAGTTGTTTTCTGTGGCCCCAAAAGGTCAGAGTAGAACCAACAGGTTGAAATCAAAAGAGTTCCCAGCTAAACGTTAGGAAGAAATTCAGTGGAAGGGGCTTCCTCAGTGGAACAGGCTGCCTCGGGAGGTGGTGGACTCTCCTTATTTGGAGGTTTTTATGCAGAGGCTAGTTGGCCATGTGACAGCAATGCTGATTCAGCGCCTTCCTCTGGGCCTGGAGCAGGGGTCATGGGAGTTAGTTTTTAATTTTCTGCGTTGTGCAGGGAGTTGGACTAGATGACCTTTGAGGTCCCGTCTTTGTTTTTTAAGTCAGGGCCAGCAACTGCTCTCTTATACTTCTGGCTGTGTTTGTGACAGTGGGATGGGGGAGAAGGAAAGAAATTGGATACCAGAGGATGTTGACTTCTCTTCCTATCTCCCCCCCCTCCCCTTGCACTCCTTTAGATGATGACAGTGAGCCAATCCTAGGCCAGTGGTTCGAAGAGACCATCTCGCCCAGTAAAGAGAAAGCGGCCCCTCCTCCCCCTCCCCCACCTCCTCCCCTGGAAAGTTCTCCTCGAGTGAAAAGCCCCAACAAGCAGGCCGCTGGTGAGAACGGGAACATCCTGGCCAGCCGCAAAGACCCTGAGCTGGTGAGGAGCGTGGGTGGTTCTTTCATTCTGTTGGTGGTGTTTTTAACCGGGGCGAGTGGTAGAGCCCCAAAGAGCTGATGCTGCTGTGAGTCCAGGAACCCAGTTTTGGGCTGCTGCTCGGTGCTCCAGATGCTGACTGTTCAGCTTGCGGTTTGGGCTACACAGTTAAAACCCCAGCCTGGGGTTTGCAGTTGCCAAGAGATAGCCGGGCCTTTTAGGTCTGCTTCCATCCTTCTGAGCTCAGCTTCACAAGTTTGCTTGTAGTGCATCGTCAGCCTCTGGAGGCGGCAAATGCCCTTAAATGTGGCTTGCTGATTGAGAAAACACGCCAGGCTCTGGCCTGCAAGCCCCCTCCAGACTCTGGCTCCTGACTGGCCTGCTGGTTGCAGACTGCGTTTATCAATTCAAGCATCATGTCCGATGCTAGGTGAGCATTTCTCCTCAGCCGTGGCTTAGCATCGTGCCTGACTGAACCGGTGGAGGCTGTCCTCTGTCAAGCAGTGTGGCTCTTGGGTGTAGAACGTTCCATGGGAATGTGGGTCCTTGGATCTGAAGCATACAATGTGAATTTTGGGGAAGGGGGGTGTTTTGGGGGTGGGGAGTGGGTTTGGGGTCACACAGTTGAGGGGTTTGGAGTTGGGGGCATACAGTTGTTGAGAAAGAGCTCCTAAGAACGGGTCTCCGCAGCTGTTGTTCTCATCCTATCTGTCCTCGATGCCTAGTGTTTTTGTCTTGCCTTTCCACCTCACTTTAGTTCTTAAGCCTGGCGTCCAACATCCTCAACTTTATCACTTCGTCCATGCTGGACTCCAGGAACAATTTCATCCGCAACTACCTGAGCGTCTCTCTCACCGAGCAGCACATGGCTACCCTGTCCAGCATCATCAAGGAAGTGGACAAGGATGGGCTTAAAGGTCAGGGAATAACAAGAAGAACAAAAACTCCAGCCCCGCCATGTTCCAGGGCAAGACAACAGCAAAAGCCTTCGGTTGAAAGGCAGTCAGATTGATTGAGTTAGTTGACAGCAGGGGATACAGGAAAGGTCGCCCAGGTTCTGTCCCCAGTGCCTTTAGTGAAAGGAATCTCTTGCAGCTGCTGCTGGGGAAGGCCCTGTGCCTGAGCCTTTGTAGTCCTGCAGTACAATTCCGTGATACACCACTGCCAGTGAAGACAGCCGCCCTGTTTTCCTCTTCCTCTGCCTTCCAGGTGGCAGTTTACTTACTTTTGTGTGTGAGTTCTCTGCATGCCTGAGGAAGGGTTCTGGTGAGCTCAGAAACTTGCACCATGTGTTCTTTGTCAGTTTGGTTGGTTCTATTGCAAGGTAGCACTTTGCTTTTATTCTCCAAGGGCCAGAGCAGCAGTCCTGTGTCGTTGTCTCTCTCCTCTAGAAGGAGGCTGCTGCTGTTTTAGGCTGGAGTCCCGCAGTCTGCCTTGGCGTCTCTTTCTGGCCCTTAGAAGGCAGGGACCAGGATAGAAAACAAGCTGCATCATCTGAATTGAGGGTCCTCTACTGGGTGCTGGAGGCCTTTAGCCCTGCGCGACCCCAGTAAATCCTCTTACTGTCTCCTGGGTTGCAGGCACTGCGGAGGAGGAGGAGTTTGCTGCTGCCCTCTACCACTTCAACCACTCCCTTGTGACTTCTGACCTCCAGTCCCCGACTTTGCAGGTGAGTCTGCAAAAAAAGAGAGAACTTGAGATAGGTGCCAGTAAGTCACAGAAACACCTTGGAGACATTTGGGCACCAGCCCCAGAAGGCCTAAACAGATTCCTCCTCGCATAATTGTGGGGTCTCACCAAAGCAGGGTCCTCTTATGTTATCCAGTTCGGTGTAGTGGCTAAGTGTGCGGACTCTTTATCTACCGAGTTTGATTCCCCACTCCTCCACTTGCAGCTGCTGGAATGGCCTTGGGGCAGCCCTAGTGGCTAAGTGTGCGGACTCTTTATCTACCGAGTTTGATTCCCCACTCCTCCACTTGCACCTGCTGGAATGGCCTTGGGTCAGCCACAGTGGTTAAGTGAGTGGACTCTTATCTGGGAGAACCGGGTTGGATTCCCCACTCCTCCACCTGCAGCTGCTGGAATGGCCTCAGGTCAGCCATAGTGGTTAAGTGTGCAGACTCTTATCTGGGAGAACCGGGTTTGATTCCCCACTCCTCCACTTGCACCTGCTGGAATGGCCCTGGGTCAGCCACAGTGGTTAAGTGAGTGGACTCTTATCTGGGAGAACCAGGTTGGATTCCCCACTCCTCCACTTGCAGCTGCTGGAATGGCCTTGGGTCAGCCATAGTGGTTAAGTGAGCAGACTCTTATCTGGGAGAACCGGGTTTGATTCCCCACTCTTCCACTTGCAGCTGCTGAAATGGCCTTGGGCCAGCCATAGTGGTTAAGTGAGTGGACTCTTATCTGGGAGAACCAGGTTGGATTCCCCACTCCTCCACTTGCAGCTGCTGGAATGGCCTTGGGTCAGCCATAGTGGTTAAGTGAGCAGACTCTTATCTGGGAGAACCGGGTTTGATTCCCCACTCCTCCACTTGCAGCTGCTGAAATGGCCTTGGGCCAGCCATAGTGGTTAAGTGAGTGGACTCTTATCTGGGAGAACGAGGTTTGATTCCCCACTCCTCCACTTGCACCTGCTGGAATGGCCTTGGGTCAGCCATAGTGGCTAAGTGAGCAGACTCTTATCTGGGAGAATCAGGTTTGATTCCCCACTCCTCCACTTGCACCTGCTGGAATGGCCTTGGGGCAGCCATAGTGGTTAAGTGAGTGGACTCTTATCTGGGAGAATCGGGTTTGATTCCCCACTCCTCCACTTGCAGCTGCTGGAAGGGCCTTGGGTCAGCCATAGTGGATAAGTGAGCGGACTCTTATCTGGGAGAATCGGGTTTGATTCCCCACTCCTCCACTTGCATCTGCTGGAATGGCCTTGGGTCAGGCATAGTGGCTAAGTGTGCGGACTCTTATCTGGAAGAACCTAGTTTGATTCCCCACTCTTCCACTTGCAGCTGCTGGAATGGCCTTGGGGCAGCCATAGTGGTTAAGTGAGTGGACTCTTATCTGGGAGAATCGGGCTTGATTCCCCACTCCTCCACTTGCAGCTGCTGGAAGGGCCTTGGGTCAGCCATAGTGGTTAAGTGTGCGGACTCTTATCTGGGAGAAGCAGGTTTGATTCCCCACTCCTCCACTTGCAGCTGCTGGAATGGCCTTGGGTCAGCTATAGTGGTTAAGTGTGAGGACTCTTATCTGGGAGAACCGGGTTTTATTCCCCACTCCTCCACTTGCACCTGCTGGAATGGCCTTGGGTCAGCCATAGTGGTTAAGTGAGTGGACTCTTATCTGGGAGAACCGGGTTTGATTCCCCACTGCTCCACTTGCATCTGCTGGAATGGCCTTGGGTCAGCCACAGTGGTTAAGTGCACGGACTCTTATCTGGGAGAACCGGGTTTGATTCCCCACTCCTCCACTTGCAGCTGCTGGAATGGCCTTGGGTCAGCCATAGTGGTTAAGTGAGTGGACTCTTATCTGGGAGAACCGGGTTTGATTCCTTACTCTTCCACTTGCACCTGCTAGCATGGCCCTGGATCAGCCACAGCTCTGACAGAGGTTGTCGTTGAAAGGGCAGCTACTGTGAAAGCCCTCTCTGGCCCCACGCACCTCACAGGGTGTCTGTTGTGGGGGGAGAAGACATAGGAGATTGTGAGCCACTCTGAGACTCTTTGGAGTGGAGGGCGGGATATAAATCCAGTATCATCTTCTTCTTCTTCCTTTGGAATGCTGTCTAACAGAGCAGCCCGTGAAATGGCTCTTGATCTAACAGTGGCAATGCAAGAGCCTTACAGGCGAAAATGGCCTGGGCTGAGGAAGGAAGCTGCTGCATAGGTTGGTCCTTGGACAAAGGTGTGCCTGTGGAGAGAAGTGTTATTCAGGTGGTTGTCTATGTGGCCACTCAACCTACCATCATTCCCTGCAGTAGATGAGTTCGTATCATACTGCGTTGGCCTTAAGAAGAACTGAGAGCGGCTCTGTCACCTGGGCAGGCACACCGGCAGCCTGTCCCTTAGCAAGACTAAAACCAGGGCTATGTGGAGCCGCTTGCCAAAATTGGTCTTAGCTTAACCCCGCAAGGCTCCAAACGTTCCTCTGTACAGAAGTGCTTTTTGGCGTGAGGTTGCAGATGACCACTCAAATGCACAAGGGACTGGAAAGTGGCCTGTTTATCTGCTCAGATCTGGACTGGATGGGCCATTGGCCTGATCCAACATGAGTTCTCTCATGTGCTTATGGATGTGCTCTTTCTTGAGAGATGTAGATCCAAATTCACCTGGGCTGTATTCTCGTGACAGCCAGAACCTTTCTTCTTGCTAACAGTTCCCTGATGCAGAAATGTCCTCTTGGATGACTTGACCGCACCAGTGTGCTCCTGTCTCTCTCTCTCTTGCCAGAACACTCTCCTGCAGCAGCTGGGCGTGGCCCCCTTCTCCGAAGGGCCCTGGCCTCTCTACATTCACCCCCAGAGCTTGTCTGTGCTCTCTCGACTTCTTCTCATCTGGCAGCACAAAGCCAGTGCCCAGGGAGACCCTGATGTGCCGGAATGCCTCAAAGTGTGGGAGAGGTAAGAGGGCAGTTGGTGGCCTTACCTAAAGGACAGTTCTGGGTGGAGTGGGTTCTCTTCCCCCCCTGCCCCCCCAGTATGATGATGAGTATGTCTTGGAGCAAGTGTTTTGACAAACCGACTGCCCAAATGCATTCTGGCATCTAGGCAGCATCTCAGGCTCCAGCTTGGTGGTGAAGTGAGCGGACTCTTATCTGGGAGAACCGGGTTTGATTCCCCACTCCTCCACTTGCAGCTGCTGGAATGGCCTTGGGTCAGCCATAATGATGAAGTGAGCAGACTCTTATCTGGGAGAACCGGGTTTGATTCCCCATTCCTCCACTTCCACCTGCTGGAATGGCCTTGGGTCAGCCATAGTGGTGAAGTGAGCGGACTCTTATCTGGGAGAACCGGGTTTGATTCCCCATTCCTCCACTTGCACCTGCTAGAATGGCCTTGGGTCAGCCATAGTGGTAAAGTGAGCGGACTCTTATCTGGGAGAACTGGGTTTGATTCCTCACTCCTCCACTTGCACCTGCTAGAATGGCCTTGGGTCAGCCATAGTGGTGAAGTGAGCGGACTCTTATCTGGGAGAACCGGGTTTGATTCCCCACTCCTCCACTTGCACCTGCTAGAATGGCCCTGGGTCAGCCATAGTGGCTAAGTGAGTGGACTCTTATCTGGGAGAACCGAGTTGGATTCCCCACTCCTCCACTTGCAGCTGCTGGCATGGCCTTGGGGCAGCCAGAGCTCTGGCAGAGGTTGTCCTTGAAAGGGCAGCTGCTGTGAGAGCCCTCTCCAGCCCCACCCACCTCACAGGGTGTCTGTTGTTGGTGGGGGGAGGTAAAGGAGATTGTGAGCCGCTCTGAGACTCTTTGGAGTGGAGGGTGGGATATAAATCCAATATCATCTTCTTCAGTATTTTTCTCCCTTTGGGATTCCTTGGTTGCTGCTGTCCAGAGCGTTAACACATTCACTGCTGGGTATGATAAAGGCCTGCTTAGTTTAGCCTTCTTTGCAATCTGGCAAGCAATTAATTAGTCTGTTGGTCTGTCGTAGGCCTCAGGGAGACAGTATTAGGTAATTTGTAGGATTTCACAATAAGGAAAAAGATCATCGTACAGTTGGCTATTAAACAGTTTTTAGCTTCCTAGAAATGACCTGCTTTTGCTTTGCACCACCCTTGCTTTTCCGGCAGGTTCATTGGTACCCTGAAGCAAAATGCCATGCAAGGGAGTCTCCCCGGCGACACAGAAGACCTGAACGTGGAGCACCTCCAGTTGCTCTTGCTGATCTTCCACAATTTCTCTGAGAAGGGCCGGCGGTCCGTCCTGACCCTCTGCATCCAGACCATCCTGGAACTGTCAGCCAACCTGGACTCTCAGCTGCGCTGCGTCCCTCTCCTCCTGGCTCGCCTGCTCTTAGTGTTTGATTACTTGCTTCACCAGTATTCGAAGGTCCCCGTGTATTTGTTCGAACAGGTGCGGCTTGCAGGGCTGGGTGGGTGGGTGCGTGTTTACTCCGTGTTGAAATAGATGACTGACTGTATGTTCATGTGTGTGCTTTCCTTGGAGAAACCTAATTGCAGCTTAATAGGCAAGATTCAGCATACTCAAGACATGAATGTAAGACCCCTTTTAGACCCCTCCTGCCAAACCAGAAATAAGAGTGAGCAAAATTCCACCTCATTTCAAGACTCTTTTCCCTGCTTCTTGCATTCAGGCTGGGTGTTTCCCCCACCCCAGCTCACACTGTGGGGTAGTTGAACTTAGCCTGCCTGGAACCATGTCAGATTGCAGGCTTCTGAGCGTGGACTGAACTGTGCTCCACGGAGTGTCCCAGGGAGCGGGGTTTGAAAAACTGCTTAGACGGATGCCGTTACAAAGAAAAAACTCTCTGTGTAAAACACAGTTCTGACTTGTTGTGAATAAATAGGTATCAAAATGCAAAAAGAGCTTCAACCGTACACAGCATCTCAGTCATGCACAAAGTTAAAACCTCATAAGTTCCACAATGCTCCTGCTGTCCTTACGTGGCTTAGTTTCTCCTCCGTGGTCCCGTCAATAGTGTGACGTAGACAGATGCCATTGGCAGAAATTCCTGGGTGTCCTGTTGTTAACCGACTGCCCTGGACTCAGTAGTGTATATACCAGCATCCTCCTGGATGCCAAGTACTTTGCTCTCCCCTTTCACCTTTGCCCCCAGTGGAGGTTCCGCGCCCATGAGATGAAATACTTCTTTGGCTTTGGCAGTTCATCTTTTCTCATCTCAGTGGGCAAAGGTGGTCCCTTCCCAATAACTGTCTCTGCACAAGGCCCGTCCTGTACAAGATCTGGCCAAATAGCATTCACCCTGTCTTCTCTGCTTGCCACTTAGGTACAGTACAACCTTCTGACGCCACCCATCATTTGGCTGAACGGATCCCCGGATGGGAGCAGGCGGGCCTCTTCCCCTCTCTATCATGGATTCAAGGAAGTGGAAGAAAACTGGACCAAGCACTGCTCCTTGGGTGCGAGAGGGATTCGGGGAGGTGGGGCTGGGAAGTGGAGTCTGTGGGCAGGAAGAGAGCTTGCCCAAGATCCTGTTGTCTTTCTCTGGGGCAAAGATGGATCTTCAAAACGCAGAATAAAAGGACTATTGCTTTATAGGCCATCTCACTGAATCAATAAAAACACCAAGTAATGCAGTAATAATATTAATTTTTAAAAGATATTTGTTGTAGAGGAGGGCATTGGGTAGAAGAAGAGAAAGTCTTTATATTTCTCTACCCTTAGGAGTTTTAAAGCAGTCTTTAAAGCAGCATAATCTCCTTCCCTTCCTCTCCCCACAACAGGCTGGTGTGGCTGAGAGAATTCAGAGAGAATAGTGACTGGCCCAAGCTCACCCAGCAGGCTTCCTGTGGAGGAGGAGTGGGGAATCAGAGATGGTTCTTTCCAGATGAGAGTCTTCTGCTCATAACCACCACACCACTCTGGCTCTGACGAAGGAGCTTTGGCTCTCTAAACCTTATACTCCCCAAATCTTTTTAGTTTCTACGGTGCTATTAGACTCAGATCTAGCTGTTTGGTAGGGAAATGACTGCTTACAAAGGAAATGAAAAGAAAATGATTTTTTTTAAAATTAGCTACAGAGAATTAAAGTTCTTCTGTCCCCGCCCCCCCGCCCCCGATTCAGATTTATGTTGGGAAGATTCCAGGTGGTTCAGCCCGCTGCAAAAATCGCAGTGTAGGTGATAACAGTACTGGCTGGCCTTGCAGAATTAATGAAAGATGGCATCTGACAAGTAGTATTTAAGAGGCCGGTATTGTGTTCTTCTTACATCTTGTCTGCCACCCAGTTGTATAAACTGATTCCTGCAGAGAGAACCTGTGCTGCCCCTTCCTCCCTCCCTCCCTCCCTCCCTCCCTCCCTCCCTCCCTCCCTCCCTCCACATTGGCCTAACTTCAATTTTGTATGGGCTGCCCTTTCTTGTTCAATTAATCCCAGCAGTCCATTCAGGGAGGGAGTCATGCTTACAAAAAACAAACCATAAAATCCATCATTCTTTGCAAGGACACCCTTAATCAGCAAGCCAGTTGGTCAGCCTTCTGCTTATTTCTGATGGCTCTCCCCCTCGCCTCAACCCACCTCCTGGCAGTGCTGCTGAGCAGGACGCAAGGGTTATTGCTTGGTTTTGGAATATATTAGTTTCCCTCCTCTTCTTTGCACCTTCAGGATGTGAGGCATCCTTTTGTGGTGATGGGTGTAAGCTCCCACCTTTTGTCAGTTGACATCCTGTATAAGTTTTTTAGATGATGAAAGTTTAGCTGTGAGAGCATGATATCGTCGTGCTCCATCCATGTTTCTGAGATCCAGCCCTGTGACTCTCTCTCTCTCTCTCTCTTTTCCCTTCAGATGTTGTTCCTCAGCCCAGGTTCTACTGTGTTCTCTCCCCGGAAGCATCTGAAGACGACCTGAACCGCCTGGACAGCACGGTACCCAAAGCCTCTCCCTTTCTTTCCCCTGACTTTGTCTAGATCTTGTGTTGGGAGAGTGCAGGAGGGAAGGAAGGGGACCAGTGGAGGCATTTTGGTTTGGGGGAGGGCGACGTCTTTGCTGAGTGCTTCTTAACAGCATTTGCCTTTCTTGGTCCTATCAGCGGGATCTTGCAGTTTGCCTGCTGACCACACGTGGTTTTTTTCATTCTGCACATGTGCATGCGGAAGGGTCGGAGGTCAGTCTTGGCCTCTCTCCTTAAAGGGTCTCAGATCCCAGAGACCCTCAGCCAGTGATTGGACTCTGCATAAGGAAGCCTCGTGTGTTCTCAGGAACCTGGTTCTGAAAGTGTTGATTTGAGATTCAGGTAGGAGGGGTGAGCAGAGCAAGCTGCAGCGGCACCACTTGGGTTTTTCTGCTTCTTGCGCAGGTGTGTGAGGTGCTGTTTTCCAAGGCGATGAAATATGACCACCTGTATGCATCCCTGACCTCACTTCTGGCTGCTGGGTCTCAGTTTGACACCCTCCGCAGGAAGGAGAACAAGAACGTTGCTGCCCTGGTAAGGAAATGGTCTCCTGAGACAGCATGGAAAACTCTTCTCCTAGCAACCGATGCATGGCTCTTTTTTGGCAAGGGTGCCCTTCTGTATAGCTCTCAGCTAGATGCTGAGCTCACATGGCTTGTTGAGTGGGGGGTGGGGTTCCCCAGAACTACCTTGACAGTGCTCCTCCATCTTTGCAGCGGTTTGGGTGGCAAGTGTTAAGTGTTAAGAGGGCTCAGCGCGAGAGGCGACTGCAGGAGGGAGGAGGGGTTAGGGGAAAGAGAAGCAGAAACAGGGATGGCTTTTTGCCAGGAACAAAGCAGCAGAGGTCTCATTTGGCTCAGACCAGGGAGGCAGGGGGAAGCCCAACGTGGAAGACTTTTTAGGTGCCAATCGGAACCACTGGATCACCCTTTCTTCTGTGGGGGTGAAGAGGTTTCCTTCCACTTCCTTCTGTTGGCTACAGGTGAATTTTGGCCTCACGTCTCCTTTAAGTCCAGTCAAGACACTGTTCCAGCGTGTTACTCATGGCAGGGGTCTGAGCCTGTTGCTCCTTCTTAGCTAACTCTTATCCCTCTCTGACTGTTTCCTCTTTGTCCAGGAGGCCTGTGCCCTTCAGTACTATTTTTTGATCCTCTGGCGGATCTTGGGGATCTTGCCTCCTTCCAAGAACTACATGAACCAACTGGCCATGAACAGCCCCGAGATGAGTGAATGTGACATCCTCCATACACTGCGGTGGTCTTCCCGTCTGCGCATCAGCTCCTATGTCAGCTGGATAAAGGTATGTGCTTGGTTTGGCTTTGGAGAGACAGCCTCTGTTCCCAAGCTGTGTTTTGTTCTAAACAGGGCGTTCCTTCAAAACCACTGAGTAGACAAGCTGAGGAAAAAAAAGACTTCATCAGGTAATAGCAGCCTCAGTAAGTTCATCATCTGTTATTTTTGGTAGACCAGACATTCTGTAGGCATAGGAATGTCTTTGTGGCAGTTACTTGCAACCCATAACATCTTGAGAAGGTGGTACAAAAATCTTAAGATTTTTCCAGTAACTTTAGCATTTTGGGCTACATGCACACAAATTTTAGTTCTCCAGTGTGGAAGGAACTCAAACGGTTTCAGCAGCTTGAGCATCTTCAACATTTAGGCATTTCTCAGGGTTCTGCAGTTGTATTTCCAAGTTATTTTCAAGTTTTGAGGTCCTGAACATGAAGAAGAAGAAGACAACTGCAGATTTATACCGTGCGCTTCTCTCTGAATCAGAGACTCAGGGTGGTTTATCTCCTATATCTTCTCCCCCCCACAACAGACACCCTGTGAGGTGGGTGGAGCTAAGAGAGCTCTTCCAGAAGCTGCCCTTTCAAGGACAACCCTGCAAGAGCTATGGCTGACCCAAGGCCATTTCAGCAGGTGGAAGTGGAGGAGTGGGGAATCAAACCCGGTTCTCCCAGATAAGAGTCCGCTCACTTAACCACTATGGCTGACCCAAGGCCATTCCAGCGGCTGCAAGTAGAGGAGTGGGGAATCAAACTCTGTTCTCCCAGATAAGAGTACACACACGTAATCACTACACCAAACTGATGTAGTTGAATGTAAGCTGACTTCTAGATTCTTTTTCTTTTCAGTTCTTTGCAGAACCGTTAATTAATATAAAGAACACAGCAATACAGTAACAAAACACAGTTCACATCAAGACTATCATGAATATTAAACTCTGATTGGGGAAGAGGAAGACAGAAGAAAAAGTATCAGTTGTGCAGTTTTCTCAAAGTGCTGTTCTAAGGGAGAGGAAATTGGGGAATGATATGTTAAAAAGAGCATTTCATTACTTCCTACATTGAGATGAAAGAAGATTTTTTTTCTATAAATGTTAATCCTGTTCTGGATAATACTCCCATGTGGTTACTGTTTCTCAAAACAGTGGTTTGTAGGCCTTTCATCAGCTTTACTCTTGTGTTGTTTTATTGAATGTTAAATAATCTCAACTAGGTTTTTAAAAGTCCACTATTGCATTGGCAGCAAGTGCTGCTCGATTAAAAAAAGTCAACAGTCTGTGTTCCCGCAGCTGCTCAAAGGGAGGAGATCAGAGAAATCGCCTCCTTTTCTCTCTTTCCCACACTCTTATCGCTGGGCTGGGTTGACTGCCAGCATCGTTGGATACGGGATGTGCCTCTCGTTAAATCGCCCTTCGTTATGCTTCAGCTGTCCATAAAGCTTTTTTTTTCTACCTTGTGTGACCCATCTGCTTTGTTTTTTTTCCCCCTTCCAATTTTGCTTAGGATCACCTCATCAAGCAGGGCATGAAAGCGGAGCATGCTGCCTCTCTCGTGGAGCTGACGTCTGCCAAATGCAGCTCCGTGAAGTACGATGTGGAGATAGCCGAGGAGTACTTTGCTAGGCAGGTGTGTTGGCGGGCAAATTGAATGTTGATGGCTGGTGGCCATGGGAAGGCGTTTCCTGTTGGACTAGAGTAAGGCAGCTGGACCCCCAATGATCAAGTGATGGCCACCCCTCAAAAAATTTCCCATCTGGATCCTAGGGTAATCTTTTATCCCAAGGGCCACACTGTTCTGCACCTTGGTCACTTTCTTTCAAGGTGTCCTAGACAAAGGCTCTTTTAATTTCCTCTTGTGCCTGGAGGCTTTTGCTTTTCCCCAAGATGCTTATTCCCACGTGAGCCAAGGATGAGGCCAATGGCAGCACATGGTCAAGGATTGAAATAAAGGGGATTTCTGCCAAGGCATCTGTTGCTGTTTGTTCTAGGTAGAAGGGGACTGAAGAACCCTTTGCTGGGGCCTTAGGACAAGTAGCTCAGGTGCATCAGAAGGAGAAGAGCTCTGCAAAGGCTTCTTTTGCAGCTCAGCCTGGGCAGGAGGGACTTAAAGAGCCCTTTGCCCCAACTGTGTGTGGGAGGGAGTAGAGTAAGTAGCTCAGGTGCACAGGAAGGAGGGGGCTCTGCAAAGGCTTCCTTTGCCATTCAGCCTGGGCAGGAGGGACTTAAAGAGCCCTTTGCCCTGACTGTGTGTGGGAGGGAGTAGAGTAAGTAGCTCAGGTGCATAAGAAGGAAAAGGGCTCAGCAAAGGCCTCTTTTGCAGCTCAGCCTGGGCAGGAGGGACTTAAAGAGCCCTTTGCCCTGACTGTGGTGGGGGGGAGTGGGTGCACAGGATGTTGTTGGCCTTCCCATGCCTGTTCAGTTAGAATGTGGCAGAGTGAGAGATTTAAAGGACTGAGTTGGAATGTGGAAGAGGCTGGCCCCAAACCCCTGCTCTATCTCTGAGGACTGTGGGTGGCTTTGGGCAAATTGCTGTCATTCTTATTCTTCCTCATGGGGTTAAATGTTGAGGTTTAAATGATAAGACCCTCTTTGCCCCCACCCCACCCCTTGAACTCCTTGTAGGATGCATGTGGGGGGGTACAAATGTGATTAATTGCTGCTCTCTTCAAAGATTTCGTCTTTCTGCGGGATTGACTGCACCACCATTCTCCGGCTTCACGAGGTCCCCAGCTTGCAGTCCATCTATACGCTGGACGCTGCCATTTCCAAAGTCCAGGTCTCCCTTGACGAGCACTTCTCCAAGCTCGCTGCTGAGACCGACCCACACAAATCATCAGAGATCACCAAGAACCTGCTGCCTGCTACCTTGCAGCTGATTGACACCTATGCCACATTCACCAGGTATGGAAGTCTTTGGTACCCAAAGCGTTCCAGAAGGAGGATTGCCTTGGGGAGGAGCCGTGGCTGGGTGGTAGAGTTTCTGCTTGGCATGCAGAAGGTCCCAAGTTCAGCCCCCAGTGTCTCCAGTTCAAACCACCAGGTAGTGTGTGATGCAAAAGGTGTCTGCCTGAGACCCTGGAGAACTGCTGCCAGTCTGAGCAGACAACACTGACATGGATAGACCCCTCCCAGTTCAGGGGCACGGCGTGTGTCTCAGCAGTGGAGCATTTGCCTGACATGCCGAAGGTCTCAGGTTCAATCCCCGGCATCTCCAGGTGAATGGACAAGTTGGGAAGTGATGTGGGAAGCCTCAACCTGAGACCCCGGAGAGCTGCTGCCAGTCAGAAGAGACAGCATTTATTTATTTATTACTTTAAATTTCTATCCCGCCCTCTCTGCAAGCGGACTCAGGGCAGCTGACAACATTCATATTTACAAGTTAAAGCCAGTAAAAACCAATAAAACATAATTACAATTTAAGATTTTAAAACCATTTCGTGGTGCTGTATCACTACAATATAAGCAAGTTCTCCTTTTCTGATGGTGATCCGATAGTACTGTGTAATGATGTAGGGTGGCAGTTCTCTCCCGGTTAGAGCTCAAAGGCCTGTCGGAACAGTTCGGTCTTACAGGTCCTGTGGAAAGTAGAAAGATCCCGCAGGGCCCTTATGGCCACCGGGAGAGCATTCCACAATTCTGGTGCTGCCACCGAGAAGGCCCTGAATGCAGCCTAGCCTCCGTTGGTCCAGGGATGGACAATAGATTTTTTGTCCCTGAACGCAGTGCTCTCTGGGGAACATGTGGAGAAAGGCGGTCCCGCAGATAGACAGGCCCCTGACCATAGAGGGCTTTAAAGGTCGATACCAACACCTTGAAACGGACTCGGAACACAATAGGTAGCCAGTGCAGCAGTGCAGTACTGACCTTGATGGGCCAAGGGGGTGAGGAGGGGGTCTGATTCAGTAGAGGACAGCTTCATATGTCCGTATGCCTTCTTCCAGTTGCGTATCATTGAGATTCTGAGTCTGAGCCTCCCTGCTCCTTTACTCTGCTCCCGGTGCAGGTCCTACTTGCTGCAGAGCCTCTCTGAGGAAGGCTCCCCTGAGAACAAGCCCACCGAAGAAAAGCTGCAGGGCTACGCTGCTGTCCTGGCCATCGGGTCCAGCCGGTGCAAGGCCAACACCCTGGGTGAGCCGCCACCTCCTCTCCTCCTTGGAAGAGCCTCTTTGCCCAGGAGCGAGGCTGGTGAATTGGGCTGGGGCTCCAAAGAGCAATGGCTGCAGTTGCCATGCCAGGGCACCCTGTCCTTTGGGGTCTGAGTGACAGCGAAGCTTCTTGAGAGCTGATCCTAGGCCAGGCTTTTCTGTTGTTGGGACTGTTCTTGCATTGGGAGGCCGAGAGCCTCTTTTTCAGAAAAAAACCTTTGTTCCTGTGGGGGGATTCTTTTGGGGGAGGCTCTAGAGTGCCTGTATAAGGTCCCAGGTCTGCTTTCTAGCTGGAGGGATTAAAGATCCCCCTCAGGGTGCAGTGGCTTCACATGAGCATGGGAAAGGAGGGGTGGGGGTCAGCTGACCTTCCTCTACCTCCAGCTTTGTCTGTGGATTTTGAGCCTCGCTTCTCTCCGATGCAGGGCCGACTCTTGTCCAGAATTTGCCTTCGGCAGTGCAAGCCTTGTGTGAGTCGTGGAACAACATCCATACCAACGAGTTCCCGAACATTGGTTCTTGGGTGAGTCCAGTCCTTCCACCCTCTCCAGCTGTCTTAATGCAACATCAGAAGTTGGGTGCAGCTAGAACATTCCAAGAGGGATCAACTACTGCTCTTGCCCCTCCCTCCTGGTTTCTTCCCTCCTGTGTAGATTGTCTGGGCCCACTTTTCTTCCATGGGAACCATTTCTCAGCCTGGTTCTGTCCTTTTTGCCTCATTGCGGTGCCCCTCTGTAGAGCCGGGCTCAGCCAAGGTGTGTGTTTGCTGGGGGAGAGATGCTGAAACTCAGCTCAAGTACATCACAGTCTTGGCCAGCCTAGAAGAGACCTCTTCTTCATGTCAGACCCCTCAGTGATGATGTCCCTCTTTTGAGCCCGTTTGGTGTAGTGGTTAAGCGTGCGGACGCTTATCTGGGAGAACCGGGTTTGATTCCCCACTCCTCCACTTGCAGCTGCTGGAATGGCCTTGGGTCAGCCATAGTGGTTAAGTGAGCAAACTCTTATCTGGGAGAACCGGGTTTGATTCCACATTCCTCCACTTGCACCTGCTGGAATGGCTTTTGGGCAGCCCTAGTGGTGAAGTGCGCAGACTCTTATCTGGGAGAACCAGATTTAATTCCCCATTCCTCCCCTTGCAGCTGCTGGAATGGCCTTGGGTCAGCCATAGTGGTTAAGTGAGCAGACTCTTATCTGGGAGAACCAGGTTTAATTCCCCATTCCTCCCCTTGCAGCTTCTGGAATGGCCTTGGGTCAACCATAGTGGTTAAGTGCATGGACTCTTATCTGGGAGAACCTGGTTTGATTCCCCACTCCTCCACTTGCAGCTGCTGGAATGGCCTTGGGTCAGCCATAGTGGTTAAGTGCGCGGACTCTTATCTGGGAGAACTGAGTTTGATTCCCCACTCTTCCACTTGCAGCTGTTGGAATGGCCTTGGGTCAGCCATAGTGGTTAAGTGCATGGACTCTTATCTGGGAGAACCTGGTTTGATTCCCCGCTCCTCCACTTGCAGCTGCTGGAATGGCCTTGGGTCAGCTATAGTGGTTAAGTGAGAGGACTCTTATCTGGGAGAACCGGGTTTGATTCCCCCCTCCTCCACTTGCAGCTGCTGGAATGGCCTTGGATCAGCCATAGTGGTTAAGTGAGAGGACTCTTATCTGGGAGAACCGGGTTTGATTCCCCACTCCTCCACTTGCAGCTGCTGGAATGGCCTTGGGTCAGCCATAGTGGTGAAGTGTGTGGATTCTTATCTGGGTGAACCGGGTTTGATTCCCCACTCCTCCCCTTGCAGCTGCTGGAATGGCCTTGGGTCAGCCATAGTGGTGAAGTGAGCGGACTCTTATCTGGGAGAACCGGGTTTGATTCCCCCCTCCTCCCCTTGCAGCTGCTGGAATGGCCTTGGGTCAGCCGTAGTGGTTAAGTGAGAGGACTCTTATCTGGGAGAACCGGGTTTGATTCCCCACTCCTCCCCTTGCAGCTGCTGGAATGGCCTTGGGTCAGCCGTAGTGGTGAAGTGCGCAGACTCTTATCTGGGAGAACCGGGTTTGATTCCCCACTCCTCCACTTGCAGCTGCTGGAATGGCCTTGGGTCAGCCATAGTGGTGAAGTGCGCAGACTCTTATCTGGGAGAACCAGATTTAATTCCCCATTCCTCCCCTTGCAGCTGCTGGAATGGCCTTGGGTCAGCCATAGTGGTTAAGTGAGCGGACTCTTATCTGGGAGAACCAGGTTTGATTCCCCACTCCTCCCCTTGCAGCTGCTGGAATGGCCTTGGGGCAGCCATAGTGGTTAAGAGAGCGGACTCTTATCTGGGAGAACCAGGTTTAATTCCCCATTCCTCCCCTTGCAGCTTCTGGAATGGCCTTGGGGCAGCCATAGTGGTTAAGAGAGCGGACTCTTATCTGGGAGAACCTGGTTTGATTCCCCGCTCCTCCACTTGCAGCTGCTGGAATGGCCTTGGGTCAGCTCTAGTTGTTAAGTGTGTGGACTCTTATCTGGGAGAACCGGGTTTGATTCCCCCCTCCTCCACTTGCAGCTGCTGGAATGGCCTTGGGTCAGCCATAGCTCTGGCAGAGGTTTTTAAGGGCAGTTGCTGTGAGAGCTCTCTCAGCCCCACCCACCTCACAGGGTGTCTGTTGTAGGGGAGGAAGATAAAGGAGATTGTGAGCCTCTCTCTGAGACTCTGAGATTCAGAGTGGAGGGCGGAATATAAGTCCAATATCTTCTTCTTTTGCTCTGCATTCTGTTTCCTTGCCTCTCGCTAAACCATGTTCCTTTTTCTCTTGGTGCTTTTTTCTTTTTAGCGCAACGCTTTTGCGAACGACACAATCCCGGCAGAGAGCTACATCAGTGCCGTTCAGGCTGCCCATCTTGGTACCCTTTGCAGCCAGAGCCTCCCTCTCGCGGCTTCCTTGAAGCGCAGCCTCCTCTCCTTGGTCAGACTCACCGGGGACCTTGTTGTGTGAGTGCAGACCTCGTCAGTGCAGCGTCCTTTTCCTTCCCACCAGGCCTGCGAACTTGATCGCTGGGTTGCAGGGCCCAGACTGTGGTGATGGTTGCTTCCGTGTCTTCCTGGCGGGGAAGCTCTCTGACCGTCTCTTCTCTCTCCCACCAGGTGGTCAGACGAATTGAACCCCTCGCAGGTGATCCGCACCCTCCTGCCTCTCCTCTTGGAGACCAGCACGGAGAGCGTGGCTGAGATCAGCAGCAACTCCCTGGAGAGGATCCTGGGCCCGGCAGAGTCTGATGAGTTCCTGTCCCGTGTCTATGAGAAGCTGATCATGGGCTGCTACAACATCCTGGCCAACCACTCCGACCCCAACAGGTACTCGGCTTTGGTGAACATAAGAACCTAAGAGAAGCCATGTTAGATCAGGCCAATGGCCCATCCAGTCCAACACTCTGCGTCACGCAATGGACAAAAACCCAGGTACCATCAGGAGGCCCATCTCTGGGGCTAGAAGCCGTCCCACTGTCCCCCCTCCAAGCACCAAGAAGACAGAGCATCACTGCCCCAGACATAAGAGAAGCCCTGTTAGATCAGGCCAGTGGCCCATCCAGTCCAACACTCTGCGTCACACAGTGGACAAAAACCCAGGTGCCATCAGGAGGTCCATCAGTGGGGCCAAGACACCAGAAGCCCTCCCACTGCTTCCCCCCTCCCACAACCACCAAGAATACAGAGCATCACTTTCCCCCGATATAAGAACATAAGAGAAGCCATGTTAGATCAGGCCAATGGCCCATCCAGTCCAACACTCTGTGTCACACAGTGGCCAAAAAAAATTATACACACACACACACACACACAGTGGCTAATAGCCACTGATGGACCTCTGCTCCATATTTTTATCTAACCCCCTCTTGAAGCTGGCTATGCTTGTGGCCGCCACCACCTCCTGTGGCAGTGAATTCCACATGTTACTCATTTGCATTTGGGGTATCTCGTGGATCCATGGCTCTTGTGTGACCCTCCCCATGTGCTTACTTGAAGCCCCCCCCCCATGAGAGAGGACCTTGTGGTTGTGTTAACTGTTACAGAGTTGACAACACTTTTTGTCAACCTCTGTCTCATTCACAAAAGTGCTTTTAAAGGACTCTGTCCAGACCTGAGCAGTTGCAGATTTGCCCAGTTCAGGAGCTTCCCTCCTCCTGGCCTCAAAGTGCCTGTGCTTTCGTGGACTCTATCGTTACCCTCCTCCCTCCCCCTCCCCCTCCCAGTGGCCTTGACGAAACAATCCTGGAGGAGTGCTTGCAGCACCTGGAGAAGCAGCTGGAGAGCAGCCAGGCCCGCAAAGCCATGGAAGAGTTTTTCTCGGAGAGGTGAGGGCCGCTTTCTTCTTACAGCAGCCGGTTATTTTGACCGTTCTTTGATTGGGACGCTGTTAAGAACACAGGTTTTTAAAAATTCTGATGGAATATCTTTGTTGTTTCTAGTTTGTTGTAAGTCGCTCCAAGCCCAGCTTTCAGGGAAGGGTGACCAGGAAATCCAACTTAATAAAGCAGAATAAATAACTAGTGCCGGTAGAGCACTCCCCACGTGGGGAGGGCTTCTGTGCTGGATCCAACTATTCGTCCTGCGAGGTGTCCCCCAAAGTGGCCAGCCAGGTGCAGCTTGGAGAAACCCACCAGCAGCAGGCACTGAAGGTCAGAGGCCTTCCCCTTGCAATTGTTCTTATAGGACACACTGCCGCTGGCCATGGAGGCTCCACGTTGCCTCTCCACCTGTCCTGTGCTGCTGTGTCAGATTGAAAGCCATTCGAAGGCAGTGACCTTACGACAGCAGATTCCATAAACTCAACATGCATTGTGGGAAGTTAGGGGAGGTGTTGAGGCTCAGCGGAAGGTCCCAGGTTCAATCCCCGGCATCTCCAGTTGAGAGGAGCAGGAGATGTCGAAGACCTCTGCCTGAGATCCTGGAGAGGTGCTGCTAGTGGACTCTTATCTGGGAGAACCGGGTTTGATTCCCCACTCTTCCACTTGCAGCTGCTGGAATGGCCTTCGGTCAGCCATAGTGGTTAAGTGAGCAGACTCTTATCTGGGAGAACTGGGTTTGATTCCCCACTCCTCCACTTGCACCTGCTGGAATGGCCTTCGGTCAAGTGAGTGGACTCTTATCTGGGAGAACCGGGTTTGATTCCCCACTCCTCCACTTGCAGGTGCTGGAATGGCCTTGGGTCAGCCATAGTGGTTAAGTGTGTGGACTCTTATCTGGGAGAACCGGGTTTGATTCCCCACTCTTCCACTTGCACCTGCTGTAATGGCCTTGGGTTAGCCATAGCTCTAGCAGAGGTTGTCTTTGAAAGGGCAGCTGCTGTGAGAGCCCTCTTAGCCCCACCCACCCCACAGGGTGTCTGTTGTGGGGGGAGAAGATATGGGAGATTGTAAGCCGCTCTGAGTCTCTGATTCAGAGAGAAGGGTGGGGTATAAATCTGCAATTCTTCTTCTTCTTCTTCTAGTTTGAATAGACGTTGCTGACTCTGATGGACTGAGGGTTTGATACAGTAGAAGGCAGCTTCATGTGTATATGTGAAATCCTTTCATGGGATATGAGTGAAAGCCTTATTGTTTGTCAATAAGAACATCAGAGAAGCCATGTTGGATCAGGCCAGTGGCCTCTCCAGTCCAACACTCTGTGTGACACTGGGGCCAAAAAACCAGGTGCCTTCAGGAGGTCCATCAGTGGGGCCAGGACACTAGAAGTCCTCCCACTGTAGCCCACCCCCCACAAGCACCAAGAAGTCAGAGCATTACTGCCCCACACACTGAGTTCCATCTGTCCCCTGTGGCTAATAGCCACTGATGAACCTCTGCTACAGATGTTTATCCAATCCCCTCTTGAAGCTGGCTATGCTTGCAGCTGCCACCACCTCCTGTGGCAGTGAATTCCATGTGTTAATCCCCCTTTGGGTGAAGAAGGACTACCTTTTGTCCGTTTTGACCCGACTGCTCAGCAATTTCATTGAATGCCCACGAGTTCTTGTATTGTGAGAAAGGGAGAAAAGGACTTCTTTCTCTGCCTTCTCTATTCCGTGCATAATCTTGTAATCCTCTCTCATGTCCCTACTATGGGGTGTAGCCTCTCTTTGTTACAATCGGGTTGTTCCTGTAAGGGTGGCAGCCCCATTTTGCCTCACAACATAGCAGCAGAGACTGAATGGCAGAGCGGGGAGCTCAGCCTGGTTTAGGCCCCGCAACACAGTGGTGTGTTCTGCAGCTTGGTCCGCTTCAGCCCGTACTGCTGCAGAGGTCCCTTGATGCTGCTGCTAGCAGCAGACCCCAAATGGCAGGCCCAAGTAGAAGCCCCTCCCTTCTGCCTGGCCTGTAATCTCCCCCCTTGGCCACCTGGGCTGGTGGGAGGGAGCGGTGGGTGCTTGGTGGCCTTGGAGCAGCTGAGCTGGCCAGAACAGGAATCCTCAGTGTTTGTTCTGATGTGGCTCTTCCCCTTGGGTCTTCCGTTATCAGAGGCTGCCTTGGCACCAGCCTCGTATCTGGCGTGGGCCTTCAGAACTTTGCAGGGAGGAAGTGGCAGAAGACAGGGAGCTGGGAAAGCCTTGGAGTGAAACAGTGCCACCTAGTGGTGGGGCTCTCTGGCCGCCTTCCTGCGAACAGCAGGCTTCTCCACCCCATATCCCAGCAAGAAAATCCCCCTAGTTTCCAAAGTGGTTTTCTGGGAAACGTGTTGCCATTAGAGAAACACAAAACCACAAAGTCCCATGGACCTACTTGTGCAGTTCTTTAGGTCCCAGACATCTTCTCTCATTGTCTTGTTCCCTCCTTCCTTCCCTTTCCTTTTTTTCCTCCCAACTAGTGGAGAGCTGGTCCAGATCATGATGGCTACGGCCAATGAAAACCTCTCTGCAAAATTCTGCAACAGAGTGCTGAAGTTTTTCACCAAGCTCTTCCAGCTGAGTGAGTGGACCTCTTTCGCATTTCATTATTATTATTTGTTGGTGATGTCATTTATACCTCGCTTTTCTGTCCCCTGGGGACAGAAGGCAGCTTGCATCCTTCTCCATTTTATCCTCACAATAGCCCTGTGGAGGAGGCTAGGCTGAGAGGAAGGGACTGGCCCTGGGTCAGTCCGGGGGCTTCCATGACAGAGTGGGGATTCGAACCTGGGTCTCTCAGATTCTAGTCCAGCACTCTAACCATTATTTTGCATTTGTTCTTGTGGTTGTGTATTGCTGCTGCTGACTTGGGAGGTGAACTGTCTTGATGGGTGCAGTGCACCTTTCCGTGGCATAGAATATTTCTGCGAATGGGAAATGTGTGCAGTCCAGAGCCCCGGGTCTGCCTTCCTGGTCTCCTCCTCTGATCTGCCTCTTCCCTTTCAGCGGAGAAGAGCCCTAACCCCAGCCTCCTGCGCCTCTGCGGCTCCCTGGCCCAGCTGGCCTGCGTGGAGCCATCGCGCCTTCAGGCTTGGCTGACGCGGATGACCACCTCGCCCCCCAAGGAGTCCGACCAGCTGGACGTGGTTCAGGAGAACAGGCAGCTGCTCCAGCTCCTCACCACCTACATCGTTCGAGAGAACAGGTGCGTTTGGGGACCCATCCCTGGCAGCCGGCGGGGCAGACAGAAAACAGGGGCGGGGGGGGGGGCTGAAATTACTTAAAGTAATTTTTTGTTCTAACTTCTGCTTCAGACAGTAGCTGTATAAGCAGTACTAAGTGGGATGGATGGATGGATGGAGATAGATAGATAGATAGATAGATAGATAGATAGATAGATAGATAGATAGATAGATAGATAGATAGATAGATAGATAGATAGATAGATAGATAGATAGATAGATAGATGGATGGATGGATGGATGGATGGGTGGGTAGGTAGGTAGGTAGGTAGGTAGGTAGGTAGGTAGGTAGGTAGGTAGGTAGGTAGGTAGATAGATAAATAGATAGAGAGATAGAAGATAGAGAGAGAGAGGATGATAGATAGATAGATAGATAGATAGATAGATAGATAGATAGATAGATAGATAGATAGATAGATAGATAGATAGATAGATCAAGTTTATTCACAGCAGAAGCCAGCAAAAACAATACAGATAAAACCAATGCCGGTAACAGTAACCCATATAAATTGTGCTGAGAGAACAGAGGTAAAATTGCTACAATCAATTATAAAACATACATACAGTTTATAATGGGATTAAACATTTTAAAAACTACCAACTAAGAGAGAGAGAGAGAGAAAGAAAATGCCTAGATAGACAGACGGACAGACAATCTCAAGAGTGCCATTACACCCCCTTAAAACTGTAGATGTATCTACCTTCTGTATATTTATCTTCTGCATTTCTTTCTTTCTTTTCTCTTTGAATTTCACTTGTGCTGTTGTTGAACCATCCCCTGGGATGGGTCCCTCCTGCTCTGTTTGGTTTTGGCATGAGTGGAAAAGGCTGGCTGAATGCCGCTGCTTGAATCAGTCACAGAGTTCAAACAGGGATCTGGTTATATATGTGATTGGGGCACTCGGATATGCCAGCAAGGAGTTTATGTTGAAAAGAGTATGCAAAACTTGACCTGGGTCTTGCTGAGTCCCGCCTGCCCTCTTCATCCCCAGCCAAGTTGGCGAAGGCGCCTGCACCGTCCTCCTGACCACCCTCATCCCGATGGCCACGGAGATGCTGGCAAATGGCGACGGGACCGGCTTCCCTGAGCTCATGGTCGTCATGGCTACCTTGGCTGGCGCCGGGCAAGGGGCGGGGCATCTCCAGCTTCACAGCGCAGCAGTCGATTGGCTGGGGAGATGGTAAGAGATGACATTTGAGGGGTGGGTGGGTGGGTGTCTCTTTGAGGTTGCTGACAACTGGCTGAGGCTGTTGAGGAGCTGATCTGGCAACAAATGGGCAGCCCGTTTAGTGTGACGTGTTCTTTACACCCAGTGGTGGTTCCTGACCCCTCAGTCTTCGGCTGAAGGCCTTCCCAGGCTTGCTGTTGAAGGTGTCAAGGCCTCCTCTGTCCAAAGGCAGCTGCTCCATTTCAAAGCTTTGAGGCATCTGCTGTAACTTCTGCTTCTTGGTTTTTAAGCCACAGTCCAGATACTTGTGCCCATGCAGAGCCTTTTAGACAGGCACCATCCTGCATTGTGTCACCAGCTGCTTGGAAACTCCTGTTATGGGGAGCGGCTTCTTTAGAATAGATTCAGGTCGTGGTAGCCGTGTTGGTTTGAAGCAGCAGAACGAAGTTGGGAGTCCAGTGTCACAAAATCGCTGGGGCAGTGGGGGGGGGAAGGTGTCCATAGGAACCTTTCCTGAATTGTGGCTGCAGTTTGGAGCTTAGTAAGGCTTCCCATCTAGGCATTCCCATCTAGCCCACCCCACCAGCAGCAGTCTCACGTGGCTGTGCAGTTCAAGCTCCCGGTATCCCAGAAGAGCTGCTCTGGCCAAAGCAGCCAGTGAGATTTCAGTACGCTCCAGGTTTAAGTTGTTCTCACTTGCATTTAACTGAAATCCTGGCTTGCCAATGGGTTAGGCCAGCAGTGGGTTGCTAATGGCTGATGCCAAGTTGCAGAAGAGCAGAGAGCCTCAAGATGCTGGCTTCCATTGCCCCAGCAGCAGGGGCACAGGCCTGTCTTGCAGCCAAGCTGCGGTCTGGTTGCTATGGCAGCAAGGCTCTGTTTTTTCCTGCCATTAGCCCCAGCCATCTCATGGGGCTTTGGGGGCAGAAGGCGGGCTGTCTGGGAGGGTTCATTGTGGCTCTGCCAGAGGTGTGATGTTGGGACTGTGTCTCTGTGTGAAGGGTGGAGGGTGTTGACGGTGGGTTCCGCCACCTTCCGTGAGGTCTGAGGCTAGCAGCAAAGGGTCAGCCAGTTTGCTGCTTTGTTTCTGAGGCCGCCTCCTTGTGCCTTTCCAGCAAGAAATACTTGTCTCAGAAGAACGTGATTGAGAAAATGAACGCCAACGTCATGCACGGCAAGGTAAGATGGGAAGACGGGTTTTTGGGGTGCCTCAGTCCCTTGCGATCCACGTGACAGAGGGCAGAGCTGGGTGCAAAAAGAAGAGACGGTGGAACTTCTCAGCCTGAGAGGCCCCTTATTTCTGGGGGAGGTCTGAAGCTCTTCTTGTAAGCTTTTTTCTCCTGAAAGAGAAGGAGAAATGGCTGTTTTCCATGCATGGGCTTTTAGGGAATCCTAGTAAACAAGTTGGGCATAAAGAAGTTATTGTTACTGGACTTGGTTTCTTTAACGGATTAAGAACTAAATCCGATGAAGAGGACTGCTAATTAAGTTGGGTCTCTGCTTAATGATCTCCTGCAGCACGCAACCGTCCTGGAGTGCACCTGCCACATTGTGTCCTACCTGGCTGACGTCACCAACGCCCTGAGCCAGACTGGCAGCCAGGGCACCCCCCACCTCTCGGTGGACGGCGAGGAGAGGGCCATCGAGGTGGACTCCGATTGGGTGGAAGAGCTGGCTGTGGAAGAGGAAGATTCGCAAGCTGAAGACTCGGTGGGTGGAGTAGGATGGATGTAGAGCAGGCTTGCCTGGGGAGCAGAAGGTAGACCTGTGGGCTAGGAAGCTCTTGAGTTCAAATGTGGCCTCAGTAGCAGAGTCCAGAGATGATAGCAGTGCGCAGGAGAAAGCAAAAGGAAAGGCCATTGCCCTGAGGCCAGATGGGGTGGGTGGCAGTGTCCAGGTTCTGGAATGGATAGAGCACATGGCCCTAGCATTCCAGAGTAAGAAAGATACTCATTTTGGAGGATTTGAACATAAGAACATAAGAGAAGCCATGTTGGATCAGGCCAATGGCCCATCCAGTCCAACACTCTGTGTCACACAGTGGCCAATATATATATATTTTTATCTAACCCCCTCTTGAAGTTGTCTGTGCTTGTAGCCGCCATCACCTCCTGTGGCAGTGAATTCCACATGTTAATCACCCTTTGGGTGAAGAAGTACTTCGTTCTATCCGTTTTAACCTGACTGCTCAGCAAATTCACTGAATGCCCACGAGTTCTTGCATTGTGAGAAAGGGAGAAAAGGACTTCTTTCTCTACTTTCTCCATCTCATGCATTATCTTGTAAACCTCCATCATGTCACCCCTCAGTCGACATTTCTCCATGCTAAAGAGCCCCAAGCATTTTAACCTTTCTTCTTAGGGAAAGTGTTCCAACTCTTTAATCATTCTAGTTGCCCTTTTCTGCACTTTTTCCAGTGCTATAATATCCTTTTTGAGGTGCGGTGACCAGAATTGTACACAGTATTCCAAAGGAGACCGCACTTGGACTTGGATTTGCACTGAGTCTGCTGCAGAAGAAAGGAAGGGCAGCCACTCAGGTGGCTCAAAATTGCCATTCCTTTGTGCTGCAACAAGCGAAGGGGGCCAGGCCTCCAAAACAAGTGCATTTCTTCTGCTGGAATGCTCCATCCAAGGCCTGAAATGGTGCTGTAGGGAGCTCTTTATTCCTCAAGTGAGGCAAGGCAGCAGCTTTCGTTGCACAGAGCCTGCTTCGTCAGGGTCATGCACATGCTGCTGTTTTTGTGTGAGGTGCCTACTCCACCTTGGGCTGGGTTGCTTCAAAGGGGGCTTGCATGACTGCATGCTTTCCTTTGCAAAAAAGAGCAACTTAAATCTCTGCAGTGGGAAAAAAACTAGCACATTGGGGAGAAAACTGCTCTTCTGTGCACAGGCAAGATTTTTCTATAAAAGAAGATTCAGGCTTGTGAACACCTGTTTTGTCTGTGCAGCTTTATAGGCCAAAAAGAGGTTTCCTGTCCTGTCTACTGTTAGTGAGGGTGGGAAGAGCTGCTAGATCTCCCGCTATTGCAACTGATCTCCAGACAAAAGAGATCAGTTCCACTGGAGAGAACGGTGGCTTCGGAGGATGGACTGTATAGCGTTTTAACCTGCTGAGGTCCCTCCCCTCCTCTCCCCACATCAAGCTTCCCCCAGGCCGCACCCCAAGAATTTCCAGGTATTTCCCAACCCAGAGCTGGCAATGTTATATAGCTTGTAGAAGAAGATGATATTGGATTTATATCCTGCTTCCCAATCCGAAGAGTCTCAGAGCTGCTCAGAATCTCCTTTCCCTTCCTCCCCCTCAACAAACACCCTGTGAGGTGGGTGGGGCTGGAGAGGGCTCCTACAGCAGCTGCCCTTTCAAGGACAACCTCTGCCAGAGCTATGGCTGACCCAAGGCCATGCTAGCAGCTGCAAGTGGAGGAGTGGGGAATCAAACCCGGTTCTCCCAGATAAGAGTCCGCTCACTTAACCACTATGGCTGACCCAAGGCCATTCCAGCAGCTGCAAGTGGAGGAGTGGGGAATCAAACCCGGTTCTCCCAGATAAGAGTCCGCTCACTTAACCACTATGACTGACCCAAGGCCATTCCAGCAGCTGCAAGTGGAGGAGTGGGGAATCAAACCCAGTTCTCCCAGATAAGAGTCCACACACTTAACCACTATGGCTGACCCAAGGCCATTTCAGCAGCTGCAAGTGGGGGAGTGGGGAATCAAACCCGGTTCTCCCAGATAAGAGTCCACACACTTCACCACTACACCAAACTGTCTCTCCTGGCTAAACGTCTTTCTGTTTTTGTGTGTGCGGGTAGGATGAAGACTCCCTCTGCAACAAACTTTGCACCTTTACAATCACACAGAAAGAATTCATGAACCAACACTGGTGAGTTTTGCTTGTGGGGTATTTAGCTGGGTGCATTTATTGCCTGGTGGCTTTGGCATTCATCGGCTCCACTGTCGCACGCTGGGGTCGGTTCCTGTGTCTCCCGCAAGTCATTGTCGTGTAAATATGTTCGATGTGTCTTACTTCGAACCACGCAGGTACCACTGCCACACCTGTAAGATGGTTGACGGTGTCGGAGTTTGCACTGTTTGCGCCAAAGTTTGCCACAAAGACCATGAGATCTCATACGCCAAGTATGGTTCATTCTTCTGCGACTGTGGAGCGAAAGAAGATGGCAGTTGCCTGGTAAGCTGGATTTGGGAGGGAACTTGGAAACCAGAAGGGCTGTGAGGACCCCGAGGCTGTGTTAGAGAAGATTCTGGCTGTGGGCTTTTTGCCTTAAGAAGGTTGTGTTGAAATTGGAAAGGTTCAGAGGAAGGTGGGGTGTCTGAATCAAGTCCAGCAAGGAAAGATTAAAGGGGGAAGGTGTATTTGATTTTGAGCAAGGGTGGATAATTGTTTTTCCTCTCTTATGTGACAATCCTTTTGTTTCTGCTGCACCAGAGAGCAAGACCAGACCCAGGAGAGTAATTTTAATTGAACATTAGGAGAAATTCCTACTAGTGAGAGAGGTTTGACTTCAGAACCGGTTACCTAGGAGGGTGATGGTGGGAACCATGTTACTTTGGATCTGCTGTGCTGAGCAGAGAGTTGGACTAGATGATCTTTAAGGCACCCTCCATTTCTTTGGTTTTAGTGTGGGGCATTCTCACCTTGATTTTTATAGGAGCTGGATTAAGAGCTCGCTTTTGTGGGTGGTGAGAATCCTCCAGAGCCCAGGTAGATTTTTTTTTTGGTCCAAGGGTCTTGAAGGAGCTGCCACCTTCTCTGTTCCTTAAGAGTCTTAGCCTTTGGGAACCTGCCCTTGCTTTGTGGTGTGAAGTCCGTGGTGCCTTTCACCTGCTCTTTTTGAGTTGTTTGACCCAGGGGCAGGCCTCCTTGGTTTCAGTTCCACATCCGGACCATGGTGGCCAAGTCCAGAACGAGGGTCACGGTGCTTGAAGAGTTCAGTCTGTGCTGCTAGCAGGCTGAGCCAAGGCAGCCAGGAGTGCCAGAGAAGCCCCAGGGATGCCTTTCAAGGGCTGGAGCAACATCTGTGCCATTTCTCTTGATTCCCAAGGCCTTAGTGAAGAGAACCCCCAGCAGCGGCATGAGCTCCACTATGAAGGAGTCGGCCTTCCAGAGCGAGCCCCGTGTTCCTGAGAGCGTCGTACGGCACTCCAGCACCTCTCCCACAGACAAGTCCAAAGTCTGCATCAGTGACGGGCGAGGCTCCGACGAGGAGAAGCCCAAGAAGAGCAGCCTGTGCAGGAACGTGGAGGGCTGTCGGGAGCAGCTGCAGTCCCAGGTATGGCCTGCACGGTTGTCAGTGCTAGGAGAGCAGCCTCCTGCTGCTGGAAGAACACAAAAAGGGTCCTGCTAGATCATGCCCTTGGCCCCACCGATGGGCCTCCTGATGGCACCTGGGTTTTTTGGCCACTGGGTGACACAGAGTGTTGGACAGGATGGGCCATTGGCTTGATCCAACATGAACATAAGAACATAAGAGAAGCCATGTTGGATCAGGCCAGTGGCCCATCCAGTCCAACACTCTGTGTCACACAGTGGCCAAAAAACCCCCAGGTGCCATCAGGAGTTTCATCAGTGGGGCCAGGACACCAGAAGCCCTCCCACTGTCACCCCTCCCCCAAGCACCCAGAATACAGAGCATCACGGTTCCAGACAGAGTTCCATCTAGACGTTGTGGCTAACAGCCACTGATGAACCTTTGCTCCAAATGTTTATTCAGTCACCTCATGAAGCAGTTTATGCTTGTAGCCACCACTGCTTCCTGTGGCGGTGAATACCATGTGCTAATGACTCTTTGGGTGAAGGAATGTTTCCTTTTATCTGTTGTAAACCTACTGCTCATTAATTTCCTTGAGTGCCCATAAATTCTTCAATTGTGAAAAACAGAGAATATCTTTCTTTGAGGTGCAGTGGCCAGAACTTGACACAGTATTCCAAATGAGGCCACACCATCGATTTATACAGTGACATTATAATTCTGATTAACATAAGAACATAAGAGAAGCCATGTTAGATCAGGCCAATGGCCCATACAGTCCAACATTCTGTGTCAAACAGCGGCCAAAATATATATATACACACACACACACACACACACACACACACACTGTGGCTAATAGCCACTGATGGACCTCTGCTCCATATTTTTATCTAACCCCCTCTTGAAGGTGGCTATGCTTGCAGCCGCCACCTCCTGTGGCAGTGAATTCCACATGTTAATCACCCTTTGGGTGAAGAAGTACTTCCTTTTATCCGTTTTAACCCGACTGCTCAGCAATTTCATCGAATGCCCATGAGTTGATTGATTTGTTTTCGGTTCCCTTCCTAATAATCATAGAATCATAGAGTTGGAACATGGCTTCTCTTATGTCTGGGCAGTGATGCTCTGTATTCTTGGTGCTTGTGGAGGGTGCAAAGTGTGAGGGCCTCTAGTGTCCTGGCCCCACTGATGGACCTCCTGATGGCATCTGGGTTTTTTGGCCACAGAGTGTTGGACTGGATGGGCGATTGGCCTGATGCAGCATGGCTTCTCTTTATGTTCTTAAATTCTTATGTCCATCTAGTCCAGCTTCCTGTCTCACACCGTGACCAGCCAGTTGCCCTGCAGGGCCAAACAAACAGGGCACAAAGGCCAAGGCCTTCCCCTGATGTTGCCTTCTGGCTCTGGGATTCAGAGGTTTCTCTTTAGTCACCATGGCTGGTAGCCACAGACAGACCTTTTCTCCATGAATCCCTCTATTTGCCATTTAAATACACCCCTTAAAGCTGTCTCTGCTTGTGGCCACCACTGCATCTTCCGGCAGCAGAATCCACATTTTACTCACTTGTTGAGTGAAGGTTTTTTTTGTAGCAGGAACTCCTTTGCATATTAGGCCATACACCCCTGATGGAGCCAATCCTCCAAGCATTACAGGGCTCTTAGTGCAGGGCCTACTAAGGAGTTCTGCTACAAAGAGAGCCCCGTGAAGAAGAGTTTTTGGTCTATCCTAACCGTTCTACTCATCAGCCTCATTGGGTGCCCTCAAGTTCTAGTACTTTGAGAAGAGAGAGGAAGACTGAGCTTTGTGCTTCCTTGTGTTAGAACTCATGACACATTTGGGGAGGGACGGTGGCTCAGTGGTAGAGCATCTGTTTGGGAAGCAGAAGGTCCCAGGTTCAATCCCTGGCATCTCCAAAAAAGGGTCCAGGCAAATAGGTGTGAAAAACCTCAGCTTGAGACCCTGGAGAGCCGCTGCCAGTCTGAGAAGACAATACTGACTTTGATGGACCAAAGGTCTGATTCAGTATAAGGCAGCTTCATATGTCCATACGAATTTGGGTTCCTCTGAAACATGGCAGTGCATGCACACTCTCCCTGAGGAGGCCCAACGTGAAGTACTTTCTGTCCACTTTGTCTACCCCGTGCATAACTTGATCATTCTCTATCATGTCCCTGCTTAGCTGCTTTTTCCCCAAACCTGAAAGTCCCAGACTCTTTAGCCTTCCTTATAGGACAGGGCTTCCATCCCCTTGGTCATCTTGGTTGCCTGCTTTTGAGTCAGGAGCTTGGCCTGGTTTGTCCGGAGGGTTGAAGCAATGGCAGCTCAAGCTCTGGCGGTCTCCTTTGGCTCCGCAGGCCAACTTCTCCTTTGCTCCACTGGTGCTGGACATGCTGCACTTCCTCATGGAAGCAATCCAGATCAACTTCCAGCAGGCCTCAGCTATGGGCAGCAGCAGCCGGGCTCAGCAGGCTCTCAACGAGTTGCACACGCTGGACAAGATGGTGGAAATGACAGATCAGTTGATGGTGAGGACTGGTGTTTTCTCTTGTTCTTCCTGGTTTGTGTGGGTGGGGGCAGGACTGACAGCAGGGGCTGGGATCCTTGCACCTCCCTGGAGAAGTGGCAAGGATTTGGTCCAAAACTTCAGGCCAGGCCATGTAGATCTTGCTTTCCTTTTTCCTCTTAACCCGACCTGCTAAAGAGTATCTTCTGTTTAAAATCAGAGTGGGAAGAGGATGGAGGAGTCCTCTCGGTAGAGGACTCTGGGGTGCCCTGTTTTGTTGCTCCACCCTTCACTAGTTAAGGAAACCCCTAAACACCCCTGGGGAACCCTTCTTCTTTCTGCCCTCCCGTCTATCCTGAAGACAGCCGTTGCTCTTGGCCTGGTAGTTCTACATACTGCTTTCCCCAAAGAAAGCAGCAGAGCGTTGCTCTGTTTTGCTGCCCCTTTGTGGAGCAGGCCCACCAACCGCTTTGCTTGCCTGCTGTCCCCACCGCCCAGGTACCGACACTTGGCTCGCAGGAAGGAGCCTTTGAGAACGTCCGCATGAACTACAGCGGGGACCAGGGCCAGACCATCCGGCAGCTGATCAGCGCTCACGTGCTGCGGCGAGTGGCCATGTGCGTCCTTTCCTCACCTCACGGGCGCCGCCAGCACCTGGCTGTCAGCCACGAGAAGGGCAAGGTGAGCCCGTGCAGGGGCGGGGGGGTGAAGAAGAAGATACTGGATTTATATCCCGCCCTCCAGTCCGAAGAGTCTCAGAGCGGCTCACAATCTGCTTTCCCTTCCTCCCCCACAACAGATGCTCTGTGAGGTGGGGCTGAAAGAGGCTCTGACAGAAGCTGCCCTTTCAAGGACAACTTCTGCCAGAGCTATGGCTGCCCCAAGGCCATTCCAGCAGCTGCAAGTGGAGGAGTAGAGAATCAAACCCGTTTCTCCCAGATCAGAGTCCGCACACTTAACCACTACCCCAAACTGGCTTTGGACTGGTTGCATTGGTGGTGGAATCTGCCCACCCTGTGGCCTTTGATGGCAGCGTTGGCACCACAGGATCTGGGTTGCCAGGGCAAAGTGTAGCCAGGGTGGTGGAGAGCTCAGAGTTTGCAAAAGAGCCAAGACACAATTGATATGAGTCGGCAGCCTTGAGGGTTACAGGCTGGCAGCTGCGAGAGATTACGCAGATGACCAACAATCACTTGCAGATAGCAACGGTGTTTGTGCCTGTAAGGCAGGAGTGGCCAACGGTAGCTCTCCAGATGTTTTTTTTGGCTACAACTCCCATCAGCCCCAACCATTGGCTATGCTGGCTGGGGCTGATGGGGGTTGTAGCGAAAAACATCTGGGGAGCCACCGTTGGCCACCCCTGCTGTAAGGCATGACACGGGAAAGAGTAAATCCAGGCAAAGCGCCCCAGTCTGGTTGCTTTGGATGAGTCCAGCCAAGCCCTTTCCCTTTTAAGCGGGCTGTTGACTGAGCTTTGTGCTTTCTTGTGTTAGAGCTCATGACGCACACAAGTTTGGGCTCCTTTGAAACATTGCAGCACGTGTGTGCTCTCGCTGAGTGTGTTTGCATCCCTCTGGCGTACCAGAAACGTGTTGCAGTGTGGAGAGCCCGAATGACTTCGGAGCAGCAAAGACCTCATTTCCTTTCCTTTCCTTTCCGTCTTCGAACGTAGATCACGGTGCTGCAGCTCTCAGCTTTGCTCAAGCAAGCCGACTCCAGCAAGCGCAAGCTGACCCTGACCCGCCTGGCCTCCGCCCCGGTCCCCTTCACAGTGCTGAGCCTGACAGGGAATCCTTGCAAAGAGGACTACTTGGCTGTCTGTGGGCTGAAGGTGAGAAGGAAAGCTGGCCTCTGGGAGTCGTCGCAGCGGGGACTGAGCGTTCTCTTTCGGGAGGACAGCGGCCTGTCGAGTTGCGATGAGGGACGAAATCGGTGGCTGAGTTCTGAGAGGGCAACGTTTGATTCTTTGCATCTTGGCGTGCAACAAAGGGAAGCTTTGTTATACTGATGCAGACCACTTGCCTGTCTTGCCCAGTGATGTCTGTTCCAACTGGGAAAAAATTGTTGGCCTTTAAAGGGCAACTGGACTTGGTTTTTGTTTTATGTTTGTCACGTATTGGGCTGTTAAGTGGGGGAGCCAGCCTTAACTTTTTTGTAAGTAAGTAAAATTTTATTTGTATCCCGCCCTCCCCCGCCAAAGCAGGCTCAGGGCGGCTAACAGTATCCGTAAATAAACAATACAGTAATAAAACATTAAAATTAGCATATTAAAAGCGATCAATACTTAATTAAAACATTACTAAATCTAAATCTGACAGTAAGTCCAACAGTAACATTGTTGTTTGACGCTATCCCTGTCAGTTGACCTAATAATAGCAAGGTCCCTGAACCGGACCGTTTTGGCGTTTTCCTTTGTTACACACTTATAATTCAGCAGTTCATAAACGCCGGCTTGAAGAGGGTGGTCTTGCAGGCCCTGCGGAACTGATCAAGGCTCCGCAAGGCCCGCACCTCCTCTGGGAGCTGATTCCAAAGATATGGGGCCGCGGTAGAAAAGGCCCGTGCGCGGGTATTCTGAAGTTTAACTTCTTTTGGCCCAGGGATGGTCAATCTGTTTTTCCCTACTGACCTCAGTGCTCTCTGGGGCTCATACGGGGAGAGACGGTCCCTCAGGTAGGTCGGTCCTCGGCCGTATAGGGCTTTTGTTTAAAACAATTTATTGTAATATATTGTGATAACGTGTCATCATTTGTCATTAAATGTTAGGACACATATAGAACATTTTCTCCGCCTTTTGTGACCCCCCAGCAGTGATGCCCCCTTAGCAAACGTCCCTGTGTTACTATTTAATCTCATTTGTTATAAGGTAATAAATTCTGTCTATTAAAAAGTCTCCAAAAAACACAAAAGTTATAATTATAATCCATCTTCATGGTATTTCTTCTAAAGAGAAAAAGTTGTAATCCAATAACCGTATTTTTTAAACTGTAATCCACATATCGTTTCTTTAAAAATGAACCATTGTCAAAGATCACCAAATGTCCTTTAACGTTCCATTGTTTTTCAATGTATTTTTGAAACTTTCCCCAGTCGTTTTTAAATTTCTCTAAATCTTGTTCTTTTAAGATTCTTGTAAGCTTGTCCATTTCACTCCAATGCATAACTTTCAGAGTCCATTCCCATACTTCTGGTATTTTGTCTTGTTTCCACATTTGCGCATATAATGTCCGTGCAGCTGAAAGCATATACCAAAGTATTGTTCTATCTTGCTTTTGAAATTTTTCCATTTGTAATCCCAACAGGAAAATATCTGGTGCCTTCTTGATATTATATCCCAAAACTTTCGAGATCTCCTGCTGAATGGAGCCAGCCTTAACTTTTGAACTCTTTTTTGTGCCTCTTTCCAGGATTGTCACGTCCTGACGTTCAGCAGCTCTGGGTCTGTCTCGGACCACTTGGTGCTTCACCCTCAGCTTGCCACAGGCAACTTCATCATTAAAGCTGTGTGGCTGCCGGGATCGCAGACCGAGCTTGCCATCGTCACAGCAGACTTTGTGAAGGTGGGTGGGGAGGGGCAGATACTGGGGAAATAGAGGTTCATCCCAGTTCATGGGGTCACGCAACGCATGAATCTTTACAGGCCTCCCCAGTTCATTTTGTGCAGTTGGTGATGCAGTGTGTGTGTGGTGGGGGGGAGATCTGAGATCTTCCCTCCCTCCTTTGTGGTGGTGGCTGGTCCCCAAGGCCAGCAGAAGGGGAGGAGGGGAAGATCTTGCAAAAAGGCATTTAAAGGCAACATTTGCAAGCCGCACCATGCGTAGGTGACCTCACCGCTTGGACTTCACTTGCGTATGAACCGCTGACGCAAACCACACAAATCTCTATCAAAAATATGAAAGTTTGTTAGCGGTTCATTGCAGGCCGGACTCACATGACCCTTGGCTCACAAGCCTCAACCCGGGTGATGTTCGTCACGAACTTAATTAATTTCATGATGAGGTTCATGCCCTTCCCTAAAGGTGGGTCAAATCAGAATTAGGTCTTGAAAATGCTGCTGGCAGAAGGATGTCCTGGGAACTGAGCATCACAATTCCCTGCTCTTTCCTGGTGCTTGCTGGGTGATCTCGAGGACTGGTCGCTTCCTTTTGGATTCACCTGCCTCGTGGAGTTGTTTGTTGTGAGGGCAGAGCGGAAGAAGGAGAGGATCGTGAGCAAGGTCAGGGCAGGAAATGTAGATAACACGTGGAACAGCTCACGCTTAGTAGTGGGCCTGCTGCGTCACCTCTGCCCTGTGCCAATGGCTGACTCTGCCTTCTCCCCGGCCAGATCTACGACCTCTCCGTGGACGCCCTGAGCCCCACCTTCTACTTCCTGCTGCCCAGCTCCAAGATCCGGGACATCACCTTCCTGTTCAATGAGGAGGGCAAAAATATCGTGGTCATCATGTCTTCTGCCGGCTACATCTACACGCAGCTTATGGAGGAAGCCAGCAGCGCCCAGCACGGCCCCTTCTATGTCACCAACGTCCTTGAGGTTGCCCACGAGGACCTGAAGGTAACATTGATTTCCTTGCTGGTTTGGTTATTCTTCCGCAGAACCCCCAGGGTTCCTCCCAGCCTTGAAGTGGGTTAGGCTGAAGGAAGATGGGTGGCCTCACTTCAAAGCTCAGTTTGATTTTTTTGGGGGGGGTGGCGGCAAGGCTAGCCTTTTGGTTAACAGGAGTCGTGACTGTGCTTCAGCAGCCTAAATAGAGTTATAGTGACACGTGACACGGGTACTGCTTAACGCAGCATATAGAGGCTTTTTTGTGTGTCTGCTCTGAACAAGCTTAAAGTAATGGAAGAAGAAAAAGATGATATTGGATTTGTATCCTGCCCTTCACTCTGAGTCTCAGAGTGGCTCACAATCTCCTTTATCTTCCTCCCCCACAACAGACAACATAAGGACATAAGAGAAGCCATGTTGGATCAGGCCAACGGCCCATCCAGTCCAACACTCTGTATCACACAGTGGTCAATAATTTATATACACACACACACACACACACACACACTGTGGCTAATAGCCACTGATGGACCTCTGCTCCATAGTTTTAGCTAACCCCCTCATATTTTTATCTAACCCCCTTTTTATCTAACCTGTGCGGTGGGTGGGGCTGAGAGAGCTCTCCCAGAAACTGCCCTTTCAAGGACAACTCTGCAAGAGCTATGGCTGACCCAGGGCCATTCCAGCAGCTGTGAATGGAAGAGTGGGGAATCAAACCCGGTTCTCCCAGATAGGAGTCCAGGCACTTAACTACTACATCAAACTGGAGAAAGCGTATGCTGTCTTATACAAAGCATACATTGAACAGGCAATCCATACTCCTGTCACTGGCATTCATTAAGGAATTCTGAAACACACTGACAATTCTTAAGTGTGTTCATTGAAATTGAAGTCAGATAGTGATTGGCACATTTTTTAAAATGCCACAGTGTATTCAAAAATGAACAGTATTATTGCAGTAAGCAAGGAACAAGTCACCACAAAGACAGGTGGTGTTTCGTAGGTTGGCGTGGTTGTGCCATTGAACAAGTTTGTCAGATGATAGCCATGGTGTTGTTTGGAACCCATGACGAGCACTGTCCTGGAGTTAGCATCTTCAAGAAAAGGCTGGGTTGACATGTTGGTTGGATGAGTTTTTGGGCAAAGAAAAAAAAACTGGCACTGAGCGTTTGTGGTCGCGCTCTGATAGCTGTGCACCCTGCTAGTAAGGGCCCCGATCCCAGTGTGCATTCTTCTGTGTTTTTCTTGCAGGACAGTAACGGGCAGGTGGCCGGAGGGGGGGTGTCCGTGTATTACTCTCATGTTCTACAGATGCTCTTCTTCAGCTATTGCCAAGGGAAATCTTTCGCAGCCACCGTCAGCCGAGCCACATTGGAGGTGATGCGTCTCTTCCCCATCAACATCAAGAGGTGGGGACCGTCCATCTGTCACGCTCCTCCCCTTCTCCGAAATGCCTCACTCTTTGTTCTGTTAGCAGCCACACTGGTACCCAAAGTGGGACTCTCTTGAGGCCTCTTTATTTCCTCCCGTGTTGCTCACTGGGCAGGGAGTCCAAGAGTCCAAGTGTTTATCTCTTTTGATTCTTCCTGTTCTTGCATCTGACGAAGGGAGCTTTTACTCTTGGGAGTTCATACCCCCGAAATCTGGTTGGTGTCTCAGGAGCTGCTGGATTTGAGTCTAGCTGAAACTGTCTTTCTCTCGTAGTTCCAACGGGGGCAGCAAGGCCTCCCCAGCGCTGTGCCAGTGGTCAGAAGTGATGAACCACCCGGGCTTGGTGTGCTGCGTCCAGCAGACCACTGGTGTCCCTCTGGTGGTCATGGTCAAGCCGGACACCTTCCTTATCCAAGAAATTAAAACCTTGCCAGCTAAAGCAAAGGTCAGTCTCTGTCAGTTTGTGCTCACTTCCGAAGACTTTTGCATCCCCCGCAAGAGACGAAAATGCAGTCTGTCTTGTGTGTGTTTTATTTCTGTGATTTAATGTGGGTTTTTGTATATAGCTCCTAGCCCTGTCTCCTCAGATTTCAGAACTAAGCAAGTGGAGTCCTGGTTAGTCCTTGGGTGGGAGATCATTGCCACGCAGAGGCTGGATGGGTGATTGAAGTTATGATTGGATCGTAGCTATATCTTAGGGGGCAGAGTGGACTGGTTTTGGGGAGAGAGTCAAGATGGTAAGAACATAAGAGAAGCCATGTTGGATCAGGCCAATGGCCCATCCAGTCCAACACTCTGTGTCACATAAGAACATAAGAGAAGCCATGTTGGATCAGGCTAATGGCCCATCCAGTCCAACATTCTGTGTCACAGAAGAACATAAGAGAAGCCATGTTGGATCAGGCCAATGGCCCATCCAGTCCAACACTCTGTGTCACATAAGAACATAAGAGAAGCCATGTTGGATCAGGCCAATGGCCCATCCAGTCCAACACTCTGTGTCACAGAAGAACATAAGAGAAGTCATGTTGGATCAGACCAGTGGCCCATCCAGTCCAACATTCTGTGTCACATAAGAACATAAGAGAAGCCCTGTTGGATCAGGCCAGTGGCCCATCCAGTCCAACACTCTGTGTCACAGAAGAACATAAGAGAAGCCCTGTTGGATCAGGCCAATGGCCCATCCAGTCCAACACTCTGTGTCACAGAAGAACAGAAGAGAAGCCATGTTGGATCAGGCCAATGGCCCATCCACTCCAACACTCTGTGTCACGCAGTGGCCAAAAACAAAAAACCCAAGTGCCATTAGGAGGTTCACAAATGGGGCTAGAAGCCCTTCCACTTTGCCCCCACACCCCCAGCACCAAGAATCCAGAGCATCACTGCCCCAGACAGAGAGTTCCAACAATACGCTGTGGCTAATAGCCACTGATGGACCTCTGCTCCGTAAGTTTATCCAATCCCCTCTTGAAGCTGGCTATGCTTGTAGCCACCACCACCTCCTATGGCAGTGAATTCCACATGTTAATCACCCTTTGGGTGAAGAAGTACTTCCTTTTATCGGTTCTAACCCGACTGCTCAGCAATTTCATTGAATGCCCATGAATTCTTGTATTGTGAGAAAGGGGGAATAGTACTTCTTTCTCTACTTTCTCCACCCCATGCATAATCTTGTAAACCTCTATCATGTCACCCTGCAGTCGACTTTTCTCCAAGCTAAAGAGCCCCAAGCGTTTTAACCTTTTTTCATTGGGAAACTGTTCCAAACCTTTAATCATTCTAGTTGCCCTTTTCCTGGACTTTTTCCAATGCTATAATATCCTTTTCGAGGTGCAGTGACCAGAATTGCACACAGGATTCCAAATGAGACTGCACCATCGATTTATACAGGGGCATTATGATACTGGCTGATCTGTTTTCAATTCCCTTCCTAATAATTCCCAGCATGGCGTTGGCCTTTTTTATTGCAATCGCACACTGTCTTGACATTTTCAGTGAGTTATCTACCACGACCCCGAGATCTCTCTCTTGGTCAGTCTCTACCAGTTCACACCCCATCAACTTGTATTTGTAGCTGGGATTCTTGGCCCCAATGTGCATTGCTTTGCACTTGGCCACATTGAACCTTGTCTGCCACGTTGACGCCCACTCACCCAGCCTCAACAGATCCCTTTGGAGATGGTATTTCTTTTGCTCGGAGCCATTTCTTTTGAAACGTTCAGCGCACTCAGCAGTCCACGAGCTTTGCCCTTTCAGCGCTGCCCTGTGCCTTCCAGATCCAGGACATGGTGGCCATCCGCCACACAGCCTGCAACGAGCAGCAGCGGACCACCATGATCCTGCTGTGCGAGGATGGCAGCCTGCGCATCTACATGGCCAACGTGGAGAACACGTCCTATTGGCTCCAGCCCTCCCTCCAGCCCAGCAGCGTCATCAGCATCATGAAGCCCGTCCGCAAACGCAAGGCAGCCGCCGTCAGTAAGTCAGCCTGCTCTCCAGTTGGAGCAGGAGCTCTTTCTTCCCGGCGCTCCCGGTTCTGCAGCCTGGGCACCAGAAAGCCGGTGGCGTTTTTTAGAACAACCTTTTGGACACCAGAGACCGGTTTTGCGGAAGACGATTTTTCCACGGACCAGGGGGGGTGGGGGGGGGATGGTTTTGGGATGATACCATTGTGCACTTCATTCCTATTAGTTTGGTGTGGTGGTTAAGTGCACAAACTCTTATCTGGGAGAACCGGGTTTGATTCCCCACTCCTCCACTTGCAGCTGCTGGAATGGCCTTGGGTCAGCCATAGTGGTTAAGTGAGAGGACTCTTATCTGGGAGAACCGGGTTTGATTCCCCACTCCTCCACTTGCAGCTGTTGGAAGGGCCTTGGGTCAGCCATAGTGGTTAAGTGAGAGGACTCTTATCTGGGAGAACCGGGTTTGATTCCCCACTCCTCCACTTGCAGCTGCTGGAAGGGCCTTGGGTCAGCCATAGTGGTTAAATGAGCGGACTCTTATCTGGGAGAACCCGGTTTGATTCCCCACTCCTCCACTTGCACCTGCTGGAATGGCCTTGGGTCAGCCATAGTGGTTAAGTGAGCGGACTCTTATCTGGGAGAACCCGGTTTGATTCCCCACTCCTCCCCTTGCAGCTGCTGGAATGGCCTTGGGTCAGCCATAGCTCTCGCAGAGTTGTCCTTGAAAGGGCAGCTGCTGTGAGAGCTCTCTCAGTCCCACCCACCTCACAGGGTGTCTGTTGTGGGGGAGGAAGGTAAAGGAGATTATGAGCTGCTCTGAGACTCTGAGATTCGGAGTGGAGGGCAGGATATAAATCCAGTGTCATCTTATTATTATTAGTATTATTATTACTATATTTTGATATATAATTATATATATAATGAAATAATTATACAACTCAAGGCCTGTTTGCTAGCAGGCCATGGACCAGTACCGGTCCACGGCCTGAGGGTTCGGGACCCCTGCTTTAGAATCCCTCTGCAACACAGATGGGCACAGGATGCCTCGTGTTTCTGATCTTCGAGAATTCTGCGGAGTGCTTGGCTCCGCAGGCGCATGGATAAGTTCCCTGTTAGCTGCAACCCTGAATCTGTGACCCCTGACCTGACCCAACATCATTTCCCTCCCTCTCAGCCACTCGCACCTCCACCCAAGTGAACTTCCCCATCGACTTCTTTGAGCACAACCAGCAGCTGACCGACGTGGAGTTTGGTGGGAACGATCTCCTGCAGGTCTACAATGCCCAGCAGATCAAGCACCGCCTCAACTCCACCGGCATGTATGTGGCCAACACCAAGGTCAGTCCCTGGGGCTCATGGGCATCCAAAGGCCATCTCCTCCTCCTCAAGAGGGCTGGGCATGCTGGGGTGGGCACAGAGGCCATGGTCTTCTCCTTGCCTCCCCCCCGCAATGGGTTTGGATGGACTCTCGCTCTCTTTGGTGTAGTGGTTAAGTGAGCAGACTCTTATCTGGGAGAACCGGGTTTGATTCCCCACTTCTCCGCTCGCAGCTGCTGGAATGACCTTGAGTCTGCCATAGCTCTTGCAGAGTTGTCCTTGAAAGGACAGCTTCTGGGAGAGCTCTCTCAGCCCCACCCGCCTCACAGGGGGAGGAAGGTAAAGGAGATTGTGAGCCACTCAGATTCAGAGTGGAGGATGGGATATAAATCCAATATCATCATCATCATCATCTCCTCCTCCTCTCCTGCAGCCCGGGGGCTTCACAATCGAGGTGACCAACAACAACAGCTCCATGGTGATGACCGGCATGAGGGTCCAGATCGGAACGCAGGCCATCGAGCGGGCCCCTTCCTACCTGGAGATCTTTGGCCGCACCATGCAGCTCAACCTGAGCCGGCCGCGCTGGTTTGATTTCCCGTTCACCCGCGAGGAAGCTTTGCAGGCCGACAAGAAGCTCGCCATCTTTGGTAAGGCTCTGCGCGTGGCTCGTTGGAACAGACCCTGCCTCTCCCCCCCCCCCCTCCCGCGGTGTACCGCCAATGCTGCTGCCCCAAGCGGTCTCCCTCATGCACCTGCTCCTTTCTCCCGTGCAGTCGGGGCTTCTGTCGATCCTGCTGGCGTCACGATGCTGGACGCCATAAAAATCTACGGCAAGACGAAAGAGCAGTTTGGCTGGCCGGATGAGCCGCCAGAGGACTTCCCGTCTGCGTCGGTGAGCAACGTCTGCCCGCCCAACCTGAATCAGGGGAACGGCACTGGAGACACAGAGGCGGCCGCCCCAGCAGCTGCGAGTGGCACCGTTCTGGAGAGGTGAGCTTCCTTTCCTCTCTCTTTTCCCTTTCCCTGCCTGTTTAATGTCTGTTCCAGAGAGTCAGTCACAGGTGTGGTGCACTTGCTAGAAACCCTCAAAGGCTTATTGTTCCATTGTGTGTCTTGGGGCCAGAGAAAGATGGCTGGAGCTCAGAGTTCCCACGGATTGCCTCTTCCCCTGCTCTCAGTGCAACGCAGGCAGTGGAGAGGTCTTCATGCAGCTGTTTTGTCTTCTGTTGTCCAAAAACGCTTCTACATCTCTGCCGTCACTTTCTTCTTTTTTTATCTAGTGGGCAGGGAGCAAATAGACATGCAGTTCTGGGCAAGTTTAAGGCTTGTTCCCTGTTCCTTACCCCAGTTTCAGTGGGGCACGGCAAGGACGATGGGGGAAGAAGAGGGAGCATGGGAGCAGAGGGTGAAGGTGGTATGGGGCAGGGAGTGGTAATTATGGCAGGAGAACAGGAAAGCAGTATGTAGGGTTTCGTGGGGCTTCTGCAGCAGAAGAGCCTGGCTTCAGCGTTGTGTCACCTCTCTTTTTCTTTTTAATTAAAAAAAAAAAAGTTAAAATGCTTGAAGACTAGAGTTTGCATTTCTACGTTGTTTAAAGTACATGTTTGGGACTTCTCAGGAGCTGAGGCATCCTAAGTGAGCCTGAACCTCAGAAATGTGTCTTGCTGGATCAGAGCAAGGTCCACCAAAGACGGCAGCATTTGCAAAACCCCTGTGGGGCACCAGGAATTGTCTGCAGTCCAGCCATTGAGCCACGCTGTGCCTCAGGCCTGGCTGAAGGGCTGGAGAACTGATGGTGTGTCTGGCTCCCCACTGCTGGAAAAAGGCACATCACCAGGGCCTGGGGCAGCTTAAGGGCTAACAGCTTGTTCTGGCAGGAATTTTCATAGGCAAAGAGGCCTGAGCTCCTGGAAGTGGAGCCCCAGAAAGAAGTATCAGCCGGGCGATCTCTGTGGTGGCACCGTGAGGTCCATCCCGGCATGAGGCTGAGTCTTGTGCACCAGGATTCACAAGAAACAGCAAGGAAGTCACGGCGTGGTTGGGAGCAGCTGGATAACCATAACCAGGGCCGAAGGCTCTCTGTGCAGCCAGTTCTGCAACCCGTTCAAAGGAAAGGTGTACAGTTTAAAAGAAATGTGCATGCCTATAACCGTGGTTCTGCCCAAAACCTTCCTGTTGGAAATCTTGTCCAGCCAGCTACCTGGCTTCTCGCTGCAGCCCTAAGAAGTAGTCTTGCTCAGCTGTGTAGCCACTTAACCCCAGCAGTGAGCTGCATATTTTTGGCCAAAGATCGGAGCCAGAAGCTGCCTTGTTGGACTATGACCTGAAGGTCTGGTGCATTTCATTGCAGTTGGTCTGGGCAGCCATTCTAGTAGTCTTCCTCTGGATGCCACTGCTTCGAGGCTGCCTGGTTTCCTCTGGCAACCAAATATGCTTGTCCTCTCCCATTCTGCCCTTCACCTGGAAGAAGGAAGTATTTAGAATCATCCTCGATCTAGCTCCCTTGTGCTCTCTGTTTCCCAACTTTTGTTTTAAGTTGCCTTCCCCCCCCCCTCTTTTTTTTTTTTTAATTCGCTGTAGGATATGTTTCTTGGGTATTTTTCTGTGAGCTTCATATCTTTTATTTTTTTTCCTTTCCTTTTGCTCCCCCAAAGTTCTGAAACTGAGTCCCTAACCAACCTGGACCGGTTAGTATACTGTCTTTTTCCCCTCTTCTCTGCACGAATGGTTGTGTGTCAGAGAGATAACACGTTGCTTTGACTTCTGTTGGCTGTTGAGCGTGTCTATTATATATATACATTTTTTAAAAGAAGTATCTTCTCCGAAATGATGTGCCGCTTTCCTGTGGGGTCCCTTGCATGGCAGGTGAGTGGGCCCAGATCTAAGAGCGGAGAGTCCCAGCTGCTTGTCTGTTCTGCTTGGCTTTTCCTTCTGTCCCTCTCTGCTCCTCTGACTGCTGGTTGGCCTGGGCATCTGCTCATCTGTCCCCACTGCTCAGATGACCGGGAGCCCCTGGGAGATAAGTCTTGCTTCTGCCACGAGGCAGCGCCCCACCTGCCTCTTCCCCTCCTCATTCTTCCCCTCCTCTCTCCAGCCTGGTGTTTTCTCCTCCAAGGGCTTTCCCAGAAGCTGCTATCCGAGCCCTTTCCCCTGGGGATTGATCCCTCAGCCTGCTGCATGCCAAGCGTGCACCCTGCCATCGAGCGAGGGCTGCTCCCCAGAAAGCCCTACGAGTCATTGCTATGTTGGCCTCCGGCATCATCTGCCCCAACCAACAGCGGCTCTCCCAGGCTTCAGGCCAAGCGAGGCCTTTTCCGAGATCCCCCTGGAGCGCAGGTGCTGAGGATTTTGATCTCGGGGGCCTTGTTAGACCTCACGCTCCGCAGTCAGAAGCAGCTCCTGCCGCCTTCCCTGCCTGCGGTGATCCTGAGCTCCCCACAAGCAGAGTTTAAGAACGGGGGGGGGGGGGGGGGATGTAGCCCAGTCACACCGGATGGATGGAGGATGACAGTTGTTGTGAATGGGGGGTTTTCAGAAGAAGAGAGGTGTAGTTGGATGGGAGGGGGAGGGGGAACAGAGAGAAACAACTAGATTCGTCGGCAGGGTCCCAAATTCTAACCTAGTTTTGAGACTTTGCAGGCTAACTTCTACGCAGCACACAAATGTTGTATGGGTGCTCATCTGATTGATTTGAGAAAAGCAGTCAATGCTGGGGCAGGGGTAACTGGGGGATCTGCTTTTATAGCCAGTGGTGGTCCCTATCAGTTGAGGTGTGTGGGGGGGGACTGACCTGAGGTTCAGAATCCCTGTGGGTGGAACCTGGGAACTAAGCCGGAAGGGAACCTGGGAACTAAGCCGGAAGGGTGTGTGGGGGGGGACTGACCTGAGGTTCAGAATCCTTGTGAGTGGAACCTGGGAACTAAGCCGGAAGGGAAGGTGCCCGATGGGTCAAAGGGTGGTGCCCACCGTGCGCAAGGGCAGGCTGACCGGCCACCCCCCGAGCACAACAGGGATAGCCTGCACCTTTATTCTGCCTCCCCTGCCCCAGCTTCTGGTTTCCTCCCTGGAGTCCTTGAGAATATGGACCCTGGACAGCGGAGCCCTGACCGAGGAGCCTCCGCCCAGCTGGCATATTTAAACGCAGTTTACTAACGGGGCCGTAAATTAGATCTCTCACACGGTTTCCTGCCAAGTGTCCGAAGCCAGCAAAGGAACAAGAAGATTGCAGATTTATACCCTGCCCTTCCCCTTAATCAGTGACTCAGAGCGGCTCACAATCTCCTATATCTTCTTCCCCCACAACAGACACCCTGTGAGGTGGGCGGGGCTGAGAGAGCTTTTACAGCAGCTACCCTTTCAAGGACAACTCCTACTGGAGGTGCAAGCAGGTGCTAGTGAAGGAGTGGGGAATCAAACCCGGTTCTCCCAGATAAAAGTCTGCGCACTTAACCACTATGGCTGACCCAAGGCCATTCCAGCAGCTGCAAGTGGAGGAGTGGGGAATCAAACTCGGTTCTCCCAGATAAGAGTCCGCTCACTTCACCACTACGGCTGACCCAAGGCCGTTCCAGCAGCTGCAAGTGGAGGAGTGGGGAATCAAACCCGGTTCTCCCAGATAAGAGTCCGCTCACTTCACCACGATGGCTGACCCAAGGCCGTTCCAGCAGCTGCAAGTGGAGGAGTAGGGAATCAAACCCGGTTCTCCCAGATAAGAGTCCGCTTACTTAACCGCTATGGCTGACCCAAGGCTATTCCATTAGCTGCAAGTGGAGGAGGGGGGAATCAAACCCGGTTCTCCCAGATAAGAGTCCGCTCACTTCACCACTATGGCTGACCCAAGGCCATTCCAGCAGGTGCAAGTGGAGGAGTGGGGAATCAAACCCGGTTCTCCCAGATAAGAGACCGCTCACTTCACCACTATGGCTGACCCAAGGCCATTCCAGCAGGTGCAAGTGGAGGAGTGGGGAATCAAACCCGGTTCTCCCAGATAAGAGACCGCTCACTTCACCACTATGGCTGACCCAAGGCCATTCCAGCAGCTGCAAGTGGAGACTCAAACCTGGTTCTCCCAAATAAGAGTCCGCTCACTTCACCTCTACACCAGACTGGCTCTCCAGTGAACAGGCTGCAGTGAAAAGCCTGTTCCTGCACTTGTGCCACTTGGAGGGGGGGAGTGTAGGCTGAAGAGGGGGGTCGTATTGCCCTTGGGTGGAAAGCTGGCCTGTCCAGGAGGAGAGCAGGCTGGAGCTGCCTCAGCCTCTCATCTCAGTGCCTGTCGCTCCATCTGGTCTCCTGGGCCTAGGCTCAGGCTGTGAAGGGTCTTGCCCCGCACCAGCAGCCTGTAATGGAGGGGTTCACCCTGGCACCATCTGTGGGCAAAGCAGGGAACTGCGCCCCATGGACCCTCCCTTTAGTCTTTCTTGCGCTCAGGGAAATTTCTGTGCGTGAATACTACAGGGGGATTCTTCTGCCACACAGAGCTGCAGTTCTACCACCCTGCCAGTTGTTTGTGCGAAAGAGATCCAGAAACTCTCACAAGCTGGAAGAGTTCGCTGCGTATGGCTTGTTGATGCTCTCTGAAGCACGTTGTGCTCTTTGGTGCGGGATTCTCACCATAACATATTCTCTTAAATCTTTTTGAATGTTAAGGTTAACATTAACCCAGGTATTCTGTGTCACTTCCCCTGCCTGCCGTTTGCATCTGTCTTCACTCTTTGTCCTCACTTCTTTTCCTGTGTTGGTCCATGCGTCAGTATTTGTGTGTGTGTATGTGTGTTGTTTGTGTCACACTGCTCCATGCAGGTCGAGCAAGTGTTTGGGCAACTGCTGGGAAGAGGGACGAAGGCACTGCTAGGACAGAACCCAGTAAAATCTTCCCTGCATTTTGCTCAGTTCTTGGCTCCCTGAAATTCTGGGGCAGCATTTTAGGGCTGTGTTGTATTGCTGAAGAAGAGCCCCGTGGCACAGAGTGTTAAAGCTGCAGCACTGCAGTACTAAGCTCTGCTCACGACCTGAGTTCAATCCCTGGCAGAAGCTGGGTTTTCAGGTAGCTGGCTCGAGGTTTACTCAGCCTTCCATCCTTCCGAGGTCGGTACAATGAGTACCCGGCTTGCTGGGGGAAAAGTGTAGATTACTGGGGAAGGCAATGGCAAACCCCCCCGTAAAAAGTCTGCCGTGAAGACGTGAAAGCAATGTCACCCCAGAGTCGGAAACGACTGGTACTTGCACAGGGGACCTTTCCTTTCCTTTCCTTTTCCTGTATTGCTGAGGACTCAGAAGAGGCTGCGAACAGACGGGTTGTACTGAAGGGCCGATTTATCTGCCCCAAATCAGGTGCTGGATGTGGAATCTTCCCGTCTTTCATTTTAGAAGCAGAAAGGAGGCTTCCAGGCTGTGTGTGTCTCAAAAGATATGCTTGTTATAAAACGGTCTGGGCACCGTGCCTGCTGAAACGACAACAGGGGAGGGGCTGCCTCTCACAACGAAATGGGTGCTCGTCAGCCATGCACAAATAAAGCTGGGTCGCTTTGCTCCCCCTCCCCCCTGCCACCCACCCGCCTTCCCCAGGCCTGGTTTCTTCTCATTGTGTTCTGTCTGAGTTCCAGAATTCCAGGTTTCTGTGGCTAGCCTATATGTTCATCATACCTTGAGGTCCAGTAACTCCTGTGAAAGTTATTAGCTCGCAGGAAGCAAGCCTAATCTGGTGAGCAGGGCTACTACTAACTGTGGTGTTTGTGTCTTGCTGAGGATACTTCTTTCTCTTTCAAACAAAACTTTTGGGCTGCCTAGAATTGATTTGGGCTCGCCCCAGGTGAACGGGCCAGTTGCCCTGGATAAGACCCCAAGGCATGGGGTTTTGCAGAGGATGTGCCCGACACTGAGGGCTTTGAGGTTTGCTGAGAAGTTATTAGGCGTTTGTGCCTACTGCTGGGGCTCTTGGGTAAGAGTGGCCTGTTTTGGACCAGCAAAATACCTCCCCCCACAAAGCCTCTTAAGACTGTTCTCCTGTCCTGAAATGCATGCCACGGCACCCCCTGATCCGAACGCATGGGGGGTGGGCAGAGCGGCATGGTGAATCAGCCCTGTCAAGACAATCCAAGTTATCCCTGCTGCGGGCTGTGTAAGGAAGTGCTTCCGATCCTCTTTGGGGAAAGAAAAGCCCTCTTGCCTTTCATCGCTGGATTTGCCAAAACGGCCCCAAGTTTGTCGTCTGTGAGCCTGAGCCAGGTTTAACTCTCTGGTTTGCCGCACAAAGAGTGAGATATGCATGGCGCCTGTGGCAGTTTTTATCTTGCTTTGATACTTTTTGGAGGGCGGGATGGCACTGTGGCGGGGGGGAGATTGGCACCCGTCAGTGCCGCAGCTCTGTCTTTAAGCCACGCTGAAGCAAAGCCTTGAGGAGGCAAAGGCTTCTCTGAAACCCCTTTTCTCCTTCCCCTCCAGGCTAGTAGTCAGTTCTTTAGAAGCTCTGGAAAGCTGCTTTGCGGTGGGCCCAGTCAACGAGAAGGCAAGTCTCTGTGCTCAAAGGTTTTTTGTGGGGGGTGCAGGGAGGAGGAAGAGCAGACAGCCTTTGAGGGACCTGATCCGTCAAGGAGAGGGTGATCTCTCTCTCTCTCTCTCTGTATGTTGGTGCTTAGAGCAGAGACCGATTTGGAAGTTTGACTGACAAAAGAAGCATTTTGAGCTGCCTCTGAATGTTGACGTTTTGCATTTTGGCTCCCCGCCAGCGGGCTGGCCTCTTTTGCGGGAAGGGGTGGGGGTGGGCGGCTGGGCCAGGCTTCTCAGTGCCAGTCCCGCTGTTCTCCATCTTGTTTGATAGCTAGCTGTAGGCCCTTCAAGGGAGTCATAGAATTGGAAGGGGTCATCTAAACCAACCTCCTGCACAGTGCAGGAAATTCACAATACCTCTCCCCTCACACACGCGTACATCCCATAGAGCCCTGCTCCATGCCCAGAAGATGGCAAAACCCTCCAGGATCCCTGCCCAAACTGGCCAGGAGAAAAACAGCTGCCGAAGACGCCAAACAGTTTTTTGCAGACTGAGAAGACGTCTTGGGTACCTTGGCAATAGGAAAGGAGGGGGGAAGCCCAGGTGCACCGGCAAGCCTCCTTCACTTCTGGCAGAACACGGATGTGATTCGGCAGAGGGACGGTGAGGGGAGGGACGGTGGCTCAGTGGTAGAGCATCTGCTTGGTAAGCAGAAGGTCCCAGTTTCAATCCCCGGCATCTCCAAAAAAGGGTCCAGGCAAATAGGTGTGAAAAAACCTCAGCTTGAGACCCTGGAGAGCCGCTGCCAGTCTGAGAAGACAATACTGACTTTGATGGACCAAAGGTCTGATTCAGTATAAGGCAGCTTCATATGTTCATATGCCTGACCCCAGAGTGGCCATCAGCATTTCCCTGGGCGTATCAGAAGGGGCCACGAGAACTAAGCGTTGATGCAGGCCTTCCTGCCCTCCTTCTCATGATCTGCCTTAGTTCACAGAATCAGCATTGCTGTCAGATGGCCGTCTAGCCTCCGTTTAAAAATCTCCAAAGTAGCACAGTAGCAATCTCCAAAGTAGCAAAGACTCCAAAGTAGCAAAGTAGCACAGTAAAATGAGTGAAGGAATGAGAGGGGGTGGGGGGTGCTGCTCAAAAGAGCATCGTTGCTTACCCAGCTGAGGTGAGTGGTTTGGGCTGTAAAATACCAAATTTGAGCATCCGGGGCCTGCAGACCTGCGCAAGTGAACCAAGCTACACATCATTAGGGTTTGTAGAATCTTTCGGGATCAAGTGCCGTGCTCTACTGGAGAAAGTTTTCCTTCCAGACGTTTCGTTCTCAGCTGCGGAGAACATCCTCAGTGGCGTTGCAGCCGGAGCAGGCGCTCAGACCTTCTTGGCTGCTGTGCATTGAGTGAAGGTCAGAGCGCCTGCTCCGGCTGCAACGCCACTGAGGATGTTCTCCGCAGCTGAGAACGAAACGTCTGGAAGGAAAACTTTCTCCAGTAGAGCACGGCACTTGATCCCGAAAGATTCTACAAACCCTAATGATGTTACCAGCCGTGAAAACCTGAAATCTTTGATAAGCTACACATCGGCTGTCATTTGAGAGCGCTCGCCTTCTTACTACCGGGAGAGTAACTAAAGTGTGACTTTTGCCTTTTCTCTTTGCTATGGTCACTGGTTGCCGATCAGCTTCCAAAGGAGCTAAGATTTGTCACCTAGTTCCATAGAAATGTGAACAGCAGAGCTTTTTTGTAGCAGGAACTCCTTTGCATATTAGGCCGCACACCCCTGGTGTAGCCAATCCTTCAAGAGCGTACAGGGCCTTCTGGAAGCTCCAGGAGGATTGGCCACATCAGAGCTGTGCGTGGCCTAATATGCAAAGGAGTTCCTGCTACAAAAAAGGCCTGGTGAACAGTGCTTTTTTCCTCCAGAACTTCGGGGCAAGTGACAGGAAGGTAATAGGTGCCAGCAGCCCCATTGTGCATCTCTCCCCCCTGCAGGAGAAAAGCAAGGCAGCAGCCCAGGAGTTGGCGACCATGCTCCTGTCCACCCCGGCCCCCTCCAGCGTCCAGCAGCAGACCAAGAGCCTCCTGGCGAGTCTCCACACCAGCCGCTCCGCATATCACAACCACAAGGTAAAGCTTCAAGGAAAGCATCGTGGGCTGCTGCAGCCTTTTCCCGACAGCCTAGCTTCTGGGCACCTCCTGAGGAAGCCAGAATGTTTGCTGTTGAGCTCACTGCACCGAGCAGAGGCTTCTGGGCTCTGTTCAAAGCCCTCCCCCCCCCTCCGTTTTTGTGGGGAGTTGATCAGCTTGTGGGGCCCAGTCATTGGCTGTCCACATGTCCCAGAGAACCTCCTGTGGTCGCAAATTTCTGTGGCTGAGAACAGTGGGGCGGGCAAAGACATATTTCAGAGAAGCCTGCCTGCTATTTCAGAGCACCGCATTGAGCCCTTACCCAGCAGGCTTCCGAGAACCTCCGGAGGACCCCAGAACACAGCTGGGAACACCTCTGGTCCAATGGAATTGAGCAGAGTCGGGTTGTCCGCCCCCTGAGGTGGGCTCCTCCACCTCACTCCTCTTTCTGCCTTGCAGGACCAGGCCTTGCTGAGCAAAGCCATCCAGTACCTGAGCATGTCAAGCAAAGAGGGGAAGGACCTCGACCCAGAAGTGTTTCAGAGGCTGGTCATCACAGCCCGCTCCATTGCCATCATGCGGCCAAATAACCTGGTCCATTTCACTGAATCGAAGCTGCCTCAGGTGGAAACAGGTGGGCGTGTCTCTCCTTCCCCTCCCCAGCTTTATTTCCGTGTTGACCTCTTCTGTGTGCATTTGGAGCGCTTCATAGGATGGGGCTGGCCAGAACTTTAGAGGGGAGGTGCTTGGTGGGCAGAAAGAGGCCACCAAGGGTCATTCTCAGCAATTCACTTAAAGCAGGGGTCCTCAACCTTTTTAAATAGGGGGCCAGTTCACTGTCCCTCAGACTGTTGGAGGGCCGGACTATAGTAAAAACAAAAACTATGAACAAATTCCTATGCATGCTGCGTATATCTTATTTTGAAGTGAAGAAACAAAACGGGAACAAATACAATATTTAAAATGAAGTAAAGTTAAATCAACAAACTTGCCAGTATTTCAATGGGAGTCACTTTGGAGAAGTCACTGTCTGTCAGCCAAGGGCTGGGGGAGGGGGAGGCGAGCTCCAGGCACGCCGCTTACTTTGACGGATGGGCACCGCCGATGCCACCAAAAGTCTGGAACACAGGCCAAGGTTTTTTTCCCCCCCAGGTGTTGTTCTCCTACACCTGTGCGTGCTTCCAGCCAGGCTGGGGGCAGCCACAATAGAGGTATCCCTGTCTGCATGCCTGTTTTCTCAACAACTCTTCACCACACACAACTATATCCCCCCACCCCGCAGAGCTTCCTCAGTGGCCCTTCCATGTGGCGCCACTCGTGCTCCAAAGGGGGCAGTGCCTGAGCACGCCCCCCTCCCACTTCGCCCGGGTGTGCGCCCGAGACGCTTGCCTCCCTGCGCACCCCCAGCCCCAGACTCCGCACAACTTCTCCCAAAGTGAGGGAAAGAGAGCTGAGGCAGAACCCCTCCCCCTTTCCAGGTCAGTGCGGACGCGCCTGCTCGCGTCTCTCTCTCTGGAGCCTCTGACCTTGGACTGCTCCGCTTGCGCCGACCGCCACCTAACGCTGCGGGTCCGAAACAATACAGGGGCACGTGCGGCAGCTTCCTTCCTCCCTCTCTCCTTCCCTCGGCATCTGCAACTTCACTTCGCCCGTCAGCGCATGCCTTGCCCGCCTCCCTCACCCTCCTCCTCGCCCCAACGGCTCCTGCCTCGTGCGAGCCCCTCCGCTCACCTCGCCTGCTGCTGCCACCGCCTCTCTCCCCGCGCAGTTTCATGCCCAGCTCTCGCGGCTCCCCAGAGGGGTAAGGAATGAGCATCCGCAAGGTTAAAAATAAAAGTTTGATTCAAGTTCCTGGGACTTGCCAGAGCAGGAGGGAGGCGCTGCCAAATCCAGGGGAGGGACCTGGCGGGCCGCATAAACGTCCTCAGCGGGCTGCATCTGTCCCGCGGGCCATAGGTTGAGGACCCCTGACTTAAAGGATCTCGTGTAGCAGAGTCAGCCTGCTGGTCCACCAAGGTTAGTCTTGTCCAGGGCTTTTTTTTTTTTTTTTGGAGCAGAAGCTCCTTTGCATATTAGGCCACGCACCCTTGATGTAGCCAATCCTCCAAGAGCTGACGAGGCTCTTCTTACAGGACCTACTGTAAGCTCTTGGAGGATTGGTCGCATCGGGAGCGTGGCCTAATACGCAAAGGAATTCCTGCTACAAAAAAAGCCCTGATCTTGTCTACTCCCACCAGTGATGGCTCTCGGAGAGTCTCAGGGCAGGTCTTTCCTGTTGCCTACGGCCTGATCCTTTGAAGTGGGGACACCAAGACCTTTTCTGCAGGCAGAAAAGACATTCTGCTGTGGAGCCACAGCCCCACTTCTTTCTCTGCTTGAGGGCTGCAGCCAGACAGAGGGAAACCGCCAGGCCAGATGAGCCAGTGGTTTGACTCTGCGCTTCTGTATGTTCTGGCCATAGCTCAGGACCAGGAGTTCGGTGCTATGTGAGCAGAAGGTGTCCAACTCAGTCCTGGCCTCGCCAAGGTCCCAGGGCCAAGAGAGTCAGGGTGGTGGGAGAGAGATGAGCAACGTGGATTTTGCCTTAAAGCTCGCATGGCTCCGAAAGCAGAGCAGACAGACAAGGATTTGCCCTAAAGGCGAAACGGAGTCGCTGAAGACCAGCTTCTGGGAACCAGCCAAGGCAGGGACTCTTTGCGGTCCCTGTGACGGAACCGGCCCGATTCTGCCTTCAGACCCAGTCCGTCAACTCCCTATTGAGTCGCCAACTCCTGGAGGGAGCTATTTCTCCTCCTGCCCCTTGGGCTCGCTGCCACCACCTGCTCAGTCTAGGGGTTCAGATTGAGAGGAACAGGACTCCAGCTCTGAGGCCAGGCCTCAAGGTCCTCTGCCACCCTGTACTTGGGTATCACAGAGACCACAGCACTTCTTCGGGGAACCCCTGGAGGATTGGCACCTTATCCAACTGCATGCCTTCCCCTTCCCCGGGGCCCCCTTCATAAAGCAGCATGGTCTAAAGCAGTTGGGGGTCCATGTGGTACAGAGTTTGACTGCCAGCATTCAAAACAGGAAAAATATTTAATAAGAGAAAGAAAGAAAACAAAAACAAAAACAGTTACATGTAAAAGTTTAGCACAGCACCTGGTCAGCAACAAGCAGGACAAATAAAAGGTGGGTTTAAATGCATCCCCTAGTCCCTGGTGTAAACTTGCCCTACCTTGTGAATGACTGCCTGGGGTCCCACAGGCAGGAGCCCACAGGCTGGCAACCTCGCTTCCTGAGCACCAGCTGAGAACTGATCTTTTCCCGCCTCACTCCAATAAAACAAAAGAACTTCCTGCCCCTCTAGGAGGTTTTCCCCCTAGAGTTGATGGTTTAACTCCGGAAGGGAGGGGGGAGTGAAGGGAAGACTAGGCCGCAAAGCCTGCCTAGCAGTTTCATGTTCCCTCCCAACCAAGCATCATCATGAACTAAGATGGCGTTTCTCCACAGTCCCGGAAGTGAGTTTCCCAGCATTCCCTGGCTGGCACTGTTGGCTGCAGGATGCTGGACTAGATGAGCCAGCAGTTCTCTTGCGATTCTTATGTCTGACCTGTTGCCCCCGAGGTTGAGGAGCTGGCAAAAGGCTCACTGCAGCTCTTTTTAGAAACCACTTTAAACCTTTCAGAAGCCAGTGAGGAAGGGCAGGAGGCCCAGAAAAACCTGGAAGGAGAAGGATGCAGTTTTATTACACAGCTGATCAACCATTTCTGGAAGCTGCATGCGTCAAAACCCAAAAATGCATTTCTGGCACCCGCTTGCTTGCCAGGTATGATGTTCAAGCTGTCTCCCTTGTGTTGGGAAAAGTGCTGGGCCAGGAAAGCCTGGCAGGTTGGGAGATAAGAGGGGCTTTAAACCGTCTGCTGTTTTTCCTTTGCCACAGTCCTCTTCTTCCCCTTCTGTCTAGGCTTGACCCATGTTGAAGCCACTGTCAACGCTCTGGTGGACATTATCCACGGGTATTGCACCTGCGAGCTGGACTGTATCAACACCGCTTCCAAAATTTACATGCAAATGTTGCTCTGCCCGGTATGTACTTCTGGCCTCTTGTTGCCTCCCCCCCCCCCGCCCTATTCATTTGCAAGGAGCACTAGACCTGCAGATGTGACAGGCCCCTGGTTAGCAGCTGGGGTTGGGTGAGGGCTGTGGAGCCAGAAGCCCTGACCCTGCGCCTGTGCAAGAGAGGCAAAGACCCCAGAGAGCTGCTGCCGGTCAGTGCAGGCAGCGTGTGGAGCTGATGGGTCAAGGGCCTGGCTCAGGGTGGCAGCTTCTGGCACCCACGTGACCGGTGTCGCTTCCGTTCTAGGACCCCGCTGTGAGCTTTTCCTGCAAGCAAGCTTTAATCCGAGTTCTGAGGCCAAGGAACAAGCGAAGACATGTGACGCTGCCGTCTTCCCCTCGAAGCAACACCCCAATGGGTAAAAAATAGTTCATGGCTAGTTCGGCAGTGCCGTGAGTTCAGCAGCCCCAGTAGGAGCCTAGATTGGCTGTCTGTGTGAACCCTTGAAATAGCCCTGCATCCTGCGTTGGGAAGAGAGCAGGTGGAAATTTGTCCAGGCTGGCTTTCCAGTGAGGGATCTGAGGAGTCTACCAGTGCGTGCATGTGTGTGTGTTGGGGGAGGGGTCCAAGAAACTGATTCAGTTCGTCTTCCCCCAGCAGAGGGGCCCTGCATTCTGCAGGCAGGCTTCAGATGGTACAGATCCGCGCTGCTAGTGCATTGAGGGGGGCTTCAGCTGGAGGAAGAAAGGAGTGAATGTTGGCCTTTGAATAAGAAAAATCCACTTGCTCAAAGAGCTCAGGGAAATCCATTTCCCCGCTTGCAGTCTTTTGACTAAAGGGAATGAAATGCATAGGCAACATCCGCTTCCATCCGTGGTGGAATGCTCCGCACGGCCCTTCCTGAGTTCGGATTTCGGAGTCCCAGCAAGAAGCTGGGCGTTTGTTTCTTCTTGCCGTTTTACAGCCCGATCCTCTCAGGCTGATATTTAAACATGGATCCACGTGCAATGTTCCGTGCTGTGGGAGTTTGTGGCAGAGCAGGGGTGAACACAGGGCCCCGTGGGTGGGATCCTGTCGCATGCTTGCGGGCCTTGGGTCCCAGCTCTTGTATTGCACAGCATGTTGCTATGGAACAGCTGTGTGTGGCTGTGCGTAAGCAACGCTTTTGTGGCCCAGGAGATAAGGACGATTACGATGACGACGATGCGGAAGACAAGATGCAAAGCTCCGGGATGGCCAACGGCGAGCACATCCGGCAGGAGAGCCAAGAGCAGAACGAGGTGGACCACGGGGACTTTGAGATGGTGGTGAGTCCTTCAGCGGAAAGAACAGTCAGCCCCCCCCCCTTGAGGGCAGCGGGGAGTTCTCCAAGGGCAGGAGGGCAGGAAGCAGTGGGCGTTCGTTCCTCCACTGGGCCTGAATTGTGGTCAGCTAAGGCCCACCCCCCTGCTTCCAACTCCTTGGGGCGGGTGAGGATCTTTTTTTTTTCATTCGTTGTTCCATCTTTTTTAAAAGAGATGTGAGGACCCGGGCAGCATAACAATCACAAGTTTATTGTAAGCGTTCAAAACAATAAGTGAGTTTTAATTATTAGTGCAACAGTGGAAGGTAGAAGCAGTAAAGGTGGTGCAAAGACAGTAACTGCCCTGATGCGACTAACTAAACGTTCCCTTCCTCTGATGTCAAAAGATTTACCACCCCCTTTGGGAGAAGGACCCTCCTTCCCCTCCTCCAGCTGCAGACTCTTTCCAGCCCAGCCTTTCCCTGTCTCTAGCTGGCCTTTTATTTCCTTCCTCCCAGGTCCCACCCCTCTAGCCTTCATTGGGCCAGTTTTCCCTCCTGAACTTCTGCCCATCCAATCAGAGGGACAGAAGGGATCCTGGAAAATGTAGGCCTGGTTACTACTCCGATACAGGGTTCCCTGGAACCTGTACATATATGAACATATGAAGCTGCCTTCTACTGAATCAGACCCCCCCCCCCCCGGTCCATCAAAGTCAGTCTTGTCTACTCAGACTGGCAGCGGCTCTCCAGGGTCTCAAGCTGAGGTTTTTCACACCTATTTGCCTGGACCCTTTTTAGTTGGAGATGCCGGGGATTGAACCTGGGACCTTCTGCTTACCAAGCAGATGCTCTACCACTGAGCCACCATCCCTCCCTGTGAACATATGAAGCTGCCTTCTACTGAATCAGACCCCCTTCGGTCTATCAAAGTCAGTATTGCCTATTCAGACTGGCAGCGGCTCTCCAGGGTCTCAAGCTGAGGTTTTTCATGCCTGTTTGCCTGGACCCTTTTTAGTTGGAGATGCCGGGGATTGAACCTGGGACCTTCCGCTTGCCAAGCAGATGCTCTACCACTGAGCCACCGTCCCTCTAGGCTGTACTAGACTTAGGATCTTGACAAGTGGTCACAGGTGGACCTGCATCGCCATGTTTCTAGAAGGAGCTGCCTTTGTTCCCCCTAGTCTGAGTCGATGGTGCTGGAGACGGCTGAGAACGTGAACAATGGCAACCCGTCCCCACTGGAAGCTCTTTTGGCCGGAGCCGAGGGGTTCCCTCCCATGCTGGACATTCCGCCAGATGCCGATGACGAAACTATGGTGGAGCTGGCCATTGCCCTGAGCCTGCAGCAGGACCAGCAAGGTAAGACGGTGGTGCAGCGCAGCATCTACTGTAGTGGGGGTGGTCCCTGATTCAAGGGTTGCCTTTAGCAAGCCACTCTTTCTCGCAAACACCGGCCCCGTATTTAGCCTGCCTTCCAGGCTTGCGGTAATCCTAAGCAACCTGATGATGTCGGAAGAGCTTTTGGCCCCCCGGGGGACGGGGGCGGCCCAGTGACACTGCTCTCCCTCTCTTTTAGGGAGCAGCAGCAGCGCCCTTGGCCTGCAGAGCCTGGGTTTGTCTGGCCAAGCGCCCAGCTCCTCCTCTCTCGACGCTGGGACACTTTCAGACACCACAGCATCAGGTAACTGTTCGCAGGAAAAAAGAAAAACCTCTTGGATGGCAAATGCAAAGCCACATGGGGGCGTCTTCTGTGGATGGGATGCCGCGTTTGAAAGTTGACCCCTGACAGGTGGGAGTTCTCTCGAGCAAAAGGCTTTCCTAGCCTGGCTGTCAGAGATCTTGCTCAGCAGAGATGCCTGAGATCGAACCTGAGCTTTCATGCATGCTCAGAAGCTGCCGTGCCCCCTAAGCTGCAGCCTCTGTCCTCCTCGTGCTTCTATCAGGCTTTCAAGACGGGGGGGTGGGGGGGTGGGGTGGATTCCAGCTAGCGGTCATCTCTTCCCCGAATCTGACGTTACCTGCTTTGGGATGTAACTGAATTGGGGGTGGGTCATCTGGTGGGTGGATAGATGGGTGGCAGGGAGACTTCTGGTGGCTTTTTCAGCACCTGATGGCTTTTTCAGCCAGAGAAAACTCCAGCAGCGGGGGGGGGCTTGCTTAAGCTGAAAGAACGAGTGTGCTGTGAGGGTGTTGTGGCTGCATCTAAATTTCAGCTTGCTCTGCGTTCACTTAGAGACCCATCAACAAATCACAACCTCTCTATCTCAGTTTTGTCTTGTGAGAATTGAAAGAGGGAGAGAGGGAAAGAGAGAATTGAAAGAGGACCCCACCGATGGACCTCCTGATGGCGCCTGGGTTTTTATTATTATTTTTTTGCCACTGTGTGACACAGAGTGTTGGACTGGATGGGCCATTGGCCTGATTTACCACCCTGGTTGGGCCATTGGCCTGATCCAACATGGCTTCTCTTATGTTCTTAGGTGCTTCCTGTATCATTCTCTCCACCTCCCTACCAGTTCCATTGAATGATCTCTCTGATTAGATTTCAGACAGGAAAGCAGGGGGCTTCTCAGCTCTCCAGAGCCTGGAAAGGTGGTTCTTTTGTAAGCTGCCTTCCTGCCTGATTTCCCGGGTCAATTTTTGCTCAATGCCAAGAAGAACTCAAGCCTGCAACTTGCAGAACTTTGGGAGAGCAAACCGTTTTGCACCTGCTCTCATTGCTGCGTTGTGTAATTTACTGTAGTCCCGGGGGGAAAGAGTGAGAAGTTAGATGAGCTGCTGACATTTCAAACCTCCCCTCCCCCCCAGCACAGTATTGCTCAGTCCCCTCCCTCTCGACCAATGCAGATATTTCTGCAGGAGCTCCTTTGCATATTAGGCCACACACCCCTGATGTAGCCAGTCTAGCTAGAGCTTACAAAAAAAGAACCCTGTAAGCTCTTGGAGGATTGGCTACACCAGGGTGTGTGTGGCCTAATATGCAAAGGAGCTTGTGCTAGAATTCCACCCTTGCTGACATCACTTTCAAGGGTATCTTTTCAGCTGTTAAACCCCCCCCCCCCCCAACCCTATATTCTGACTATATTGAAATGACTTGCTCTCATTGCTGCGTTGTGTAATTTACTGTAGTCCCGGGGGGAAAGAGTGAGAAGTTAGATGGTGTGATTCAGTGGCTAGAGGGTCGCTGTTGACCAGGGAAGCCCACAGTCATATGCTCTGCTCAGCCGTTCAGTGTCTTACGCTATTTTGAGCCAGTCCTTCTCAGTAGTCCTGAGCTACTTCACAGGCAAAATGAGGGGGAGAAGACAATTTGCACCATTTTCAGTTCTTTGGAGGAAAGATGGGATAAAAACCACATCAGTAAATATATCAAGAAACCAATGAGCTCTTCCGTCATGGCAATTTGTTGGTTTGGGGCAAGCCCTTGAAATTTTTTGCCCTTTTCAGTAGCTTCCTATGAATTATTTGCCACATTCTTTTCTGTCCTTTGTTATACATTCAGCTTTTGTGGCACAGTGGGCTGTTGCTGGAGCTGCCCTTAAATGTTTGCCCCTGAAATCAGAGAATGGAAGTCCAAAGAGTTAGATAAGAGAAGCCAAAGGAAGGAAGGCATCGAAGCCTTCTTGCGGCCATTCCCGTGCTGGAGTTATTCAAAGGCTGTGTTTTTACTTGTAACAGCTCTCCTTACTCTCTCAGCTCCAGCCTCGGACGATGAAGGCAGCACGGCAGCAACGGACGGCTCCACCCTCCGGACTTCCCCAGCTGACCACGGCGGCAGCGTGGGTTCCGAGAGCGGCGGCAGCGCGGTGGATTCCGTAGCGGGAGAACACAGCGGTAATACCCAGCCTTCTTTGGCTGCCCCAGCTGTCTGTCGCTTCCTGGGGCCCTGCGGCAGAAGGAAGCGTGGCTTGTCTCAGGAGGCCCTCCTGCCCAGCGTCCAGGGTTTACTTGGGTGGCCTTTGAAAAGGGACCCAGGCGGGGCTTCTCTGTGGCTCTCGTGCTGCTCACTGTCCAGAGCAGGGGGGCTGGATTCAGGACTGCCAAGACGGAAGGGGGAGGGGAGTGCAGAAGTCCAGGGGCCAGGCAAGGTGCTGCCGGGGATGGCAGCAGCATATTTATTCGGGGGGGGGGGTGGCAGCACGCGTGCATCTTTGTTTAGTGGCTGAGCAGCCCTGCTGGGAACGGTGGTGGGAAATGGTGGTGGGAAAGTCACAGCGGACTTCCAGCAACCTTGTAGGGTTTTCCCTGTTCCCCGCTCCTCCTCCACGTGCAGCTGCTGGAGTGTGACCTTGGGTCAGTCATCACTCTCTCAGAGCTGTTCCGCTCAAGAGCAGTTTCTGTCGGAGCTCTCTCAGCCCCACCTACCTCACAGGGTGCTTGTTGCGGGGAGGGGGAGGAGATTGGAAGCCACTCTGAGACTCCCGAGTGAAGAGTGGGGGTATAAACCCAATCTCCTCCTCCTCCTTTACAGCGAACGGGTGGTTTGCCCTTGCCTGCCTCTGTGTAGCGGCCCTGGACTCCCTTGGTGACCCCCCACCAAGTCCTGACTGGGGCAGACCCTGCTGAGCTTCTGAGAGCTGATGGGATCAGGCTGGCCTGGGCCATCCAGTCCCTCTCTGAATGGGGGGGGGGGCATGCCCCTGAGTCTTATCCCTGCTCGTGCTCAGGGGTGCTCATGGGCCCGTTCTCCCCCGCCCTGGTTTCTCTTCAGTTTCTGGCCGCAGCAGTGCCTATGGGGACACGACCGCAGAAGGCCATCCTGCTGGGCCGGGGAGTGTCAGTTCCAGCACGGGTGCCATCAGCACCACCACAGGACAGCAAGAGGGCGAAGGCTCAGAAGGCGAGGGCGAAGGGGAAGCCGAAGGAGATGTCCATGCCAGCAACAGGTGGGGCCTTGAGTCTTTCCCCTTGCTTGTTCCTGCCTGCCTGGACTGAACCTTTTTATTTCTTTATTTTGCCATCTTCTGGGCACGGAGCGAGTGTCCCTGGGAGTGTGTAGTGGGGAGGTATTTGTGAGTTTCTGGCACTGTGCACGTTGTTGGTCTAGATGAACCTGGAGATCCCTTCCAAGTCTAGGATGCTGTGGTTCGTTCCCAGCTACTGACGAACAGCTTCAGATGGACTGAGCCACTGGGGGAAATTTTCTGTCTTTGCCCTGAGTTTGGAAATGGAAAGTGGATTCTCTGCTTCCTAAAAAAGCCTTCTGTGTTTTGAGGGCAGCGTTCTGCACCTCCTGTCCCCCCGGCTGCAGCACCAGGATGAAAGAGGGTGTCTTGCCCGGGGGACCCCCTGGCTGCACTCGGGGCAGGGGCAGGAGATCTGTTCAAGGTGTTGGCTGACTCCGTCTTTGCGCTCTGTTCCCTCGTGCAACAAGCCCTTGTGGGAGGCTGAGGAAGCTGCAGCCTCAATAAACAGTCCCGGTGCAGCTGGCATGGGGAGAGGGGGGGGGTGCGCGTTGTGTTCCTTCTGGGTCCTGCAAGGAAGGGTGAGGGAAAGAGCGTCATTTGGCTTCTAGGCCAAGCTTCCCATAGGCCTGGGGTGTTTCTCTTGGCACTCATCTTTGCTGGTCTTCTCCACTTCTTAGATTGCATATGGTCCGTTTGATGCTGCTGGAGAGGCTGCTGCAGAACCTTCCCCAGCTGCGAAACGTGGGCGGAGTGCGTGCCATCCCATACATGCAGGTAGCTAGAGTGGCACTTGGGTCTCTGTCGCGAGAGTCGCTGCCCAGGAATGTGTGTGCGCGTGCTCTCCCCCTCCCCCCTTTCCCAGTTCGCTTGTGGAGCCCATGCTGGTTTTCTCTCAATGCGGAGGCTTTTGGTGTCTTGCTGAGCTGTGGAGTTTTCATTACTGTAGCCCTTCTCACACGTGACACTGTTTCCTGTCCATTGATGGGAGGTAGCTGGCACCTCTTGGATCACATGCCACCCCCTCCTCCTTGTGAGATACTTCTCCCTCCTTTTGTTTGTTTTTGTCTTCCTCCGTGGTGGTCTTCTTGCAGAGTTGGTTGTTAACTGTGATCGTAAAACTCTAGACCCAGGGGCATAGAGTGCTAATCATGATTTACTGTAAGAAGGAAAAGGGAGGAGAATCTGTGGCAGGGGACGGAGAGAGTTTCTCACTTGAGCCTCAGACTCTCTCAGCCCTCCCAGCTTTTTAGCCATGGCAAGATTTTTTAATGCTAAGGGTCTGTGTTTGAAGGTGCACAGCCTCAGTGGCTAGATTCTTTAGAAAAGAATCTCTGGTTTTACTTTTTTTTTACAATACTTCTAAGAACATAAGAGAAGCCATGTTGGATCAGGCCAGTGGCCCATCCAGTCCAACACTCTATGTCACATAAGAACATAAGAGAAGCCATGTTGGATCAGGCCAATGGCCCATCCAGTCCAACACTCTGTGTCACACAGTGGCCAAAAATTTTATATATATATATATATATATATATATATATATATATATATATATATATATACATACATACATACACACATACATACATATATATACACACTGATGGACCTCTGCTCCATATTTTTATCTAACCCCCTCTTGAAGCTGGCTATGCTTGTAGCCGCCGCCACCTCCTGTGGCAGTGAATTCCACATGTTAATCACCCTTTGGGTGAAGAAGTACTTCCTTTTATCCGTTTTAACCTGACTGCTCAGCAATTTCATCGAATGCCCACAAGTTCTTGTATTGTGAGAAAGGGAGAAAAGTACTTCTTTCTCTACTTTCTCCATCCCATGCATTATCTTGTAAACCTCTATCATGTCACCCTGCAGTCGAAGTTTCTCCAAGCTAAAGAGCCCCAAACGTTGCAACCTTTTTTCATAGGGAAAATATTCCAACCCTTGAATCATTCTAGTTGCCCTTTTCTGCACTTTTTCCAATGCTGTAATATCTTTTTTGAGGTGCGGTGATCAAAATTGTACACAGTACTCCAAATGAGACCGCACCATCGATTTCTAAGTTGCTTTCTAAAAATGTGGGGGGTAAAAAAAGCCACTTAAATACGATTTCCAAGATAAACTTAGATGTTAGAAAAGAAGAGAAAAGAGCATCAAGGATGTCAGGATCGAGAACTAGGAAATCTCATGGCAGGGGCATAGGAGAGTTGGCACATTCTGACGGCCGCTGGACCATAGGGCCGCAGCTACTGCACCTGAAGTTTGCCTTAATATTATCCTGGCCGAAAAGCTTCCTGAAGTTTCTGCCCTGGTCTCGTCCCTGCTGTTTCCTGGCTTCATGGCCTGCGAATGCCTGTGTTCCCCAGGTGATCCTGATGCTCACAACAGACCTGGATGGTGAGGATGAAAAGGACAAGGGCGCTCTGGATAACCTCCTTGCTCAGCTCATTGCAGAACTCTGCATGGATAAGAAGGTGAGGCTTTTGCCTGCGTGACTAGAACACCCCCTGTGGCTTGTCTTGGTGGAGTGCTTGAGGCCCACTGGTTAGTGAGTTTTGAGGTTTCAGAGTGGAGGTCTGGTGTTTTTATCCCCTTCTTCTCAGGGCTATATGAATTTCACTGTAAAAATAAAATCCTGCATTGAAACAATCTAGATGCTGCAGCAAAGGAGAGTTGATTTAGGGAACTGGGCAGTGTAGCAGAACTTCCGTTTCACATAATGCGCACTTTTTCTCTTACTCTGCATAAAGTTAGCTGTGGAGAGAAGGGGGCTGAGTGGGGCAAGTGCAAGCAGTTTCACCAATCTTGCTTTTATTGGATGTTGACTGCTACTGGTTACCATTTTTAATTTTTTTAGTTTTGTTACATGTGTTAACTTCTTGTAAGCCACTTTGGACATTTCTTTATGGCAAAGTGGGATATAAACCTTTTAATGAATAGTGTGGGGTGAGGCTGGCCACCTGGCAGCCTGCGTGCCAAGTCTGTCCTTGGAGCTTTGTGGCAGGAAACGGCTTCCTCTCATGAGTTAAGAACATAAGAGAAGCCCTGTTGGATCAGGCCGACGGCCCATCCAGTCCAACACTCTGTGTCACACAGGCCAAAAAACCCAGGTGCCATCAGATCCATCAGTGGGGCCAGGACACTAGAAGTCCTCCCACTGTGCCCCCTTGCAAGCACCAAGAATGTAGAGCATCACTGCCCCAGACGTAAGAGAAGCCATGTTGGATCAGGCCAATGGCCCCTCCAGTTCAACACTTTGTGTCACACAGTGGCCAAAAAACCAGGAGGTCCACCAGGACGCTAGAGTTCCTGCAGGAGCCACTAAGGGGCCTCTAGGTGTTCACTTCAGCACGCAGGTTCTCGGTGTTTGTGCTAGAAGGGGCAGATCTGGTTCTGTTTGAGGGCAACTGGCTTCTTTCTCCCCTCCCCCAGGACGTGTCCAAGAAGAACGAACGTTGTGCCCTGAACGAAGTCCACTTGGTGATCATGAGGCTCCTAAGCGTCTTCATGTCCCGAACGAAGTCCGGATCCAAGTCTTCCATTTGTGAGGTATTGTGAGGTGCCCTTGTGAGGAAAAGCTCATCACCCATGACGGAGTATGTGTGTGTGGAGGGGTATGCTTAAACGCTGAGCACAAGAGGCAGACTTTTTCTGTTCGGCCCAGCTTTTGAGGAGACCTTGAAACAGAACAGACAGATTTGGACTCCTCGGACCACTGCGCTCAGGAGGAGAATCGAGCAGAAGAGGCATCAGTGGGTGTGTTGAAAGGGAAACTAGCTAGTATATAGAGCAGAGCTCATGGTACGCTAATGGTTAAAACATTAGACTGGACTTCAAATGTATTTATTTGTCAGATTTCTATCCCGCCCTCCCCCGACAGGCTCAGGGCGGCTAACAACAGTTAGCAGTTTACATTAGCAGTTTACAAACGTATTAAAATTAGATCTATAAAAACATTTCCATATATATTAAAAATCCGAGATGGCAAGCTTCTGTTTTCCATTACATTAATTCAGTGAGATTGTCGATGCTGAAGGTAACAGCCACCTCCCCCTAACCGTTAAAGGCGAGTTTGAAAAGTTCAGTCTTACAGGCCCTGCGGAACTGTGGCAGGTCCCGCAGGGCCTTGATGTTTTGGAGGACGGCATTCCACAAAGTGGGGGCTATTACCGAGAAGGCTCTGGCTCTAGTGCTGGTCAATCGAGCTTCTTTCGGTCCAGGGCTCTTAAGGAGATTTTGAGACCCTGAGCGTAGTGCTCTCTGGGGTACGTATGAGGAAAGGCGGTCCCAAAGGTTGACAGGTCCCAGGCCATATAGGGCTTTAAAGGTTATAACCAGCACCTTGAAGCGAATCTGGAACGCCACAGGCAACCAATGTAACGGTTTCGGCACAGGTTGAATGTGCTCCCGTACAGGTAGCTCCATTAACAACCTGGCTGCTGCGTTTTGCACCAGTTGCAGCCTCCGAAGTTGAGTCAAGGGCAGTCCCATGTAGAGGGCGTTACAGTAGTCTATTCTCGAGGTGACCGATGCATGGATCACTGTTGCCAAGTCGTCGTGCTCCAGGTACGGAACCAACTGCCTTATCTGCCTAAGATGGTAGAATGCGGATTTGGCAGTGGCTGCTACCTGGGCCTCCATTGTCAGCGAAGGCTCCAGGAGCACCCGCAAGCTCTTGACCTTCGACGCTGGCGCTAAGAGCTTCCCATCAAAGGCCAGCCAGGGGATTTCCCTACCCAGGCACAGGACCTCTGTCTTCGCTGGGTTCAATTTCAGTTGACTCTGCCTGAGCCATTTCACTGAAGCTTGCAATGCCAGGTCCAGATCTTCCGGGGCGCAACTGGACTGGCCTCCCAACAATAGATAGAGCCAGTGGGCCAGCTGTGAAGCTCCCTGGCCGATCTCGAAGCAGTCGTCATCCAGCCTACCAAAGGTGAAGAAAAGAGAAACTACAAGCTGCCCTTTGCTCCCAGGCTCTGGATTGCTCCTCCTCCTTCAGCAGCCAGGGGAGCTGCTCCCCTGGAACTGGCCCAAGTCCTGCTCTTGCAGCTGCCCCCAACACGCCACTCCCAGAAGGCCCCCCCCCGCCCTTTCTCTCCTCTCAGCCCCGTTATCAGTAACGAGTCAAAACAGGGAGCGTGGGAGGGATTTGCAGACCCACCGACTGGGAAGCCGAGGCGGCTGCAGCAGCAACATCTAGAAGTGGCTAAGAGGATTCCGCTGATATTCGTTGCTAAAAGGTGCAGTAACAGAGCAGCCCTTTTTAAAGGAGGGAAGTCGGCAAGCCCGTGTAGAGGGAAGGAGATTAATAACAAAAGCGCAGAGGTTAAAAATAGATCCTGAACTGCATCGAATGTTAATGAGCTTATGAGCTCGAGGGTTTGTTTGGATTTGCCAGGGTGGCTTTAATAGCTTTATTTACAGCAGCTTTTTACCAGCCTTTTGTTGTGTATCTCTGGGATGGGGGGGGGGGATATCAAAGCCAAGGGGGGTCTGCCTTCAAGATTGCAGGTGTGAGACGTTTCCCTACTCAGGTAGGGCTGTGGCCGGCACTTTCAGTCAGAGCCCTTTGAACACCAGAGCTGGCCAGGATCCAGAGAAACAAATGGGGATTGCAACTTTCTTTAAGGAGGGGAAATAAGGCGTGTGGGCTGAGAGATCTCTCTCCTTTGCTAATCCCCAGCTCCGTGCCCCCTGGCACGTGTGTCGACGGGAGATTAGACTCAAGAGGCGATTTGGGGGTTTGCGTCTCTCCTCCCCCCCCCCTTTTTTTTTACTAGGCACTTGTTCAAAAGCATCTCTTGCTAAACACTTTGTCACTTGATATACTCTCATTGAAAAAAAAATTAACTGCAAACTTCCAGTTTGCTTGTCAAACTTGGCTTGTTAATGAGTTCTGGGTGGCTACTGTAGCCATGAAATTAAAAGACGTTTGCTCCTTGGGAGGACAGCTATGGTGAACCTGGGCAGTATAATAAAAAGTAGAGACATCACCCTGCCAACAAAAGTCCATATAGTCAAAGCAATGGTATTCCCAGTAGTGATGTATGGCTATGAGAGCTGGACCATAAGGAAGGCCGAGCGCAGAATAGATGCTCTTGAGCTGTGGTGCTGGAGAATACTCTTGAGAGTCCCTTGGACTGCAAGGAGATCCAATCAGTCAGTCCCAAGGGAAATCAACCCTGACTGTTCCCTGGAAGGTCAGATGCTGAAGCTGAAGCTCAAATACTTTGGCCACCCAATGAGAAGGGAGCACTCCCTGGAGAAGACTCTCATGCTGGGAAAGACAGAAGGCAAAAGAAGAAGGGGACGGCAAAAGAGGAGATGGCTGGACAGCGTTACTGATGTAACAAACATGAATTTGAGCAGATTTCGGAGGATGGTGGAAGACGGAAGGGCCTGGCGTGACTTGGTCCAGGGGGTCACAAAGAGTCGGACTCAACTGAGCGACTGAACAACAACAAAACTGAGGTCCAAGGCCCTGTTTTTAGTCTGCACGATCCTCGTAGTCCCGGCCCTAAGCACAGAGTCTAGGCAGCCCCGTTGAAACAAGCTTGCGGTGAAATAGGGCTCCATGGTACAGCAGGCACTTGGATGTGGAGGCCCTGGGAGCCTCTCTGGTTTGCAGGGGACTCCCATTGCAGGCGTTTGGAAAGACTCTTCTCTGCTCCAGACCTTGAGGAGACAGTGCCGGAGCAGGGAACTCGTGACCTCTCTCTTAGAAGGCAGGTGCAGATGTTGAGGCATGCTGAGGATTTGAAGGCACAATTAGAATCATAGAGTCGGAAGGGACCTTCAGGGTCATCTAGTTCAGCCCCCTGCACAATTGGCCACAGGTTGCCTTTCCCGAACTGTTCTGTCCTTTAGGACAAAGCTTTCGCCATTGGGAAGAAGATGATGATGATGATGATATTGGATTCATATCCCGCCCTCCACTCTGAGTCTCAGAGCAGCTCACAATCTCCTTTACCTTCCTCCCCGACAACAAACACCCTGTGAGGTGGGTGGGGCTGAGAGAGCTCTCCCAGAAGCTTCTCTTTCAAGGATAACTGCGAGAGCTATGGCTGACCCAAGGCCATTCCAGCAGCTGCAGGTGGAGGAGTGGGGAATCAAACCCGGTTCTCCCAGATAAGAGTCCGCACACTTAACCACTACACCAAACTGCCAGAGCTATGGCTGACCCAAGGCCATTCCAGCAGCTGCAAGGGGAGGAGTGGGGAATCAAACCTGGTTCTCCCAGATAAGAGTCCGCTCACTTAACCACTATGGCTGACTCAAGGCCATTCCAGCAGCTGCAAGTGGAGGAGTGGGGAATCAAACCTGGTTCTCCCAGATAAGAGTCCGCTCACTTCACCACTATGGCTGACTCAAGGCCATTCCAGCAGCTGCAAGGGGAGGAGTGGGGAATCAAACCTGGTTCTCCCAGATAAGAGTCCGCTCACTTCACCACTATGGCTGACTCAAGGCCATTCCAGCAGCTGCAAGGGGAGGAGTGGGGAATCAAACCTGGTTCTCCCAGATAAGAGTCCGCTCACTTAACCACTATGGCTGACTCAAGGCCATTCCAGCAGCTGCAAGGGGAGGAGTGGGGAATCAAACCTGGTTCTCCCAGATAAGAGTCCGCTCACTTAACCACTATGGCTGTCCCAAGGCCATTTCAGCAGCTGCAAGGGGAGGAGTGGGGAATCAAACCTGGTTCTCCCAGATAAGAGTCCACACGCTTAACCACTATAGCTGACCCAAGGCTATTCCAGCAGCTGCAAGTGGAGGAATGGGGAATTAAACCCGGTTCTCCCAGATAAGAGTCCGCTCACTTAACCACTACACCAAACTGAAGCATGCAGCACATCCTCTCCCCTCGTCATCGAAGCTGGTTTTTATCAAGCCAGGCCATTGGTCCATCTAGTCTGGCTCCAGCAGCCTCCCTCCAGGGCCTCAGACAGAGAAATGTCTTTCCCACCACCCGAGATCCCTGGAACGAGATACTGTTTGAGCCCCCTGCTCTTCTGCCTCTCTAAGCTAAGACTTCAGAGAGCCCAGGGTGAAGTCGCCCAGATCTCACACTGCCTCTCAGGCAGCACTTACCTGCTTTGGTAGCCCTAGTTAACCTGCCCGTTATTTGCTCCCCCCCTCCCCGCCCAATGCAGGGGAAGTTTTATAGCCTTTGCTGCTTCAGAGAGACCATTTTCTCTTCCCCCTCCCCCACGTTCCAGGCCTCTTCCCTGATCTCCAGTGCAACAGCTGCTGCTTTGCTAAGCTCCGGTGCGGTGGACTATTGCCTGCATGTTTTGAAGTCTCTCCTGGAGTACTGGAAGAGCCAGCAGAATGACGAGGAGCCCGTAGCCACCAGCCAGCTCTTGAAGCCCCACACCACCTCTTCCCCACCAGACATGAGCCCCTTCTTCCTGCGCCAGTACGTGAAGGTGAGTGCCAAACCGGGACCCTGAGCGCAACGTGGCAGCGCCAGCGGGAATCGTGTTTTGGAGGGACTCAGAATCCCACCCCCCCGTATGGTTAAAAAATTCGCTCACTGAAATCCGGCTGAGTTTTATCATTGGACTTAGTTGCAGTGAGGTGTATTACAAAAGGGGGCTGGATTTGAGAGTTTTATTTCAAAGTACACAGTGGGGGGAAATGGGGCTGCTCCGACAAGATTATGCCCCCTCCTTGGAACGGGGAGGGAGGAGGATTGAGACTGCTGTGAGTGTGAGGAATTACCCATAATCCCTAGCCCTCTTCATTTCAATATTTCTGTCCTGCCCTTTCCTCCCCTGGAGGGCCTGAGGCCTTGTCCCAGCACCTTTCCTTGTCTTAAGTGGGCAAAGATAGCTCCCCCCCCTTGAAAATGCTTCTCCATTGGCTGAGGAGGTGCCTTGCAAATGTCAGGGCGAGTGGCAACGGCCCCGGGCGGCTTCCCGGCAGGCTCTCCCAGGCGGTCTTTCAGTCCATCTCAGCCGCTCCGGCGTTGCCTTTCTTCCGAACATCTGGCGGTGCCGCTTTCGCTTTCTCTCTTGCCCCGGCGCAGTACAATGGCATAAGCCGCATTAAACATTAGGGTGCTCTTCGCCTGGAGAACAGAAGGCGCAGGAGCTGTGGAGGCCTGTGGTGGCGACGGCTGGTTTAAGCTCTGCCTTTTATTCCCTCCTCTCAAAGGGGCCTGCTGTTTCCACATTACGCTTGTCAGTCAAGGCTCTTTTTAAAATTCCTCCGTAGCCACAGAAAGAGGCTCCAGGAAGGACTGACTGGGCGGAATGTAGATAGCTTATTTTTTTTAAAAAAAATTGTGGGCAAGAACGCAGGTTTGTTTCCCCGTCGCACCGTGTCAAGCTAGATCTGCGTATTTCCAGCATAAGTCCCTGAGTGTCTGGACGGGGGCACGCTATGTCAGACTCGTTACGAAAGCAGGGTTTCAAATAGCCGGAAAGACGGTTCTGTCGCGTGCAAGAAGGTTATTAGTCCCCGCAAGGCAGATATAGGAGTGTATTTTCATTCCACACCTCTCAAGGGTAGGGACACAACTCGTCAGCTTCTGGCCAGGGAAGGTTTTAGAAAACTAAGCTGGGAAGGAAGCAACAGGGACCACAATTCATTTTTTTAAAAGTTTCTTGTTATTGTTGAGTAGACAAGACTGACTTGGATGGACCAAAGAGGGTCTGATTCGGTAGAAGGCAGCTTCAGATGTTCATCTGTTCAAACACAAACACCACGGCTGCAGTACAGCAAATGGGCAGCTTCTCTTTCTCACCAGTCCTCCTTTTTTACTTTTCTCTTTCTTGTGCCCATTCTGTGTAGTACAAAGGGGCACTCCCTGTCTGTGAGGGATTGGAATAAGACTCAAACCACTCAAAGCCCAACAATAAGCAGCAGGTTTTTTTTAAAACTCTAGGAAAGGACTAAGCAAAAAGAGGTGCTGTTTACCCCGTGTGAAAAAGATCGTACTTTCCTCTGGATGAGCAGCTTTGAGGAGTGCTTTTCAGAATGGAGGTGCCATGTCACGGAAGGCCTTGTTTCTTTGTGCCTCCCTCCCTTTAGGGATCTTCCCAGCAGGGCCATTGAGGATGCTCTCCTATGGGCACCTGTGACCCTTTAAGTCCTCTAGTCCTAAAGCATTTAGGGCTGGAGAGACACTAACCAGTGCTTTGGGTTAGGCCAGGAAGGACTCTTAACAACCAGCGGAGTTTTTCTTAATCCTGCCCTCCCCTGCCCACCCCCCCCAGTGGCTCCATGCCAATCAACCGCCTGTATTCTGCATCAGCTGAAACTTCCCCAAAGTTTTCAGGTTAAATATGTTCTGCAAATCTCTTTTTTTTTTTCCTGGTGTGTTTTGCAAAGATTGGGGGACAGATGAAATTCCAAAGCCTGAAATGGGGAGCTTGCGTCTTCTCTGCCAACCAAAAATTTTCATTCACGAAGCAGCAGACGATACAAATTCCAGCCATAGTTTTGCTTCCTTGGAATACGCAGATTATTCCTCTTCGCATATCCTGTCCTCAGGCTGCATCTCTCGAGACAATCTCTCCCTTGGCTCATGGGATTTTTGCATTGTGCTTGGCCGTCATGAGGGGGCGCCCTTGCTCAAAGGCCACAGCTGGCCTGCAGGTGGATACCTGGCAGGGCACCCTGAAGTGCTGCCTGAGTGGGGGGGAGACCTGGGCTCCAAACTTTGGAGAGCCTCTGCCAGTGAACGGAAGACAGGGCACTGTCAGGCTCCAGAAACAGCCACTTCTTTAAATCGCTGTGATGTCATGCCCGATAATGATATTTTCTTACCTCCAGGGCCACGCTGCCGATGTGTTTGAGGCTTACACCCAGCTATTGACAGAGATGGTGCTGCGGCTACCCTACCAGATCAAGAAAATCGCTGACACCAACTCCCGCATTCCACCGCCAGTCTTTGACCATTCCTGGTTCTACTTCCTGTCAGAGGTAGGATGTGACAGGAGGCTTTGCGGGGGGGGGGAGGGGTGGTGATGCTGGCTCAGGCTCATCCCACATGCTCAAGAGAGGCTGCGTTGAAGCTGACGGTCTGGAGGCAGACCGTCCGTCGGAAATGGCCAGCCCAAGAGCAGGCTCCTTGGAGGCTGAGTGGCAGATTCCTCAGGGTAGAAAGCACCATGTGACCACAGCATCATAGAATCACAGAGCTGGACCTCCAGAGTCATCTAGTCCAACCCCGTGCACAATGCAGGAAATTCATAGATACCTTCCACACACACATCCCCAGTGACCCCTGCAGGCTCCATGCCCAGAAGATGGCAAAAACTCTCCAGGATCCCTGGCCAAGCTGGCCTGGAGAAAAATTGCTGGCTGGCCCCCAAGAGGCAATCGGTGTTTCCCTGGGTGTGTAAGAAAGGGCCAAAAGAATGAAGCGCTGCTGCAGCCCTTCCTGCCCTCCTTCCCATGATCTGCCTAATTCAGTGAATCCGCGTTGCTGTCAGATGGCCACCTAGCCTTTGCTTAAAATCTCCAAGGAGAGCCCATCACATCATGAGGAAGCCTGTTCCACTGAGGAACTGCTCTAGGAATTTCTTCCTAATATTGAATTAAAAACTGTTTTGATTCAAATTCAACCCCTTGGTTCTGGTCTGACCTTCTGGGGCAACAGAAAAAAAAAACTCCCCACCTTCCTCTGTGTGACAGCCCTTCAGGTACTAGAAGATGGTGATCGTATCACCTCTCAGCTGTCCCCTCTCTGGGCTAAACACACCCAGCTCCTTCAGCCTTTTTTCATAGGACTTGGTCTTCAGACCCCTCACCATCTTCGTCGCCCTCCTCTGGACGCGTTCCAGGTGGGATCTTGTTGGTGGGTCATGTCACCTGACATCTTTTGAGCTCAGAGCTGCTCCGCCACCTTCTGATCATTCTCGATGGTGACAACAGAGGACTGACCATGATTCCTTCTTCTGCAAAGCAGCCTGAGGACTGCTGCTAGAGTCCTTATTCAAGTTCTCCAGAGCCTTTCAACTGTATGAAAGGGGGAAAGGAGCCGCTCAGTGAACAACATGGATTGTTTCTTTCTTGCCGGCGGGGGGGGGGGGGGGGGAGGGAAAGGGGAGGGGTCGTGGGGGAGAGAAAACGGTCAAGGTGCAAAAAGCCTAGAGTTACACATTTCTGGGCTAAAATTCAGCTGGTCTATAGTCCAGCTTCCAGTTCAAAATTATATAGAGTCTTTTATCAGTGAGAAGCCTGGGGATAGCTCAGTTCCACTCTGTAAAATGTCAGCTTTCAAAAAATTTCTGTCTCTTTGGGAAAAAGCAAAACAGCCTGGGGCTCGTCTGCCTGCGTTCATCCTCCGGTGGAGACGTATCTGTGTTGGTTGGAGGCCTTGCTCTATGACTGGCCCGGAAGGCAGGCCTGTGTAGACCTGCAAGACTATCCCCTTCACATGCGCAAAGACTGGTGTGGACAGAGAGGCTGCAATCAGCATGTTCTTTCTCTCCTTGCCTAGTACCTGATGATCCAGCAGACACCCTTCGTGAGACGGCAAGTCCGCAAGCTGCTGCTGTTCATCTGCGGCTCCAAGGAGAAGTACCGGCAGCTCAGGGATCTCCACACGCTGGACTCCCATGTTCGTGGGATCAAAAAGCTCCTGGAGGAGCAAGGGATTTTCCTGAGAGCGAGTGTGGTGACGGCCAGTTCGGGCTCTGCCCTACAGTACGACACTCTCATCAATTTGGTAAGGAAGGGGAGCAGAAGCTGCCCCTTTGGCTGCATGCAAGGTTTGGGAGCTGCTTCCGAGAGGAGCAGAGGGTTCTGTGTCATTGTGGAAGCTGTTGCCTTTGTGGAAACTGTGCCTAGTTGCTGGAGGGCCTGCCCTTCGCTTGGACTTAACGGGAAACTAGCGTGGAATTAACCGAGCCAGTTGCAAACTTTACACTGGCTACTGCCAGGGTCTGCTTAAGGCACTGTCAAAAAGACCTGAGATGATTTGTGATTCTTAAAATCCTGCTGAGGCTCTCTACTCCCTCCCCCCCCCCCCCCCGAATTACAATTGGAAACGTGCATCAGCCTTATACCTGAAACCTTTGGAGCGTGTGAGAGTAACAGCAGCTCTGCCTTAGAGATGTGTTTCTAAATGAATCCCTGTTCTGAACATGACCAGACCGATAACTCATGCAGAGACGCAGTATGTCTGATAGCAGGTAATTTTGTTGAGTCTCTGCAGTGGGTGGGACTGGATCCCTCGCTAACCCATTGCAAAGACAGAGCAGGGTTGCCCCCCCCTCCATCAGGACCTGGCAGCAGGGTGGGTGTGATTCCGGAAGAGAAACTTGAGCAGAGATATGAAGGGTAGCCTCCAAGGGTGGTGTTTTAGACTCACAGGAGCCTTCATTCTGAAATTAGTTCTCAGCAGTGGAATTCACTGCCACAGGAGGTGGTGGCGGCTACAAGCATAGCGAGCTTCAAGAGGGGACTGGATAAGCATATGGAGCAGAGGTCCATCAGTGGCTATTAGCCACAGCGTATTGTTGGAACTCTCTATCTGGGGCAGTGATGCTCTGTATTCTTGTGCTGGGGGGGGGGCACAGCCGGAGGGTTTCTAGCCCCACTTGTGGACCTCCTGATGGCACTTGGGTTTTGGGGGGGTTTTGCCACTGTGTGACACACAGTGTTGGACTGGATGGGCCATTGGCCTGATTCAACATGTTCTTAACACAGAGGGTTTCACTGATTTCAGTTCCGGTTTACATCTCAAACGGCATAAATGTTCTCTAACCACTTGCTTGACTTTTGTAGTTTTCTATAAACTTTTCAAGATCAGAATAATTTAGAATGTCAGAGGTGGTTTTATCCATTGGTGATGTCGGTGTCGGTGGTGTTTATGGCCTTTCTCTCGTACCCAGAAAGGTTCCTGGCCTGAGGGCTCTACAAGTCGGGAAGCCTGGCTTGGTCCTTCCTACCTGAATTCTTCTGTATGTTTTCCAGATGGAGCACCTGAAGGCTTGTGCGGAAATCGCCACACAGCGAACAGTGAACTGGCAAAAGTTCTGCATCAAAGATGACTGTGAGTTGATTCCCATGTGTGTTGTGTTTCAGAGGGGCCAGGATTCTGTGCTCGAGCTAGGGATTCCCAGGTTCCTCTGTCAGTTTGCCTGTTTCTTCCACTGTGAGGAGAAATCATTGCAAACGTTGCCCCTTTCTTTTCCTTTGTAAGGCTTGTCGGGAAGGCTGGGGCATCAGCTGGAGAGAGGATAGCAGGCTGACATCATTTGGGGTGGGGCGAAGGCCAATCTCTGTTGCCTGGCATCTATCAGATGCTGAGCAGGTCTCGCAAAACAAGGCTTCTGCTTTTCCAAGCTTGTCTCTGTGGCTGTGAGGTCTAGAAGCCGGGTCTTCGTCTAAAACAAACGTTGGTGCCCACAGAATCTGTTTCCTGCAAATGCGGTGTGGGGGTTTTCAAAATATTTTTCTATATATTTCTGTGTTTGTGTGCATGCCTGGAAGTCATGGGAGGGACGGTGGCTCAGTGGTAGAGCATCTGCTTGGTAAGCAGAAGGTCCCAGGTTCAATCCCCGGCATCTCCAACTAAAAAGGGTCCAGGCAAACAGGCATGAAAAACCTCAGCTTGAGACCGTGGAGAGCTGCTGCCAGTCTGAGTAGGCAATACTGACTTTGATGGACCAAAGAGGGTCTGATTCAGTAGAAGGCAGCTTCAGATGTTCATGGGGAGGGATGGTGGCTCAGTGGCAGAGCATCTGCTTGGGAAGCAGAAGGTCCCAGGTTCAATCCCCGGCATCTCCAACTAAAAGGGCCCAGGCAAATAGGTGTGAAAAACCTCAGCTTGAGACCCTGGAGAGCCGCTGCCAGTCTGAGTAGACAATACTGACTTTGATGGACCGAGGGTCTGATTCAGTAGAAGGCAGCTTCAGATGTTCATATGTTCATGGCGACTTCTGGCAGCTCCTACTGGGGGCACGGACGACATGGAGAGGAGTGGCTTGATGCAGCCTGCCCCTGCCTCCCTGCCCTGGCATCCCAAGGAGGTCTCCCATCCAAGTCCTTGCCAGAGTCGACAAGATCTGATGAGATCGGGTTTGCCTGGGTTATCCAGGTCAGGACCAAATTGTGGCTTTAATAATCTGTAGCGTGGACGACCCAAAGGATTTGTTTGTTGAGCTCTCTCTCTCACTCTTCCTCCTCCTCTCCAGCTGTCCTCTACTTCCTGCTGCAAGTGAGCTTCCTGGTGGACGAAGGGGTGTCCCCAGTCCTGCTGCAGCTCCTGTCCTGTGCTCTGTGCGGCAGCAAAGTCCTGTCGGCCGCTTCTTCCTCTGGGTCATCCAGCACTTCGGCCTCGGCTCCTGCGGGCTCTGGGGCTGGGCAGCCAGCGGGGCAGAGCAAGTCCTCTGCCAAGAAGAGCAAGAAAGAGGAGAAGGAGAAGGACAGGGATGGTAAGCTGGGGTGTGTGTGTGTGTGTCTGTCTTCGGTCTTTCTGTAGGCTTCAACCCTGCTGCCCTTTTCAGTGAAAGGGCAGAGGTGCCTGCAGTAGAAGGATGGCATGAGGAATCTGAAGAACTGCCCTGCCAAGTTCTCCATTGGCAGCCCAGCGGAGTGTGGTGGTGGCAGACATCCTGTATCCCCAGCACTGGGCAACTGGAGGGGGCCAGTCTGCTGAATGTGAAGTGTCCTGTCCTCTGTGTGTGTGTGTCCTCACTCCTCGACCTTGCAGGGGAGGGCTCTGGCAGCCAGGAAGACCAGCTGTGCACGGCGCTGGTGAATCAGTTGAACAAGTTTGCCGACAAGGAGACCCTGATCCAGTTCCTGCGCTGCTTCCTCCTGGAGTCCAACTCCTCCTCCGTCCGGTGGCAGGCACACTGCCTGACTCTCCACATCTACCGGTGAGTATGGGGAGCCCAGCTTCGCGTAGCCCCTCATATGGCATGAATCACAGTTCCCGTCTTAGGCCTAGGAAGGCATCATGCAGGTGGTGGTCTCTCGGCCTCCCCCCTTCTGTCGGAGGGTCCCTAAATGACCTTAGCCCCTGCCAGCTTCTTGCAGTGGTCTCTCCTGACCTGGAACTGGGAGGGGGGGGGGCAGCCAGATGCTGGGTGGTGACAGTGATGGTGGCCTCAGACAAAAGTTGGACCTCCAAAAGAGACAAGGAGAAATACGGTCCTGGAGAGAGATGGGTTTTATTTCATCGCAGCTCTGGATCAGGAGGAGAAGGGGGGAACCGGAAGGGGGTCGTATTTCAGCAGGGGTGTGAAGAGGGCCGGGGTGGGGAGGGCCATCTTTGGTCATCTGCCTCCTTTGTCCCTGCCGCCCTCCAGGAACTCAAACAAATCCCAGCAAGGAGCTGCTGCTGGACCTCATGTGGTCCATCTGGCCGGAGCTGCCAGCTTACGGGAGGAAGGCTGCCCAGTTTGTGGATCTCCTGGGTTACTTCTCTCTGAAGACGCAGCAGACAGAGAAGAAGGTGCGCCCGCCTCTCCCCCCTCCCCCCCCCGGAAGCAACAGGCCCCGCCAGTTTGGAGAGCCAGTTTGGTGTAGTGGTTAAGTGTGCGGATTCTTATCTGGGAGAACCGGGTTTGATTCCCCACTCCTCCACTTGCCTTTTATCTCCCACTCCTCCACCTGCCTTTGATTCCCCACTCCTCCACTTGCCTTTTATCTCCCACTCCTCCACCTGCCTTTGATTTCTCACTCCTCCACTTGCCTTTGATTCCCCACTTCTCCACTTGCACCGGCTGGAATGACCTTGGGTCAGCCATAGTGGTGAAGTGAGCGGACTCTTATCTGGGAGAACCGGGTTTGATTCCCCACTCCTCCACTTGCACCTGCTGGAATGGCCTTGGGTCAGCCATAGCTCTAATAGAGAGCCAGTTTGGTGTAGTGGTGAAGTGCGCGGACTCTTATCTTCATGAATTAGTTTGCTCTGGGGCCATTTTTCCTGAGCTATTACAAAAATGTGTGAGCCAGAGGCTAAAAAACTGTGGGCTAGCTCATACTAACTCAACTTAGAGGGAACACTGCCCTGAAGCCGCTTGTAGAATTGCTGAGTCAGATTATTATGAACTCCTTGCGAGAGGTAGGAATGGAAAAAGCTGGATGGTTTCAGAAAGTGAATGGATCCCACCCCACAGGAGTGATTCTGGGTTCCACAGGGATCTGCCCTGACTTCCCAAGTTCCCCTTAGTGACTTTCTTTGACTTTCCTTTTCAGTTGAAGGAGTATTCCCAAAAAGCTGTCGAGATCCTCCGAATGCAAAACCACATCCTAACAAATCACCCCAACTCCAACATTTACAAGTGAGTCTCTGCAGCCTGCCCCACTCCTGCAGGGAAGGTCTCTCCCCTCCCTAGCGTGTTGTGGGGGCGGCCCACCTTCAGAGAAGAGTCCGGCCAGTTCTCTCGACTGGAGAGCATCCTTCGAGGAACGCATCGCTCAGCTCGGCCTGCCTCTCCCAGCCCCGGTCTGGGTCAGCAACCTCCGCCATATCAAACCCCCTCACCCAGACCCTCCTCCTCTCTGTCTCCTCCTGTGACTCCCTGATGCTTGGGGTCTTGCTGCATTGCCCCACCCCACTTGCCCCACACACATTCTTCGTGCAACGCAAGGTCTTGGCTTTCAAAGGAGGTTGAACAGTTCCCTTTTGTTTGAGCCGAAGGTCTCTCAGCAGTTGCCAGACAGGATGGCAAAAAAGACTCCTCTGGGTTCAAAGGCAGTAAATCTCTGGGTATCAGAAACCAGGGGAGAAGCCACAGGAGTGGGCTGTCTTTGTGCTTCCCCATGGTGGGGAGGAGGGAGGGAGAAGCTGCCTTTGGAAACAGCCCAGCGGTTCTTGCAATCCCAGTTGCCTGGCTAGATTTCCAGCAAGCCTCCTCGTCTCCTTTGCAGCACTCTCTCTGGCCTGGTGGAGTTTGACGGCTACTATCTGGAGAGCGACCCTTGCCTCGTGTGCAACAACCCAGAAGTGCCCTTCTGCGTGAGTAGCCGCTTCCGGGCGCCAGCCCCACCTTGCGGGCTCACCATGTTTCAGTTCCGTGTGGCTCGGTGGGGCAAATGTGCCTTTTTTTTTGCAACCCGTTCCTCTTCCGTTCCAGTACATCAAACTCTCCTCCATCAAAGTGGACACCCGCTACACCACCACCCAGCAGGTCGTGAAGCTCATCGGCAGCCACACCATCAGCAAAGTGACCGTGAAGATCGGGGACCTGAAGCGCACCAAGATGGTCCGGACCATCAACCTGTATTACAACAACCGGACGGTGCAGGCCATCGTGGAGCTGAAGAACAAGTGAGGGCTGGAGCTGGGAGGGCCGGCTTGGAGAGTGGGGAGGGGCGAGTTGGGCTGGGAACAGGCCCTTTTCCTGGCCTGGGCCATCCCTTCCTTCAAGGGGGAGCTGGCCAGACCTGATTGGTGTATTGAGTGGGCGGGGGAAGAGGGCGGGTGTGCTGGCGTCACATCCTTGTTGCCTCTAGCTCAGGGTGACCCCAAGATGCTTTAGCTAGGGTCCCAGAGGCCTTGGGACTTTCCGGTCTTCAGGCACAGAGCTCAGGGGACCCCCGTTAATAGTCCTTAGACCTCATTGGTCACCGTAGGCAGGTGCTGGTTTTTTGAAATGGATAAACTGAAAATATTGCTGGTGCTCTAGAAGGGGGATAGACGTGTTCATGGAGGGCGGGACTCTCAGCCACTCTTTGGTTCTGCAGCCGAATGGAACGTCTCTGTTTTGGTAATTGCTGAGGTTGTGGGGGAGGAGTGCTACTTTTGTACCCTCCTTTGAGGATTTCTGCCGCCCTCTCTTGGTTGATCTTTGGTATGAGCCGGCCACATGGCTGTTCTAATCTTCTGGTGCCTTCCAGCAGGATTCTCTTGCTCACAACTGCATCACTGTCATGCTGGGGTATAACCTGTAACACAAAGAACGCAAGGGAAGGACTGCGCTTTTGTTTGTTTCAGCTGTAGTACATCAGTCCCTGCCCTCCTCCTTCCCTCCCATTGCCCTGCCTTAACTTGCAGCAAACTCCTCGGGGCGGGGGGGGGGGGGCTTCCATTTCAGAAGCAACTTTTAGTGGGGCAGGGGCTGGTTGGAAAAGGTGCCAGATGGTGCAGAAAGCTTGGCTGCCTTCCATGGTATGGCCATTTCTTCTTGGGGGCTGCTGTGGCATCCGCTGACCTGTTATCCCATCCACCTGTAAAGGCTTACAGAGGGCGGCAGTGGTCATAGCACACACAGAAGGTTCCCAGTCAGCTCTCTGAAATCTCCCATTAAGAATGTATCATGCAGCAAGACTAGAGGAGTCAGTCTGATGTACTGGGTAAATCTGCAGACTCTTATCCGGGAGACCCGGATTTGATTCCCTACTCCTCCACTTGCACCTGCTGGAATGGCCTTGGGTCAGCCATAGCGGTGAAGTGAGCGGACTCTTATCTGGGAGAACTGGATTTGATTTTCCCCTCCTCCACTTGCAGCTGCTGGAATGGCCTTGGGTCAGCCATAGTGGTGAAGTGAGCGGACTCTTCTCTGGGAGAACCGGATTTGATTTTCCCCTCCTCCACTTGCAGCTGATGGAATGGCCTTAGGTCAGCCATAGCTCTCGCAGAGCTTGTCCTTGAAAGGGCCGCTTCCGTGAGAGCTCTCTCAGCCCCACCTACCTTACAGGGTGTCTGTTGTGGAGGATGAAGGTAAAGGAGATTGTAAGCCGCTCTGAGACTCTTGAGTTTCAGAGTGAAGGGCAGGGTATAAACCCACCATCTTCTTCTCCCTGGGCCTGAGACCCTGGAGGGCTGCTGTACGTAAATGTCCAGGTGAGCCTCTGACTCTGTTTAAGGGAAGGCAACTTCCTGTGCCTCGGGGGAAGCCTGCCTCCTTGGCTGAAGGACCTGTGCTCCACCCCCGGCATCTGAAGGGAAGGAGGGGCTGGGAAAGGTCTTTCCCTGCTTGGAACCCTGGAGAGATGCTCTCAGTCTGCACAGGCAGTCTGGGCTAGAGGACGCCTGGCCCTGGAAGGGCAGCTTTGTATGTCACAATGGGAGGGTTCTAAGCGGGGATGAAGCCCAGGGAGCAGAAGACCTCTTCGTAAGCATCCTTCTCTCTTCCCCCGTTTGTCTCCCCCCTCCCACCTCTTGCAGGCAAAATACCCTTGCCAAGAAGAAGGAGAAGTTAAAAATCCCCAGGTGGGGCGGGGGGAGCATCTGCAAGTGTAGAATTAAAACGTTTGTCTGTCTTTTGCTTGAGGCCTCAGCAGCGCTTTAGGATTAAACAGCCCTGCTGTTGAAGGGATAAGGGCTTGAAACATATTTCCACCTCCCTATCCTGTCAACGCAGAAGTGGAGGACGTGAACCCGAGAGCCAGTCTGCTTTCCTCTGTCCTGTTGAAAGGAGCTTTCTGGCTGCAGAGATGGGCTTTGGTGTGGAGCAGAGTCTGGCGACCGGGTCTTTCCTGGCTTTTGAATGACTTTGCTCTCCTTCCTCACTTCCCAGGCCTGCCCGCTGGCATAAAGCCAAGAAGGTGCAGCTCACCCCGGGCCAGACGGAGGTGAAGATTGACTTGCCTCTGCCCATCGTGGCTTCCAACCTGATGATTGAGTTCGCTGACTTCTACGAGAACTACCAGGCGTCCACGGAGACCTTGCAGTGCCCACGGTGCAGCGCTTCCGTCCCGGCCAACCCTGGGGTGTGCGGGAATTGCGGAGAGAACGTTTACCAGTGTCACAAATGCAGGTGGGCTGAAGTTCTCTGGCAGCCAGAGTGTGGCATGTGAACCTATGAAGTGGCCTTAGACTGAATCAGACCCCCCTGGGTCCATCAAGTCAGGCTTGTCTACTCAGACTGGCAGCGGCTCTCCAGGGTCTCAAGCTGAGGTTTTTCACGCCTACTTGCCTGGACCCTTTTTAGTTGGAGATGCCGGGGATTGAACCTGGGACCTTCTGCTTCCCAAGCAGATGCTCTACCACTGAGCCACCATCCCTCCCTTTAAGTCAGTCTTGTCTTCTCAGACTGGCAGCGGCTCTCCAGGGTCTCAAGCTGAGGTTTTCCACGGCTACTTGCCTGGACCCTTTTTAGTTGGAGATGCCAGGGATTGAACCTGGGACCTTCTGCTTCCCAAGCAGATGCTCTACCACTGAGCCACCATCTCTCCCTTTAAGTCAGTCTTGTCTACTCAGACTGGCAGCGGCTCTCCAGGGTCTCAAGCTGAGGTTTTCCACGCCTACTTGCCTGGACCCTTTTTAGTTGGAGATGCCGGGGATTGAACCTGGGACCTGTTGCTTACCAAGCAGAGGCTCTACCAGTGAGCCACCGTCCCTCCCCACCTGAGGTTTGGGCCTAGAGAGGTACAGTGGGAGGTACCGCTGGGCAGACGTGGCTCGTTTCTTGTCCAGCAGTTGCCAGGTTTGTTCTCTTTGGGGTGCTCTTCTTGCAAAGGCACATTTCTTTATTGGGGTGGCGAATCTGTGCCTGGCCTGTATCGCTTCTGGCTGCAGGTAATTGAAAGGAGACACTCCATACTTGTAGAAAACTAGATATGGGGAGCATAGAGATTTTGTGTCAACTCCCTGACGTGTTAGCTTTCTGCCTGCGGGGATATATTTGTTTCAGTAGGGACAAGGAGTGAGTCCTGCTGAGCCCTCACCCACAGCCTGAAGCAGTGCTGTCCAGAAACAGGTTTCCCAGCTCCTCTGCCATTTTCTAAGGACCGTCCTTTGATGGGGAAGCTGATTTTCAGCTGCAAAAGGGCTCCTGTAACAATGTGCAGCCTTTTAAAAGGCAGGGAGGGGAGGGGGCTCCAGTGTCGTGTGGGCAGAGCTGCTCCCTCCTCCCACCTGTGGCCTCCCTGTGGGCAGCTGGGAAGAGGGGGGAGGCTCTTTGGGCTGGGGCTGCCCCCCCCCAAACCCACCGTGTTCTCCACCTCCCAGGTCTATCAATTATGACGAGAAGGACCCCTTCCTCTGCAACGCCTGCGGCTTCTGCAAATACGCTCGCTTCGACTTCATGCTCTACGCCAAGCCTTGCTGCGCGGTGGATCCCATTGAGAACGAGGAGGACAGAAAGAAGGTGAGCTTCCCTCCCAGGAGAGCCAGGCGTCTCGCCGCTGAGCGTTCCCTGAGCTGGAATCACTTCCACACCCCAGAAAGGTGGACAGGGAGGAGGAGGATGGACCCTTCCCTCACAGGCAGCTCTTCCCCTCATCATGGAGAGCAGCAGCTGACATAGGTTCTCAGCATGGAGCCCCCCCCCCTGCAGTGGTAGCCACTGCGCTGGCTTTGCAGGGGTCAGATTTAAGTGCTTGCTGAGTGTTCATCAGCATAGCAAAACCGGGTCTGAAATAACACCTCCTGCACTCTTGCGCTTCGAAGGCAGTGACCAACATCAACACCCTGCTGGACAAGGCCGACAGAGTCTACCACCAGCTCATGGGGCATCGGCCTCAGCTGGAAAGCCTCCTCTGCAAAGTGAACGAAGCTGCGCCAGAGAAACCACAGGTAACCGCAGGCGGAGAACCAATACCCTGCTGGGTGGGGCGGGCGGTGATTTCTCAGCCCACCAGGAAAATTAGGCCCCACCACTACACACTAAGATTGTGTGTTCTAACTGTGGCAAGTTGCACTTGGAGGAAACCAGGAAATGGAGGGGTGCATTGGTGTGCAGGAGAAGAGAGGGTGGCATTAGTGAACCCGCAGCACATTCTCAATCCTACATTTGGCAGATCAAATATTTGGGTTCCTTGTCCTGGCCAATAGGCCCAAACCAACCAAAGAATTAGGGTTTGTAGAATCTTTCAGGCTCAAGTGCCATGTTCTACTGGAGAAAGTTTTCCTTCCAGACGTTTCGTTCTCCGCAGCTGAGAACGAAACGTCTGGAAGGAAAACTTTCTCCAGTAGAACACGGCACTTGAGCCCGAAAGATTCTACAAACCCTAATGATGTTACCAGCCATGAAAACCTGAAATCTTTGACAACCAAAGAATCCTGGGAGTTTCTGATTCTTTAGTTTGGGGTCTCAGACCATATTTGTTGTGGTGTCTCAGGCGCTATCTGCAGTTGGTTACTCAGAAGGAGAGGCACAACTTGGAGCCACTTGGTGTCCAAGGGAACGGATCACAGTAATTAAAATCTAGGTTATTGCTGGAAGAGATGTCATTCACGTGTATTCAAGACTCCACAGCTGTAGGGACTAGAAACTTGATAAGTAAATGTGCAGGATTCTGGCAGTTCTATGCTTGTGTAGTTTTTATGGCAGGGCATTGCATAGCCAGTTTGCGTGCTGGTATAAAGACGTCTGTTTAAACTTGGTCCCCAATTCTTGGGTGTCTTCTCTCCCCTCTCTGTGCAATTCCCTTCCCTCTTACTTTTCCACTGGCAGAATTCTCTCTCCCCCCTCATATTTCAGGACGACGCCGGCGGCAGCGGAGGCATCAGCTCCACCTCGGCCAGTGTGAACAGATACATTCTGCAGCTGGCGCAGGAATACTGTGGCGACTGCAAGAATTCTTTCGATGAGCTCTCCAAGATAATTCAGGTAAGCAGCCTCCGTGCCGCAGGGATGAGGGGGAAAGTGAAACTGACTTGGATGGAAGTTTTTCATGCAAACCCAAGGGTTTTGGCTCCCTATCCCCAGAGGATGGGTGCCTCTTCTGCAAGAAGCTGCCTGTTCTGGCACCGTGCACGCTTGGGGAAGCCACCCCATTTAAAGCATCCTTCGAGCCGGAGTTGGATGCTGCATACATTTTAAGCCCAGGCAGGGAACATATATGAACATATGAAGCTGCCTTATACTGAATCAGACCTTTGGTCCATCAAAGTTAGTATTGTCTTCTCAGACTGGCAGCGGCTCTCCAGGGTCTCAAGCTGAGGCTTTTCACGCCTATTTGCCTGGACCCTTTTTTGGAGATGCCAGGGATTGAACCTGGGACCTTCTGCTTCCCAAGCAGATGCTCTACCACTGAGCCACCGTCCCTCCCCAAGGGAAAAGGCCAGTTTTGAGAAGAAGGGGAACCTCTCCCACTCTCGCTTTCCAGAGCTAGTTTTCTGCAGCCACATTGCTGATTTAAAACATGTAGTTCTCTGGCCTGTTTTTCTGCTTCTGGTTAAAATAGAAATGATGTGAGAGAGCCATGATTCGGATTTCCTTTTTGAAAAAGCTACACATAGTACAGCTGCTTTGGAGGGTGGGAAGGGGCACTGGTGGCAGTCGTATTCCTCCTCCCAGGCCTCTTCCCCAGTTTAACACCCTTCCCCCCCCCCCCCCCAGCAATTAGCTTTGACTCTGGCAGCGTAGAAAGGAGACCAGCACCTCACTTGTACCTAATCTCTTTTCTCTTGACTCATACCCGGTGGAAATAATTCCAACTTGGCAAGGGTTATTTGAATCATAAACGAGCCAGAGGAGGAGGTTAAACACCGCTTGCCTCTGAACTTCAAAGCAATGTATTATAGGCTGCTAATTAAAAAAAAAAACCCTGCTAGAGAACCTTATTTGGGATTTCTTTGCCAACTTTGCATTGTGTCTCTGAGCTGCAGCTGTTGTGGCTGAATGTTGCCTCTAGAGGGCAGTGTTGTAGCTGCAGCCTCTTTTCGGGGACTGACTTTCATTTTCGGCTAAGGGGGGTTAGTTGGTTGGAATGGAGAGGTTTGACTTGGCCCCGATAGGGGCTGTCCAGAGGCGAGGATGCAAGCTGGCTCTCTCCACCATCCCCTGAGCTCCCCTCTCCCTCCTTTATCCGCCTGCAGAAGGTCTTCGCCTCGCGGAAGGAGCTCCTGGAGTACGACCTGCAGCAGAGAGAGGCGGCCAGCAAGTCCTCCCGCTCCGCGGTTCAGCCCACCTTCACCGCCAGCCAGTACCGCGCCCTCTCTGTCCTGGGCTGCGGCCACACTTCCTCCACCAAGTGCTATGGCTGCGCCTCGGCCGTCACCGAGCACTGCATCACCCTGCTGCGGGCGCTGGCCACCAATGCCGCCATCCGCCACATCCTCGTGTCCCAAGGCCTCATCCGAGAGCTCTTTGACTACAACCTGCGGCGTGGGGCGGCCACCATGCGAGAGGAGGTCCGCCAGCTCATGTGCCTTCTGACCAGGTTGGTCCAGGGCAGGGGGGCCAAATTTGCGTAATGTAAGAGCCACACGGAGTAAACATCGGATGTTTGAGAGCTGCAAGACGTGAACGTCAGATGTTTGAGAGCTGCAAGGAAGGGAGGGAGGCAAATAGATGGGGGAGGGATGAGGGGAAGGAGAGGTTGAAAGAAAGCAACTTTGACATTAAATACATTCTCTATGCTGTTGGCTGCCTTGGCTTGGAGAAGTGCTTTAAAGAGACAATTGTCTTCTCCAAGCAGGCCAACGGGGCAGTGGGGGCTTTGAGAGCCACACAGTAGGTGTGAAAGAGCCACATGTGGCTCCCGAGCCACAGTTTGGCCACCGCTGGTCTGGGGCCTTCCACAGGGGGGCCAGGGTGCTGGGCCTTCCACCGTCCAGAAGGTGGTCCTGTGATAGAGCCATCTGTAGGGTTGGGGCCTGCTCCTGAAAACACAAGGCTCCCAGGGCAAGGGTACGTGTTAGCAGCATCCTTTCCTGAGCCCCAGCTGGCTAGAGAGGAGTGAGGGAATTAGACGCAGTGTGTGTCTTGTCTGCCTTCCATGTTGAGGAATGGCTCACTCAAGAGCTGTTAACACCCTGCCTTTTGGAATGCAGCATGGAGGAATAAGATAACGGTATATAAGAGTATCTGTGCAGGAAAAAAAGGCTCCCAGGAATTGTTTGCTGCACTTTAGACTCCGTTTATTAGATACTGGAATATTTTATTTAATTATTTTTAATTTTATTTTTTAATTTTTAATTTTAATTTTTTATTTTACTGACTGACAGTAATGATTGTATGACAGTATGTATAATTGTGATTGATAGTAGTTATAGCACCTGTTTTATCTATTTTAATTAATTTATGTAATTGAACTGTATTTTAAATCATTGTTTATCTTGTATTTTATCTAAATCATGGCGTGCCATGTCTGTGAGCCGCCCTGAGCCCGCCTTTGGCGGGGGAGGGCGGGATATAAGAATAAAACTAACTTACTTACTTATTTAATTTTATTATTAAATAATAAAATTTTATTATTTTCGCAACATATTGAAAGACATTTATCAAATATAAGTTTCAAAATACTGATCAATACATTACAAAATTTCCACCTCCCCCCCCAGCCCTCTTTTCTTTGACCTCTGCTGGTGCTTAATACAATTAAAAAGAAAAGAAAGGTAAAATTCACGCTTGTAGAATCTTCTCTTTCTATCTACCTTAATATAAAATAAATCAAGACTATATATTGATTATTATTAAAATTAACCCTATATTTATCCCATAGTCTAACTTCTACTAAGTTATATATCAGATCAGAAATCCATGTTACCATTTTCTCTTCCCCTTAAAAGTTCAGATAATATTTTCATAAACTACTAAGTGTCTCTTAACTTTCAATTACTTTTCAACATATTTTCACCGTTATACAATCTTCACTAAAAATTACAGTTACCTTAGCAAAAGATAACCAAGACTATATGAAAATTATTATAATTAACCCTCTATTTATCTCATTAATAGATAAATTATTAGATACTGGAATAGACATGGGCCAAGAGAACAAGTTAAAGAAGCTGTAGGAAGACATATCTCACTGTAGTTGATAGAACAAGCTAAATACACACACCTGTGCAGCTGGGAAGATCTGGACTTTGTTATTACTATTGCGTGCAATATTTTAATTGAGAACTGGTTATTTGTATTGTATATATTTAAGGATTTTCTCTTTGTATCAAATGTAATTAACGATACCTTTCCCTGTAATTTTTATAAAGCTTGTAAGGCTCCTAATTGCTTTTCTCCCCTGCCCGGTAACAGGGACCACCCAGAAGCCACCCAGCAGGTGAACGACCTCATCATCGGCAAAGTGTCGGCTGCTCTGAAGGGCCACTGGGCAAACCCTGACCTGGTGAGGAGGCCTGGGGCTTTCTGGACTTGTTTTCTGGCCACATCTTTGGGTGGGTGGAGGCGGGGTTGTAAGAGCCCCTGTAAGAGTAGCGTCTGACTCACTCCGATTGCATTAACTTCCCCGCAAACATGCCCTCGTGGCAACTCTGCAGGGATATTTGCATGGTTCTGTTTTTAAAGAGACATGGGGTGAACCAAAGCATCTGTCCTGGATCGAATTCCTTCCACCTGTTGGCCTGTTGCACTCTCTGAGGACAGATGTCAGACTTGCCTGCTTTCTCGGCTTCCCCTGCAAGGGTGGCCGAAGGAGAACAACCGGTGCTTCAGACTGACCCACCTCTCTGCCCTTTGCTTCCATCACAGGCCAGCAGCCTCCAGTACGAGATGCTGCTGCTGACGGACTCCATCTCCAAGGAGGACAGCTGCTGGGAGCTGCGGCTGCGCTGTGGTGAGTCCCTGCAGCCCAAAGGGTGGCCAGCGGAGTAGGAGCTCTTGCTTGCCTGAAGTCCCAGGTCCAGATAGAAGGTCAGGCTGCCCCTCTCTCTCTCTCTCTCTCAGACCCCAGAAAGCGCCTGCCAGCCAGTGCTCGGCTGGAGGAGGAATTGTAGCTCAAGCAGTTGGTGTGGCTCAGTAGCAGAGCCTTCAGTAGGGTGCAGAAGGTCCTTTGCTCTGCCACCTCCAACCCTGGCTAGGAGGAGCAGGCAAGGGCCAAGACGGTGGGGTGGAATCAGGCTGCCTGGAAAATTCATATCCTGCCCTGAAGACTGGGTAGACATAGCCACTGATGCCCATCGAAGGGCAGAGAACCTGCCACATTGGCGGTGGGGTAGTTTTGGAAATCCATGCTGGGTTTCTCCCTTCCAGCCTCCCCCAGAGCAGCTTCCTAAGAGGGGAACCTGGGAAATTCTGCATCCCCTCCGGTTCCGCATTGCAAGAGTCAGTGAGGTCTTGCAAATGGGCGGAAGCGAAACAAGAGGGCTAGTGCTAGTTGCGGGCCAGGTGGTCCTGCCAGTGGTTTCCCTTCCGGTTCTCAGGTCCCCCTTTGTTTTGTCTGCCGCCTTTTCCAGCTCTCAGCCTTTTCCTGATGGCCGTGAACATTAAGACACCGGTGGTGGTTGAGAACATCACCTTGATGTGCCTCCGCATCCTGCAGAAGCTGATCAAGCCTCCTGCCCCCACCAGCAAGAAAAACAAGGTATCTTCTCCACTCGCCCTTAAGGGATCTGATCCTTTCCTGGGCTCGTGTCTTCTCTGCACGTAGAATAAGTTTCCGGTCTCGTGCAGTGTGGGCATTTCTGGTTATGAACGTTGTTGGAATGGGCTGGGCTACTTCAAGAGGAGGTGGGAAATCCCAGGAGTTTTGCCTTACCGGTGAGACTCTGAATGCTGATTCAGAACTAAGTACCGCTTCTGAGCGCAGGTAAAACCATGCACAATTGCACTCTCCAGATTTGGGTTTTTTTAAGAAATTGCTCCATGACAATATAAAATTCCAGGATATTTTTTTTCCATTGAGGTTCTGTTTGAAACATATGAGATTTGGTTTAAAAAAAAAAAAAAAAAGGCAAAGGAGCAAGCTCCAGTCATTTCCAACTCCGGGGTGACGTCTTATCACGACGTTTTCACGGCAGACTTTTTACGGGGTGGTTTGCCATTGCCTTTCCCAGTCATTTATACTTTCCCCCCAGCAAGCTGGGGACTCATTTTACCGACCTCGGAAGGATGGAAGGCTGAGTCAACCTTGAGCCGACTACCTGTACCCAGCTTACCTGGGATCGAACTCAGGTCATGAGCAGAGCTTGGGCTGCAGTACTGCAGCTTACCACTCTGCGCCATGGGAGTATTTGATAGAGGGAGCCTGCTCCACAGAGCTTCAAAGCTATTTGTTTGATCACTGCTTCTTGTTATTTTTTTTTCTTTTTACTGCTAGGATATTTTTGTCCGCCTTATTAGTCCTCTGTAGGTTGTTTCCTTTGCCTTTTGCAGGTTTATTTTGTGATTTAAACTGCATTTTAAATTTGTATTGTATATTGTGGGAAACCTGCAACGCTTCAGTAGATGGGACTCTGGATCCTTTAGGGCTTACCTCCTTGATCAGGAGGCGTGGGTAACTAGAGCGGGAGGGGGAGGTCTTCAGGGAAGATGGTGCTTTTGGTCTGCTTGGGGCTGCCACAGAGATGTTCCCTTGGCTTCCTAGGATGTCCCCGTTGACTCCCTCACCACCGTCAAGCCGTACAGCAACGAAATCCATGCTCAGGCCCAGCTGTGGCTCAAGAGGGAACCAAAAGCATCGTACGAGGCTTGGAAGAAATGTCTCCCTGCCAGAGGTATGACCCAGGCTTTTGGGCTAGTCTGAGCCCAGGAGAGCCCATTCTGTCCCTTTCTTCTCCTCCTCTTCGAGCAGAGCTGCTTTCTTTCCAATGCGCTTCATTTTATACCGGTGGCAGCTCCCTCCTGGTGCAGTCAGTCTTGCCTGAAGGCTTCCAGCCTTCTGAGCAGTTCAGCTGTCCCCAAACCGACTGGCCTGCTTTCCCCGGAAGAGCCCAGCTGGGCCACAAGAGAGGGTTTCCCTGGTTTGATGGGCTTCACCAGCCAAGCCTCTGCGTGACCCTTGAACACTGACATCCTTAATCTGGTCCGGCGTGCTGGATCCAGACCCTTCCCCTACCTGCTGCTTTCACTCTCGTCCTGATCTCAGGCATTGATGTGAATGGGAAGACCCCCAGCCGGCTGGAGCTTCGCCAGCTTTACCTGGCCGAGAAGTACACCTGGAAGTGGAAGCAGTTCATGAGCAGGCGGGGGAAGAGGACCTGCCCCCTGGATCTGAAGCTGGGCCACAACAATTGGCTGCGCCGGGTGAGAGATGGAGAGAGAGAGGCCAGCTTCAGCTGTGTAGGCCTCTCCCTGGCTCTTCTTGTCTGACAAATAAAAGGGCTTCTTTTTATTCTGGGGAAAACTATTCTACCCTGCTTTTGAGCAACCAGCTCTCCAAAAGTAGCTTAGACAGTTCTAGAATACCCTATTTGAAAGAAGGTAAAGCCATCGGAATGAGCATCAGGTAGCAATTGCATAGCTGGACAGGTGTGGCGGAGGACTTGTGAGAGAGGAGAGGTCCCAGGGACCCTGCCGAGTGGGTGGCCGAAGCTGGTTCTCCCACGCTGTGCCAAACCCTTGAGCGGCAGTGCTGGTCTCCAGCTTTCTCCGTGTGATCTTTTCGGCACCCTCCCTGACCTTTTGGCCTCCGTCTTCTTCTAGGTCTTGTTCACTCCTGCAACCCAGGCTGCCAGGCAAGCCGCCTGCACCATCGTGGAGGCTCTGGCGACCATCCCAAGCCGGAAGCAGCAAGTCCTCAATTTGCTCACCAGGTGTGGCAGTGGTCCCCAAGCTCCCTTTCCCTGAGGGCCACTTTGTCCCACAAGGAGTGTTGTGACTGCGTGGCTGGCCCTTGCCCTGCATGTCCCCTAAGAAGCAGGATGTGTCTTGATCCCAGTAGCATCTTCCCCTGTGCTGAGAAGCAGCAGATCTGCAGGATCCAGCCCTATGGGTCAGCTGCAGACCAGCCCTGTTTTCCTGGCATGAATCACCTCCTTTGGTTTGCCTCAGAGCTGCTCTGCATAAACAGGACACAGCTTCAGGGCATGCTCTGCTGCAGGGGAAGGTCAGCCAGAGTGGACAAGAGGTCTGTCGGCTACTTCTCCTTGATGAATCCCCGATCATCTTCTGGGCAGGTCCCCTGAACATGGCCCAGACTCAAGGAAACAAGTCCCCACATCTACCAGTCCCTGCTCCCTCTCTGTCTGTGGTTCTTTTTGCAGAGCACTTACCTTCTCTCCTTTCCCTCCTTCCTTCAGTTACCTGGACGAGCTGAGCGTTGCAGGGGAGTGTGCGGCAGAGTACCTGGCCCTCTACCAGAAGCTCATCAAGCCTGCCCGCTGGAAGGTCTACCTAGCAGCAAGAGGGGTCCTGCCCTACGTGGGCAACCTGATTACAAAGGTAGGGCCTGGGTTCCTGCCTTGCGGTTGGTGCGGAGAAGGTGGGACATCTGCACGTGACTTGCTCCGGTCTTGCAGAGCGCCACACAAACCCTTGAGTGCAAGCTGCATTAGAGTCTCAGGGCCCAGTCCCTTCTTTGTTTAAAACAACTTTATTATACTGTAATATATTGCAGTAATACTCATCGTCTATTAAAAGTTCATACGTTACATTTTTCTCCTCCCTCCCCCCCTTTTCATGACCTCCGACGGTGTATTTAAGTAAACTGCTAGAACTAAAAGGTAATTTTATCGCATAAAGAATCTTCATAAAAAACCTTACAACAAGAAGATAAAAAGGAAAGAAAAAACCATATCTTGTAATTATAATCCATCTTCATTATAATCCTTTAGTCCTTATCAAAAGAAAATTAAAAGAAAGTATATTCCCATATTCTCGCTTTTTGACTATAGTCCATGTATACTTCCTCCAAAGTTGAACTATTTGTCAAAAATCGCCAAGAATCCTTTAACCTTCCATTGTTTTTCAACATATTTTCCCCATTCATTTTTAAACTTCTCTAGATTATTTTCTTTTAAGATTCTTGTAAACTTGTCCATTTCACTCCAATGCATAACTTTTAAAGTCCAGTCCCATTTTTCTGGTATTTTATCCTGCTTCCACATCTGCGCGTATAGTGTCCTTGCAGCTGAAAGTATGTACCAAATTATCGTTCTATCTTGTTTCGGAAATTTTTCCATTTGTAATCCCAATAAAAAAATTTCTGGTGCCAGGGCCCAGTCCCTTCTGAAAGCAGACACAGGAACAGGGCCCCAACTCCAGCCCTTGGACATGGGCTAGCTGTGACCCTTGTTTGTGGCTAACAGAAGCCGTTTAATCCCATCCATTGCTGAGGGCTAGAAAGAACTGACAGGTATATGGAGAACATCCCCCAGCTGGGCTTTCTGCAGTCCTGCGAATGGGCCAAGAAGCCTTTTTTTCCTTTCAACCGTCTTCCTCTTCTTATCCCCACTCTGCAGACAGGGAGAGTGTGGCTGCATGTGCCTGTGAACTGTTTAAAGCCACTTTGCATGTTTGGGGGTTTCCTGACTTGTCTCTGAGTGGGTAGGCTGCACCAGCTCTTCTCTCGTCTGATGATTCTCGCTTCTCTTTCTAGGAAATCGCCCGCCTCCTTGCCCTGGAGGAAGCCACGCTCAGTACTGACCTGCAGCAGGGCTATGCTTTGAAGAGCATCACAGGTATGTCACAGGCCTGGCTTTGGCCTTCCCTCTGTCCTGGATCCCTGGAAGCCCGGGTCCTGACCCAGCACTGTCTCTTGCTCCCAAGGCCTCCTCTCCTCCTTTGTGGAAGTCGAGTCCATCAAGCGGCACTTCAAGAGCCGGCTGGTGGGGACGGTGCTGAACGGCTACCTGTGCCTGAGAAAGCTGGTGGTACAGCGGACGAAGCTCATCGACGAGACCCAAGACATGCTGCTCGAGATGCTGGAGGACATGACGACAGGTAGATGGAGTCTTTGGACAAGCACAGTTTACATTGAAGAAAGTATTTTGGCTTATCCTGAAAAGGTTATTTTAAGATTGGATTTCTCTGTTCCTGTTTGGATTTTATTTTTTCAAAAAGACCCTGTTTAGGAGTTAGAACACTGGGGTTGGTCCTTATACCTTTGAGAGTGGCGTGATTTCAGGTGTCAAATGATAATAGCACACATTGTTAATGAAACAGGAAAACGAGGTCTCAATTCGGTCCTGGAGGATGCCTTGTCTTGAGCTTCATTATCAGTTGCAATTCAGCAGTCTCTCTTTCTGATCTCCCTTTGAAATTCCTTTCTGTAAGAGCACTGCTACTGGATGTTGAGGTTTCTAATGTCAGACTTGTGTCCATTTATTCTTTGCATCTTCGTGGACTGAATCCTTCTTGGCTGAATTCAAACCAAACTTGGAACATGCCCAGTCACTGTGCCTTCTGCCTCTCTTTGGCCTGGTTTGTGTGATAGAAGGGAAGGACTAGAAGACCCTGGAGGTGCCTTCCAGCTCTGTGACTCTGTGACTGCACCGCTTTGGACAGTCGGGGGAGCATCACGTTTTGGAACGTTCTCCTGTGTTTAAAACAGTCTGCAAACAACACAGGCAGCAGAGCTAGCCAAGGGAGTGGGTTGACCCTTTCGCCTTGCAGGGCCAGTTTTCTCATGTGCATGTTTGCATTTGCATCTGGAATCCACTCCCTGCAGTCTGACGTGGGGCAGGCCTTCCCTCCCCTTCCCCCTTCTCCCTGTGTGAGGCAGGCTGCCCTGGAAAAACAGGGACAAGTGGGAAAGAGACATAATAAGCGTTGCGCTTAGCAAGGTTTATGACGTGGCACAGGCTTCTTGCGGTCACAGTGTTAATGGCCATCAGCAGCTTTAAGGAGTCATTTGAGCTTTGTAATGTTGATCTGTTCTGTGGCGCATCACCGCCACAGACACAGCACGTCTGTGCTAACTGTGTTCGAAATTAGTCACATTTGAACAGTGGGGGTGGTCTTGCAAAGAGGTTTTATTTGTGTCTGCAGGAGTTTTTGGTCTCTAGCACTGTAAATTCCAGCATGAAAATCTCCACGCTCTGTACAGGCAAAGCTGCTTGTTCCTGCAGAACTGAACCCCCCCCCCCCCTCTGTCTCTCGGCAGGGACGGAATCAGAAACCAAGGCCTTCATGGCTGTCTGCATCGAAACAGCCAAGCGGTACAGCCTGGACGACTATCGAACGCCTGTCTTCATTTTCGAGAGGCTTTGCAGTATTATCTATCCGGTAGGGGAGCCGACCTCTTTTGGTGAGAAGGTTTTGCTAGGGCCAGCCCAGCCAGATTGGCCAGAAAGGCAGCAAAATCCACGACACAAAGGGGAGGGGTGGCGCACAGGTGACTTCGTAGCTCACAGGCCGAGTGGAATTCTCTGTGGTCCAGCTGGTGGGGGAGAGGGGGGCACCCTTGAGCCTTCGAGGAAAGAAGTCCTGGACCGTGGTGGTGGAAAGGGCCATCAAGGCAAAGCTGACTTCTGACAACCCTTCATGGGGTCTTCAAGGCAAGAGATGTTCGGAGCTGGCTTGCCATTGCCTGCCCTGGACTTCCTTGGTGATCTCCCATTCAGGTCCTAACCAGGGCTGCCCCTGCTTCGATTGGGCTAGCCAGGGCCATTCAGGCCAGAAGGGGGGGGGGGTGGAAAGGAAGAACTCTGAAAGTAGGAGAGGGTGCCTGCTCTTCCCACCCCCACCAATTCTTCCCTGCCAGCCCCCCCTGCCCACCCGAGCCATTCCATCCTCACCCGCCAACCAGGTTCTGAGACTAAAAATTAAGCCCCGTAGCTTGGGGTGGGGGGACCCCTTTGCAAGAGCCGATGGATGGGTATCGGAATGTTGTTGTTTGTTCATGTTTAATTTGATTTATGCTCCTCCCTCCCCGCCAAGGCGGGCTCAGGGCGGCTTGCATCAAAGGCCATCGCGTGCCATGATCGCAGGCATAAAACAATAAAACCACAGTAAATATATAAGTTAAAACACATAGATTAAAACAATATACAGCTTGGTGCTAACGCATTAGATGTTCCTCATCGTTCCAGGATGGCGGTTATTCCAGAATTCTTCTACGGTAAGTGGAAGGCCTGCCGGCCTTGCGGAACTGGGCAAGGTGGTTGATTCCACCAGGACGGGGCCGCCACTGAAAAGGCCCGATCCCTGGTGGTCACTATGGTCTAGGACCTGCCTACCTTAGGGACCGTCTCTCCCCACATGTTCCCCAAGGAGTACTCAGATCAGGATCAAAAAAATCTATTAGTAATCCCCAGGCTGAAGGAGGCCAGATTAAAATCAACCAGAGACAGGGTCTTCTCGATTGCGGCCCCCTGCTGGTGGAACCAACTGCCAGATGAAGTGAGGGCTCTGCGGAACCTCATGTCCTCTTCCGGTTGGCGTTTAATTGACACGGCACCTGTATTTAAGGGAAGTGGAAGAAGGCCGTCGCCACTGAAATAGCTCCAAACCAATATTCTGTTTTTAGCTGTTTTAATTGTTGAATATCTTGTTTTATTGTACAATGTGTAATTTTAATATTTATTAATTTTAATTGCTGTTGGGATTTTATGCTGTGAGCCGCCCTGAGCCTGCTTCGGCGGGGAGGGTGGGATGTAAATCAAATCAAATAAATAATCTCACCTCCCTCACCCCGGGGATCACTAGGAGATGTTGGGATCCAGATCTTAGCACTCTCTGGGGAACATGTGGGGACAGACGGTCCCTCAAGTAAACGAGTCCTCGGCCATACAGGGCTTCAAAAGTTATAACTAGCACCTTCTAACGAATCCGGCACACCATTGTCTTATTTATTTATTTTATCCCATTTGTATCCCGGCCCTCCTCGCCAAGCTGGGCTCAGGGCGGCTTACATAAACATGCATGCGTGTGAGTAAATACAACAATACATTAAAACCATAAACCAGGGGTGGCCAATGGTAGCTCTCCAGATGTTTTTTTTGCCTACAACTCCCATCAGCCCCAGCCATTGGCCACGCTGGCTGGGGCTGATGGGAGTTGTAGGCAAAAAAACTTCTGGAGAGCTACCGTTGGCCACCCCTGCCGTAAACCATAGAATAATATAAAAACATAAAATAAATAAAAATATTTCAGCGCTATAATCTTACCTTGGTAGCCAGTGCAGTTCCTGCAGCGCTGTCTGTATGTGCTCCAGCTTGGGCAGCCCCAATAGCAATAGGAGGCTGTTTCCGTCTCTCAGTGGCAAATCCCCCTGCCCTGGGCAGGTGGCAAGAAGCTGAAGGTGAGATTCTGCATTTGGAAAGACTGAAGCAGCAGTTCACACCAGACGGAAAGAAGGGACAGCTGCGCTGGCTTGCTCAGAGAGGCAGTGGGCACCCTCCTTGGTGGCGGCAGGTTCAAGGGGTGCTCCTTGTTTCCATCCCATGTGCTTCAGGAGGAGAACGAGGTGACGGAGTTCTTTGTCACCCTGGAGAAGGACCCGCAGCAGGAGGACTTCCTGCAGGGGAGGATGCCCGGCAACCCCTACAGCAGCAACGAGCCAGGCATCGGGCCCCTCATGAGGGACATCAAGAACAAGATCTGCCAGGACTGTGACTTGGTGGCCCTGCTGGAGGATGACAGCGGCATGGAGGTGAGGGGGCGGGCGGGAGGGCAGGGGCAGTCCAGGGCAAGCAGCTGTGCTTCGGGGGAGGGAGGGAGGGAGGGAGCGGCCTTAGAAACGGCAGCTTTGCAGCAGTCAAAGGGCCTGTCCTTCCTGATCCCACGGAAGCCTCCGTCTGAGTTGGATGGCCAGTTCCACTCCTCCAGGACTGTTCCTCCTTTGGCAGTGCAGAGACCTTTGACCTGGAGAGGCGAGGAACAGAACCTGGGACCTCTTGGGCAAGAAGCAGGGCCTCTCCCACTCCGCTTTGAGGTGTATCGTGTAGAGCTGACTCTGGTCACTGGGTTGTGAGGAGGGACGCGTTCTGTGTGCTCTCAGAGGCATTCTGCCGTTGCTTCTTATGTCCCCGGGCTGAGGCCTGGAATCCAAAAGAGAATCCTAGGCTGAATTTGGAAGTCTTTATATGGAGCGTCACTCTTGTGTATGGGTTGGGGCAGGGCCGAAAGTGGCTTTTGAGCTCCCAAGTCCTGCTAATCTCCAAGTGTGTTTACTCATATCTATTAATTGAGGAGGCACGTAGGATGTTGGCCCTGGGTGCAAGTCCCTCTCCTCTGGGATGCCCCTGCCTTAGGAATCTTTCGCCCATAAGTGTGGGGAAAATACCCTAGATGGAGAGGGTCCACCTGACACTGCTTGCGTTTGCCACTGAACATGCATGGGTTTTTTTTTTCCTTTTCAGCTTTTAGTGAACAACAAGATCATCAGCTTGGACCTCCCAGTGGCTGAAGTCTACAAGAAAGTCTGGTGTCCGACCAACGAGGTACTTCATGTAATCTGCCTCCCTCCCTCCCTCCTGCTGTCCAGGCTTTGCCTTCTGCCCTTGGGCCTCTCCCATCTGCTTCTCTTGCAGCTGTCGATGCTCTTCTCTGTCTCTGTCCCCTCCAAAGACAGCGGGGGGTGTAGATCCAGTCCTCTAAGGAGGTGGAAGGGGAGGGCTCCTGAGTCTGGGGAGAGAGCTCAGGATATGACAGCTATAAATACGATTGGCTGTCCCCAAAGATGCAGGAGATTGTTTACCGGCCTCTCTTTCTTCATAGATTCCTTCAGTCTCTCTCTTCTCTCAGGTCTTGGGGAGTCAAAGCCACATTTGCATCCGTGAAAAATAACTCATACAAATAATGATTAAATCTCAATCACAATTCATACGAAAGCGCAAAAATTTATGACAACAGGTCTCAAAGGCCACAAGAATTTCCTTCTGTATCTTCACAGTGTGCACAAGCATTTGGTGGACTATCCACCAAAAATTCCAGTACAGGTTTTTTACAGTGTCCAGTGCAATGTCTCAAAAGTGGAGAACACTGTACTGAAACTTCTGGTGGACGGTCCAACATTCCTCCTTGATGCAGATGTGGTCTCAGGGAAACGTGGAGAATACTGCCGGCTATCCACGTTGAGGGCTTCTTCAGGACTTCTACACACGACTTGGAAATGTTGAGGACTTTATCTTAAGTTGTGCACCAGCACCTGGAGAGCCAGTTTGGTGTAGTGGTTAAGTGTGCGGACTCTTATCTGGGAGAACTGGGTTTGATTCCCCACTCCTCCACTTGCAGCTGCTGGAATGGCCTTGGGTCAGCCATAGTGGTTAAGTGTGGGAACTCTTATCTGGGAGAACCAGGTTTGATTCCCCACTCCTCCACTTGCAGCTGCTGGAATGGCCTTGGGGCAGCCATAGTGGTTAAGTGAGTGGACTCTTATCTGGGAGAACCAGGTTTGATTCCCCACTCTTCCCCTTGCAGCTGCTGGATGGCCTTGGGTCAGCCATAGCTCTGGCAGTTTGGTGTAGTGGTTAAGTGTGCGGACTCTTATCTGGGAGAACCGGGTTTGATTCCCTGCTCCTCCACTTGCAGCTGCTGGAATGGCCTTGGGTCAGCCATAGTGGTGAAGTGAGCAGACTCTTATCTGGGAAAACCAGGTTTGATTCCCCACTCCTCCCCTTGCAGCTGCTGGAATGGCCTTGGGTCAGCCATAGTGGTTAAGTGAGCAGACTCTTATCTGGGAGAACCAGGTTTGATTCCCCACTCCTCCCCTTGCAGCTGCTGGAATGGTCTTGGGTCAGCCATAGTGGTTAAGTGTGCGGACTCTTATCTGGGAGAAACGGGTTTGATTCCCCACTCCTCCACATGCACCTGCTGGCATGGTCTTGGGTCAGCCATAGCTCTGGCAGAGGTTGTCCTTGAAAGGACAGCTGCTGTGAGAGCCCTCTCCAGCCCCACCCACCTCACAGGGTGTCTGTTGTGGGGGAGGAAGGGAAAGGAGATTGTGAGCCACTCTGAGACTCTTCAGAGTGGAGGGCGGGATATAACTCCAATATCTTCTTGTCCTTGTACAACTTACCTGTCAACGCTTGTGCGCACTGTGAAGATATATAAGGAAATTCTTGTGGTCTTTTAGACCTGTTGTCATGAATTATTGAGCTTCCGTATGAATTGTGATTGAGATTTAATTATTATTTGTATTAGTTATTTTTCACGGAATTTTTTCCCCTTGTTTCATCGTCGTGTTTTCTGTGATTCTCTCCCTATTTGACATTTGCATGTTTGTCTGCTGCCTCTCAAAGCTGATGCTTTACTTGCTGCTCACGGCAGCTTGATGGATGTGTGTGTGTGTGTGTGTGTGTTGCTGCATACCGGCCCAGCAAGGCTCTGATCTTGACGGACAGGCAGGCGGAAGCTTCCTTAGGCTCTCGTGCATCAGCGCTGTCTGCTTGCCGGTGCACAGACGAGAGCCAGTCTTTGCTCCTGAAAGGATCTCGAGCAACTGAGCGAGAGGCATGTTTGCAGAGGGCCTGATAAGGTCTTAGCTTCCGAGTACGGGAAGCGAGAAGCGGCAGAGCTTCTTCCCTTGGCGGCAGAGGCAGGCTTGTGAGCAGCAGCGAGGAAGGTGCTAAGACGGGCTTGTCAATTTTAGGCCAGCTGACTGTCATGGCTTCAGCCGGTAACACAAAATGCATGGAAATTATGAAAATGATCTATAATTCAAGATTCAAGTAGGGGGAAAAAGGCCGGAGGTGTATGACAGCTAGCAAATGCAAAATAGCAGAACACTTTTGAAAGCAAAGGGGGTTTTTTATTAAAAAAAAAAAATCCTGAAAAGGGAGTGTGGGAGAAGGGGGGATTTTGTAAGCATTTGATGGTTTTGCTTGCCTATTAGTGCCAAACGTTGGGTATTATCCTCCAGGAATGAATATGCTAAAATAACCCTTCCTCATCACTGATGTTCAAAAGGATCTCATGTTTTGTCAGAGAAGCAGCTGGGAGATTAATATGTTACATGTTCAAATGGCCCCTGTTTCTAAGGCACTGACAGTTTTTGAACAGAGACCTGCATTTAATATTTTTAAAAGTGATAAAGGACTTACTGGGGGGGGGGGCAGAGTAGCAACTAAGGCTGGCATGTTGAATGTTACCCTAGTCTGTTGTTTCCTGGAGTGTGTGTGTGTGTGTGTGCATAAATCGATGGTGTGGCCTCATTTGGAACACTGTGTACAATTCTGGTCGCTGCACCTCAAAAAATATGATATAGCTTTGGAAAAAGTGCCGAAAAGGACAACTAGAATGATTAAAGGATTGGAACACTTTCCCTATGAAGAAAGGTTAAAACGCTTGGGGCTCTTGAGCTTGGAGAAACATTGACTGTGGGGTGACATGATAGAGGTTTACAAGATCATGCATGGGCTAGAGAAGGTAGAGAAAGAAGTGCTTTTCTCCCTTTCTCACAATATGAGAACTCGTGGACATTCAATAAAATTGCTGAGCAGTCGGGTTAGAACTGATAAAAGGAAGTACTTCTTCGCCCAAAGGGTGATTAACATGTGGAATTCACTGCCACATGAGGTGGTGGAGGCTACAAGCATAAACAGCTTCAAGAGGGCATTGGATAACCATCTGGAGCAGAGGTCCATCAGTGGCTATTAGCCGCAGCTTATCATTGGAACTCTCTGTCTGGGGCAGTGATTTTCTGTATTCTGGGTGTTTGGCGGGTGCGCAGTGGGAGGACTTCTAGTGTCCTGGCCCCACTGATAGACCTCCTGATGGCACCTGGGTTTTGGGGCCACTGTGTGAGGCAGAGTGTTGGACTGGAGGGGCCATTGGCCTGATCCAACATGGCTTCTCTTATGTGACATAGTGTTGGACTGGATGGGCCATTGGCCTGATCCAACAGGGCTTCTCTTATGTTCTTCTGTGACACAGAGTGTTGGACTGGATGGGCCATTGACCTGCTCCAACATGGCTTCTCTTACATTCTTGTGTGTGTGTGTGTGTGTGTGTGTGTGTGTGAAGGTGAGGCAGAGAAGCATACCTCTGGAAAGAGTATTAGCTATTCCCTGTCCCAAATCTTTGGTTTATTTTCCATAGCTGGTGCTGATGTTCTTATCTCAGTTTTCCTGAATATCACTTTGCCAGCTGGAGGCCGCAGAAACTTTGGTTCACATTCTTGCTCCTCCTCCTGCTCCTTAAAATATTCTTGGCTGTGTCAGTTTGACACAGTTGGACCCCTCCTTAATCTTATCCCTGTGTTGAAATTAAGTTTAAGTACTAATGCGTTAGATTAATAAATTTTTGTCATTTAAAAAAGATTCAGTTGCCCAGCAGTTTTCCTTCCTTCCTTGCTTTTATTTATATACGTATATTTAAACTTTTTGTTTTATTCTGACTTTGTTCCTCAAACCCATTGATGAACACATATTGCAGCAGTATGGAGAAGTAAACTGTTCCCAGTAGTACCAGAATGGATTTGAAAGAGGTTGGGGGTCATTTGTTAGCGGATAAAATAGCAGCACATCTTGAAAGCAGAGGAAGTGAGAGAGAGGCAAACTGTTTTCTTGAGAAGCAGCTGTTGTGTTTATGATTTGGAAGGATGGTGGCTCAGCGGTAAAGCACCTGCTTGGGAAGCAGAAGGTCCCAAGTTCAATCCCCGGCATCTCCAAAAAAGGGTCCAGGCAAAGAGGCATGAAAAACCTCAGCTCGAGACCGTGGAGAGCCGCTGCCAGTCTGAGTAGACAAGACTGACTTTGATGGACCAAAGAGGGTCTGATTCAGTAGAAGGCAGCTTCATATATGTTCATATATGATTGTTCTGGGAACGGGGCTTGCTTTCCGTTATTTTGGGGAGAAGTGCTTGGCAAACAAGCCATCAGTGGCGGGGCACCCTCTTGAGCAGGAAGGAATCCCTCTCCCAGGGCTGCAGTCGTGTAAGCCCAGAAAGTAGCACTCCTCCTTCTAGCAACAATTTATTCCAAGTGTGTGCCAATATAAGAGATAGATTAAAGGCGATGGGATTAATGGGTTAACATTTCAGTATTTTGAGCCTCTGTTTATGACGATGTCGATGCACGCCCATTCCCTGTTACAGAGTCCCAGTCGAAGCAGGCTTCCTCCTTGGGGCAGGGGTTTTGTGTGGTTTATGCCACCCTGTTCTGGGACAGGGCTGCCAGGCTAAAAGGGCAGCTCTTGCCACAAGGGGGCCTCTTTGGGTGCCCGACTCTCCTGCACAAAACCTGGTTCCATAAAGCCCAGGGCCAAGACCCTGGCAGGAGGCCAGCATTGGTGATGGTTTCGGAAATGGCATTTTTGCTTACTTGGTTTCCAGCATGCGCACACGTGACCCACATTTCACTGTAGAGGGACGTCCCCAAACATGCGTTCAGGTCTGCAGCAAGCGAAGGCCAACTGATCAGTGTGGACGGGAGAAGGGAGAGACCAGGACGAGGACTCTAGCTGGCCCATCCGTGTGCTCTCCTCCCTCCCTGCTCCATCACATGCTCTGTGAAGCCACTGGCCGTTCCTTTGGACTGAGCAGCTTAGGAGGGGCCAGGTCCACTGGCTGCGCTTGGATGCCTGTTGAATTTCTGCACAGCTCCCCTTCCCAGCATGCGCCGCAGCTTTTGACAGCCGCGTTGGGGACTTCCGTGGCATTACTGTCAGCAAACCCGCTTTCATCTGCCTCCCGTTTTTGATAACCCTCCCCCCCCCCTTCTGGAGCTCCTTCGGTTCCCCGGGAGATAGACAGGCACACAAGAACCAGCCCTTGGGTTGCTTTGTCTGGCTTCTCTCTCTCTCTGGCTTTCTCTTTGTTCGTCTGCCATTTTACCAGAGCTCCCTGTAGTGTTAATTGCGGGTCTCTTGCCGGCCTTTGAGCTGTCCCCCCCCCCTTCCCCCCCTCCGCGTGGGTTTTCCCCAGGGCTTTCAGAATCTGCTCTGACAGTAAGCGCCCGCTTATTCCGCATTCGGCTTAGCAGCAGAATGCCTGACAGGTCCCCTGCTCCATCTTCCCAGTTCCCCTGAATGTGCTCTCCATCTCCCAGAGCTAGGATTTCCTCCTCCTCCCTTTCTTTTCTGCTCTGTATTCAGACTTAAATGGTATTAAAATAAGAAAGTTTGGGGAGAAAGAGAGAGAGAGAGAAACAGCCAGGGTTCCTGGCATGAAACCAACACTTTTCCTGTAGGGAAAGTTTCAGCAAGCCCCTTGCCCTGCTTAGGCACTTTCCTAATACCCCATTTCACTTAAAAGCCTATTAAACTGTCACTCTTTCCCCCCTCCCCCACCGCTTCTTTCCATCAGTCGAAGATGTCTCCCCCCTCTCTCTCCCCCTTCAAGTGCCAGTCTTATGAACACATCGCCCTGCTTGGTATATATAGAGAGCTTGGAGAAACGTCGACTGTGAGGTGACATGATAGAGGTTTACAAGATTATGCATGGGATAGAGAAGGTGGAGAAAGAAGTACTTTTCTCCCTTTCTCACAATACGAGAACTCACGGGCACTCAATGAAATTGCTGAGCCGTCGGGTTAGAATGGATAAAAGGAAGTCCTTCTTCACCCAAAGGGTGATTAACACGTGGAATTCATTGCCACAGGAGGTGGTGGCGGCGGCTACAAGCATTGCCAGCTTCAAGATAAACATTTGGAGCAGAGGTCCATCAGTGGCTATTAGCCATAGCGTATTCTTGGAACTCTCTGTCTGGGGCAAGTGATGCTCTGCATTCTTGGTGCTTGGGAGAGGCAACAGTGGGAGGACTTCTGGTGTCCTGGCCCTACTGAAGGATCTCCTGATGGCACCTGGTTTTATTTTGGCCACGGTGTGTACAGAGTATTGGACTGGATGGGCCATTGGCCTGATCCAACATGGCTTCTCTTAGGTTCTTCTGTGACACAGAGTGTTGGACTGGATGGGCCATTGGCCTGATCCAGCATGGCTTCTCTTATGTTCTTTTGTGGCACAGAGTGTTGGACTGGATGGGCCATTGGCCTGATCTAACATGGCTTCTCTTATGTTCTTCTGTGACACAGAGTGTTGGACTGGATGGGCCATTGGCCTGATCCAACGTGGCTTCTCTTATGTAACACAGAGTGTTGGACTGGAGGGGCCACTGGCCTGATCCAACATGGCTTCTCTTACGTTCATATGTGACACAGAGTGTTGGACTGGATGGGGCACTGGCCTGATCCAACATGGCTTCTCTTAGGTTCTTATGTGACACAGAGTGTTGGACTGGATGGGCCACTGGCCTGATCCAACATGGCTTCTCTTACGTTCTTATGTGACACAGAGTGTTGGACTGGAGGGGCCATTGGCCTGATCCAACAGAGCTTCTCTTATGTGCTTATGTGACAGGGAGTGTTGGACTGGATGGGTCATTGGCCTGATCCCACATGGCTTCTCTTAGGTTCTTATACCCAGCCCTGTCCTGAATGCTCAGTGCATGGTTTTGAGTTTTTAAACATTATTACCAACTGCAGAGGTGGTGGAATGAGGGTGAATGTCTGCAGCGGCCTGGAGCCCTTCAAGGTCTCTGCCCGGCCTGCTGCTTTTGGGTCTTGTTTTGACCCGGAGTGCTCCAAGATGGAGCAGGGCCCTTCCTGCCTGGCAGGGGGTGGGGCCTTACCCTTGAACTGTGCCCATAGCTCAGAATGGACCCAGAGCATCTCTTAGGGCGTGGCCATCTTCTGAGCCAGACTGCGGACCCAGCCTCTACGACTCGCTGGTGGCTCTCTGGGAGTGTCTGCAGGAGTCCTCCTCGGTGGTGTTGCTTGTGAGCCTTTCCCAGCATGTGTCAGGAGTCGCATGCCAAGGCCTTTGAAGTGGCAGTGATGCTCAACGTAAAGTACAGCCTGGGGCGAAACTTAATTTTGCATTCCCTGTTTTGCATCTTGTTGGAAGGAAGTGGTAGGCATGGGCGTGGGCCCATTTAGGGAGGGATGGTGGCTCAAGCGTAGGGCATCTGTTTGGTAAGCAGAAGGTCCCAGGTTCAATCCCCGGCATCTCCAGCTAAAAAGGATCCAGGCAAATAGGTGTGAAAAACCTCAGCTTGAGACCCTGGAGAGCCACTGCCGGTCTTAGACAATACTGACTTTGATGGACCGAGGGTCTGATTCAGTATAAGGCAGCTTTGTATGTTCTCAAGGGTATGACTCCCCATTGTAGCTTCTTGTTCAGATGTTGTAAGCAAGGGTTAGAACAAGTACCATTGGAGGGTTCTTCAAATTAACCCCATCCATACCTCTGAAGCTGCTTGGATTCGGCCCTGCTTATCTTTAAGATGGTTGTGCCTCCTTTCCCGCCTGCGGCAGAGACCCCACCTTGTTTCTTCCGTGTTCTTCCCAGGGAGAGCCAATGCGGATTATTTACCGGATGCGTGGACTGCTGGGAGATGCGACAGAGGAGTTCATTGAGTCGCTGGATTCCACAACAGGTAGGCGGAGAGAAGGTTTTGCCCCGCTGAGTTTCTGACTCATCCTTTGGCCCAGGATGTTGCTTTGGGCTGGAGGCTGTTGTGATCTTGCCCTGTTACAGCAGAGTTCCTTGGCAGACGGACCGTGTGCCCAAGACGTCATCTGGTTGGCTGAATGGGGGCTCACTGAATCATTGGCTACTGGCCATGGTCACTAGGGGAACCTGCTTATTCCAAGGGAGCAAAGCAGTACCAGAAGCAGCACGCAGGAGGTCCCAGGTTCAGTCCCCAGCCTCTCCAGCTAAAAGGACCAAGCAATATATGATGTGAAAGACTTCGGCATGAGATCCCGGAATGGCCCACTGCCAATCTGAGTAGACAATACAGACCTTGATGAACTGACAGTCTGATTCAGTAGAAGGCAACTTCCTGTGTTCTTCAGGGAGGGCCTCAGCTTCTATGCCCTGCTTGGTAGACCTCCAGGGTAACTAGTTGGCCACTGTGTGAAGAAGCTAGACTGGAAGGATCACTGATCTGATCCAGCAGGCCTCTTTGAGAGCCAGTTTGGTGTAATGGTTAAGTGTGCAGACTCTTATCTGGGAGAACCAGGTTTGATTCCCCACTCCTCCACTTGCAGCTGTTGGAATGGCCTTGGGTCAGCCATAGTGGTTAAGTGAGCTGTCTCTTATCTGGGAGAACCGGGTTTGATTCCCCACTCCTCCCCTTTTCAGCTGCTGGAATGGCCTTGGGTCAGCCATAGTGGTTAAGTGAGCGGACACTTTATCTGGGAGAACTGCGTTTGATTCCCCCCCCTACACTTGCACCTGCTGGAATGGCCTTGGTTGGGTCAGCCATAGCTCTTGCAGGAGTTGCCCTTGAAAGGGCAGCTTCTGGGAGAGCCCTCGCAGCCCCACCCACCTCACAGGGTGTCTGTTGTGGGGGGAGAAGATATAGGAGATTGTAAGCCACTCTGAACCTCTGATTCAGAGAGAGGAAAGGAAAGGTCCCCTACGCAAGCACCAGTCGTTTCCGACTCTGGAGTGACGTTGCTTTCACAGCATTTTCACAGCTGACTTTTTACGGGGTGGTTGGCCATGGCCTTCCCCAGTCATCTACACTTTCCCCCCAGCAAGCTGGGTACTCATTTTACCGACCTCGGAAGGATGGAAGGCTGCGTCAACCTCGAGCTGGCTACCTGAAAACCCAGCTTCCACCAGGGATTGAACTCAAATCGTGAGCAGAGCTTAGGACTGCAATACTGCAGCTTTAACACTCTGCGCCACGAGGCTGTTCCTGATTCAGAGAGAAGGACGGGGTATAAATCTGCAGTCTTCTTCTTCTGACGATCTTATGACTTAGTCCATTCACAATACACCTGTTGGCATGTGGTCTGTCAGTCTCCCCACCCCACAGGGAGGGACAGTGGCTCAGTGGTAGAGCATCTGCTTGGGAAGCAGAAGGTCCCAGGTTCAATCCCCGGCATCTCCAAAAGAGGGTCCAGGCAAATAGGTGTGAAAAAACCTCAGCTTGAGACCCTGGAGAGCCGCTGCCAGTCTGAGAAGACAAGACTGACTTAAAGGGAGGGATGGTGGCTCAGTGGTAGAGCATCTGCTTGGGAAGCAGAAGGTCCCAGGTTCAATCCCCGGCATCTCCAAAAAAGGGTCCAGGCAAATAGGTGTGGAAAACCTCAGCTTGAGACCCTGGAGAGCCGCTGCCAGTCTGAGAAGACAAGACTGACTTAAAGGGAGGGATGGTGGCTCACTGGTAGAGCATCTGCTTGGGAAGCAGAAGGTCCCAGGTTCAATCCCTGGCATCTCCAAAAAAGGGTCCAGGCAAATAGGTGTGGAAAACCTCAGCTTGAGACCCTGGAGAGCCGCTGCCAGTCTGAGAAGACAAGACTGACTTTGATGGACCAAAGGTCTGATTCAGTGTAAGGCAGCTTCATATGTCCCTATGTTCACAGCTGAGCAAGAGACCGGGCAGTGTCCACGGTGGGAATTGTCCGCCCAGCTCTTTGAGTCGTTCTGTTGGGAGGGGGTGCCTGCTCTCCTGGGCCCTCGGTCCCCCCGCTGGCTGGCTGGCAGGCAGGCAGGCACAGGTTCTTCTCTGCTCTGTTGATGCTGTTGCCTCTCTCCTGTCAGCCTCTTTCTTTTCCACAGATGAAGAGGAGGATGAAGAAGAAGTGTACAAAATGGCGGGCGTGATGGCCCAGTGTGGGGGGCTGGGCTGCATGCTGAACCGCTTGACGGGCATCCGGGACTTCAAACAGGGACGCCACCTCCTGACAGTGAGTCTCCTGGCAGTGACAGCGGCCAGTCAGAATCCCGGGGTTTAGAAACCTGAGTTTTTGGGCTGCCGTCAGTTTTGGCTGGGCTTGGTGGTTGCCTGGTTGTGTGAATGTGGGCTGCCAGTTCTGTCCTGTCCAGCCTGGTGACGTTCTGGGTTGGTGTCAAAAGAAAAATCCCATCCCACCAGCAGCACAGTTTTCTCTATTGTTTGCCTGCTTTAAACAGAAGTAAGAAAGATAGGCCAAGGGAGTGGGGGAAGGTGACTAGAGGCTGCAACTGGCTCTTCTCCCTGGAATAGCTGGTGGAGGTGAGGATTTCAGCTAGGTTTGCGTTGAGAGAAGCTGACCCAATCAGCAGCTCTCTCTTCCTTCAACTGCTGAGGGGGCGCCTTTGCCTCATCTCATCCTTAGGAGGCCTCCCCGCCCCCCCCCCCCCCCGGGACCATGGAGCTGAGAATGCAGGAGATGGAATCATAGAGTTTGAAGGGACCTCTAGGGTCATCTAGTCCAACCCCCTGCACAATGCAGGAGATTCACAAACACCTCCCCCTAAATTCACAGGATCCGTATTGCTGTCAGAGGGCCATCCAGCCTCTGCTTTAAAAACCTCCAAAGAAAGAGAGCCTCTCGAGGAGGAACCTCTCGAGGAGGAAGCCTGTAGGTTGGAGGCCAGTCCTCTGGTGGAACCGAGGGAGGAGTTAGTGGCTTCCCTCTGCGACAAGGGGGAGGAGAGCAGATCTGGGGATGCTGGGCCCCGGTTGGTCCTCTAGAGACACCTGATCTTCCAGCTTCGCCATGAACAATGTCCCATTATGGCAGGGGTGGCCAGCGGTAGCTCTCCAGATGTTTTTTGCCTACAACTCTCATCAGCCCCAGCCAGCATGGCCAATGGCTGATGGGAGTTGTAGGCAAAAAACATCTGGAGAGCTACCTTTGGCCACCCCTGCATTATGGTATCCCTAGTAGAGTCACGCCTTGATGCTGGAGACTCAGGTTCCCCTCCCCACTCGAGGGCAAAGCTCACCGGGTGGCTTCAGAGCAGTTCCTTTTAGCCTGGCCAATCTTACAGGGTCGTTGTAGGAATCAAATGAGGAGGTTGGGGGGGGGGGCCCTGGGCACTGCTTGAGCTGCTTTCACAAAGGGGTGGGATAAAAAGGTGAAGTGAGGCAAATGTGGTTCTGGCAGCCCGGTTCAAGAGTTGAACGCCTGGTTGAAGAGCAAGAAAGGAATCCACCCCAGCTCTGAGCCACAGGTTCCAGCCTGCCCTCGGCTGCGGTCAGCTTTCCTGTCTCTCCTCCCAGGTGCTGCTGAAGCTCTTCAGTTACTGCGTCAAGGTCAAAGTGAACCGCCAGCAGCTGGTCAAGCTGGAGATGAACACGCTCAACGTCATGCTGGGGACGCTGAACCTGGTGAGGAGGGAGCAGGTCCCCTTGTGCGGCAGAGTCCCCTTGTTCCTTCCATAACTTCCGCACTTTTGACCACCCCCAAATTGTGCCCAGCTGGCCACCAAAAGTCTAGGGGCTGCTGCAATAACCATTTTGTCACATTGTCCGCAGGCTCTGGTGGCCGAGCAGGAAAGCAAAGACAGCGGAGGGGCTGCTGTGGCGGAGCAGGTGCTCAGCATCATGGAGATCATCTTGGATGAGTCCAACGCAGAGCCCCTGAGCGAAGACAAGGTGTGGAGAGCGCTAGCGGTGGTCTGTCTCTCTGGTTGGGGGTGTACCCTTTCTGGCTTGGGGCCCTGGTGATTCTCTAGGGCAGGGTTTCCCAAACTTTTTTCCCTCGTGGCCCGGTTATTTTTACACTTCTCCTTCGTGGCCTACTAAAATTTGGGGTTGGAGCCAGGAGACAGGCTTTCTTTCCTTTCTTCTATACAGGTCTCCCAGGAAAACAGAGCTTAGGCTTTGCAGCCTGTGTCAGTCTTCAAGCCTAGCTTTTATCTGCACAACACAGAGATGTTGGGGGATGGAAGGAAGGAAAATGGAGCTCAGGCTTTGCAGCCTGTGTCAGTCTTCAAGCCTAGCTTTTATCTGCACAACACAGAGATGTTGGGGGTGGAAGGAAGGAAAATGGAGCTCAGGCTTTGCAGCCTGTGTCAGTCTTCAAGCCTAGCTTTTATCTGCACAACCCAGAGACATTGGGAGATGGAAGGAAAATGGAGCTCAGGCTTTGCAGCCTGTGTCAGTCTTCAAGCCTAGCTTTTATCTGCACAACACAGAGACGTTGGGGGATGGAAGTAAGGAAAATGGAGCTCAGGCTTTGCAGCCTGTGTCAGTCTTCAAGCCTAGCTTTTCTCTGTACAACAGAGAGGCAGGAAAGGAAGTAGAGCAGAAGTCATGTTTTGCTGGGGGCAGGGCTAAGCTTTGGCAATTCCTGTGACCCGGCATTGAGGCTTCCATGGCCCGGTACCGGGTCGCGACCCTGTAAATGGGAAACACTGCTCTAGGGGAAAATGAGGCCAGTTCTTCCTTCCTAGCCCTATTGCACCTTTCCCACCCTCCGTAGTCCTCCCCCATTATCTGCTTTAGCCAGTGAGCTCCTGGGTAGCTCTTGAGTTTGTGCAGTTGAAGTTGCATCATTTAGGCTCCTGTTCCTCCCTCTTTGGGGCGCACCTGGAGCCAGGCTGGGCAGAGGTCCAAGGCAGACTGAACAAGGCGTCCCACAGTTAGCAAGGGCCTATTGAGGTCCAGAAGTCAGTTCTGCAGAGGGGGATAAGGGAGACTCCTCCTTCCCCAGCTGGATCGCCAACAACATTTCTCACCACCACCTTTGGCAAAGTTGCGCTTGCCTATGGGTTGGTTGCCTTCGCCCTCCATTCACTCCTTGGTTGCCTTCACCCTCCCTTCACTCCTTGGTTGCCTTCACCCTCCCTTCACTCCTTGGTTGCCTTCACCCTCCCTTCACTCCTTGGTTGCCTTCACCCTCCCTTCACTCCTTGGTTGCCTTCACCCTCCCTTCACTCCTTGGTTGCCTTCACCCTCCCTTCACTCCTTGGTTGCCTTCACCCTCCCTTCACTCCTTGGTTGCCTTCACCCTCCCTTCACTCCGGCCTGGGCCGAGGCCCCCATCAGGCTCATGCTCCTTCTCTGGTGAATTAGGTGCTTGCAGGATTGGATGCTTTTCCAGACTATTTAATTTTATTTTGTTTCATTTAGATAATTTATATTTCACCCTTTCCCAGGCGGGCTCAGGGTGGATAACAACGATTAAAACCATAAAACAGCAGTTCAAACCAATAAAAGTAGACAGTACAGTTTGACGGCTCAGTTGGGCACATCATGATATACTGAACATCAGATAGTATAAAATGAGTATTTTGGCAGAGGTGGTGTCGCATCATAGGGTCAGCTGGTGAGATCGGATGCCCGCTGCCTCAACCAAACGCCTAGGCTAGTAATGCACCAGAGAAGGCCCAGCTAGAATCCTTCCTATCGTGCTAGTTTTCGAGGGAGTCAGGAACCCAGGCAGCTGCCTTCTGCTGGGTCAGTCCATCAGTGTCAGCATTGTCTACTCAGACTGGCAGCTGCTCTCTGGGATCTCAGGCAGAGTTCTTTCCCATCCCCTATGGCCAGATCTCTTTAACTGGAGAGGCTGCTGGGGCCTGAACCTGGGACTTTCTGCATGCCAAGCAGAGGCTCTGCCACTGAGCCACTGAGGTCTTTCCCATCTTCACCTACCTGGTCCTTCCAGATGGAGGTGCTGGAGATGGAACCTGGGACCTTCTGCATGCCAAGCAGAGGCTCTGCCACTGAGCCATTGAGGTCTTTCCCATCTTCTCCTGCCTGGTCCTTCCAGCTGGAGGTGCTGGGGATTGAACCTGGGACCTTCTGCATGCCAAGCAGAGGCTCTGCCACTGAGCCATTGAGGTCTTTCCCATCTTCTCCTGCCTGGTCCTTCCAGCTGGAGGTGCTGGGGATTGAACCTGGGACCTTCTGCATGCCAAGCAGAGGCTGAGCCACTGAGGTCTTGCCCATCTTCTCCTGCCTGGTCCTTCCAGCTGGAGGTGCTGGGGATTGAACCTGGGGCCTTCTGCGTGCCAAGCAGAGGCTCTGCCGCTGAGCCGCAGCCCCTCTCCCCATGCGGGAGACGTGGGGGTTTTCTTTGTGGAGGGGAACATATTGTCTCGCAAGCCCTTCTCCTGCGGCCAGGAGGCCAAGAGCTCTGAGCCCAGTGAGAACTTGTCAAAAGTTGCCTGCTGCTGTTAGTCTCTCTGAGTTATTAGCAAGCTTGTGCCAAGATCCTTTCTCCCATTATCAGGCCCCTGCAGGGCTCATTAATGGCTGAGAGCTGGAGCCTGCCTCTTGGCCTGGGGTTAAGGCAGCCCTGACCCTGCCAGGCGACGTTGATGGCAGACACAGGAAGTCGGGGTGTTCTGCTGCTGGAGTGCCCTCCTGGGGAGGAGCGGGGAGTGCTGCTTCGTTAATGCCAGGAGGCTGCGGCTTATTCCTCTGTGTGCACTCAAAATAAATGGACACAGTAATTAGTCTGGGGAAGTACCCACAGAGGAGGAGGTCTGTTACAGCTCTGCATGAATCAAGGCTCTGGTCTTGGCTGCTTTCCACTCAGCCATCGGGATGTTGCTGTGATTCTGGCCCAACTGATCCAGTTGCAGATAAGACAGTGCCAGAACACAAACGGCACTCTGCTTCTGCTCCTGAGTGATTGCTTTTGGCTCGCCTCCTTCCAGTCGGGAGACACAGTAAGAGCCAGTTTGGTGTAGTGCTTAAGTGCAAAGACTCTTATCTGGGAGAACCTGGTTTGATTCCCCACTCCTCCCCTTGCAGCTGCTGGAATGGCCTTGGGGCAGCCATAGTGGTTAAGTGTGCGGACTCTTATCTAGGAGAACCGGATTTGATTCCCCACTCCTCCCCTTGCAGCTGCTGGAATGGCCTTGGGTCAGCCATAGTGGTGAAGTGAGTGGACTCTTATCTGGGAGAACCGGGTTTGATTCCCCACTCCTCCCCTTGCAGCTGCTGGAATGGCCTTGGGGCAGCCATAGTGGTGAAGTGAACAGACTCTTATCTGGGAGAACCGGGTTTGATTCCCCACTCCTCCCCTTGCAGCTGCTGGAATGGCCTTGGGTCAGCCATAGTGGTTAAGTGAGCGGACTCTTATCTGGGAGAACCAGGTTTGATTCCCCACTCCTCCACTTGCAGCTGCTGGAATGGCCTTGGGTCAGCCAGAGCTCTCTTATCTGAAAGAACCAGCTTCGATTCCCCACTCCTCCAGTTGCAGCTGCTGGAATGGCCTTGGGTCAGCCATAGTGGTTAAGTGAGCGGACTCTTATCTGAGAGAACCAGGTTTGACTCCCCACTCCTCCCCTTGCAGCTGCTGGAATGGCCTTGGGTCAGCCATAGTGGTTAAGTGAGCGGACTCTTATCTGGGAGAACCAGGTTTGATTCCCCACTCCTCCACTTGCACCTGCTGGAATGGCCTTGGGTCAGCCATAGTGGTTAAGTGTGCGGACTCTTATCTAGGAGAACCGGATTTGATTCCCCACTCCTCCCCTTGCAGCTGCTGGAATGGCCTTGGGTCAGCCATAGTGGTGAAGTGAGTGGACTCTTATCTGGGAGAACCGGGTTTGATTCCCCACTCCTCCCCTTGCAGCTGCTGGAATGGCCTTGGGGCAGCCATAGTGGTGAAGTGAACAGACTCTTATCTGGGAGAACCGGGTTTGATTCCCCACTCCTCCCCTTGCAGCTGCTGGAATGGCCTTGGGTCAGCCATAGTGGTTAAGTGAGCGGACTCTTATCTGGGAGAACCGGGTTTGATTCCCCACTCCTCCACTTGCAGCTGCTGGAATGGCCTTGGGTCAGCCAGAGCTCTCTTATCTGAAAGAACCAGCTTCGATTCCCCACTCCTCCAGTTGCAGCTGCTGGAATGGCCTTGGGTCAGCCATAGTGGTTAAGTGAGCGGACTCTTATCTGAGAGAACCAGGTTTGACTCCCCACTCCTCCCCTTGCAGCTGCTGGAATGGCCTTGGGTCAGCCATAGTGGTTAAGTGAGCGGACTCTTATCTGGGAGAACCAGGTTTGATTCCCCACTCCTCCACTTGCACCTGCTGGAATGGCCTTGGGTCAGCCATAGTGGTTAAGTGAGAGGACTCTTATCTGAGAGAACCAGGTTTGACTCCCCACTCCTCCCCTTGCAGCTGCTGGAATGGCCTTGGGTCAGCCATAGTGGTTAAGTGAGCGGACTCTTATCTGGGAGAACCAGGTTTGATTCCCCACTCCTCCACTTGCACCTGCTGGAATGGCCTTGGGTCAGCCAGAGCTCTCTTATCTGAGAGAACCAGCTTCGATTCCCCACTCCTCCAGTTGCAGCTGCTGGAATGGCCTTGGGTCAGCCATAGTGGTTAAGTGAGCGGACTCTTATCTGGGAGAACCGGGTTTGATTCCCCACTCCTCCCCTTGCAGCTGCTGGAATGGCCTTGGGGCAGCCATAGTGGTGAAGTGCGCAGACTCTTACCTGGGAGAACCGGGTTTGATTCCCCCCTCCTCCACTTGCACCTGCTGGAATGGCCCTGGGTCAGCCAAAGCTCTCACAGGAGTTGTCCTTGAAAGGGCAGCTGCTGTCAGAGCTCTCTCAGCCCCACCCACCTTACAGGGTGTCTGTTGTGGGTGAAGAAGATGAAGGAGATTGTGAGCCGCTCTGAGTCTCTGATTCAGAGAGAAGGGCAGGGTATAAATCTGGCTGGCCCTTGTGTGAGACTGGAGTCTGGACTAGATGGACCCTCCTTAGTCTGATCCAGCAGGGCTCTTCTGATGTTCTTCTCAGGGGAAGACCTCAGCCTCTCTGCCCTGTTGTTGGCCCTCCAGAGGAACTCTTCTGATGATCTTCTTTAATAAACAATTGAAAGAGCACATGTGGTCTGTGCAAGCTCCAGGTGGAGCAAGGATAGCAACCAATGGCGAAGACACACAGCCCAGGGGTGGCCAAGGGGTGGCCAACGGTAGCTCTCCTGATGTTTTTTGCCTACAAGTCCCATGCTGGCTGGGGCTGATGGGACTTGTAGGCAAAAAACATCTGGAGAATTACCATTGGCCACCCCTGCTCTAAACCTTTACTTTGTACTTAACCTAAATAGTGTTAAATTGGGATAGGCTAGTAATCTCTTAAACTGCAACATTTGAAATCCTTCATTACCTTAGTTCTCAGAGTCTGGGCCTTCTCTTCATTGTCTCTTGCCAGGATGGAGTCCCTAGGTAAAGGGCTAGTTCTCCGTGGCCCATCCAAGTAAGAGGAGCCGAGAGAACAGCAGAGATCTTCTTTCTCATGCCCTGAGATTTTACAATCTCCCCGTTGGGACACTGTTCCCCTCTGGTGTCAGGACAAAGTACATTTAGCTTTGTAGCTTTCTTGGTCTCTCTGCTTTTGCTTCTTCTTTTTTAAGGCGTGACAGTCTCGCAAAGGTGTTAGATGGTAAACAAATGTTTTGTTTCGCTTGGGCCACACCCATTGGCACATCTAAGCTGTGAAGCGCTTAGGGGGCTCATGACCTGTTCGTCAGCTATGAACTTGTAGCTGGGCTTCAGTATATGTACTCCTCACCATTGGATTATGAGCGTGATGTCTAGGCTGGAGGGCACGTCTCCACAGCAGCAGAAGTGGCAAAACCTCCGTTTATCTCCTAAAACAGGGTCCTACCAAACCCTTTCCATCCAGAACGATCCTGGAGGTAGACCTCAGCCTGCCTGCTATGGAGGCTGTGAACACAACGTGGCCTTAGAGGAGGTCAGCAGCAGGAGGCACCTCTTGTGACAAACGGGCCTCACTCTGTGGGTGGGGGGGGCAGGGGGGAGTGTTGAAAACAATTGAAAACAAATCAGCCAGTATCATAATGCCCCTGTATAAATCGATGGTGCGGTCTCATTTGGAGTACTGTGTGCAATTCTGGTTGCTGCACCTCAAAAAGGATATTGTAGCATTGGAGAAAGTCCAGAGAAGGGCAACTAGAATGATTAAAGGGCTGGAACACTTTTCCTATGAAGAAAGGTTGAAGCGCTTGGGGCTCTTTAGCTTGGAGAAACGTCGACTGCGGGGTGACATGATAGAGGTTTACAAGATAGACCCGGCCGAATTGACACACTATTGGCCGGTTTCGAATTTACCCTTTTTGGGTAAACTCATTGAGAGGGCAGTGGCGTTGCAGTTGCAGAGTTTTCTGGAGGATGCTTCCGTTCTCGACCCCCATCAGTCTGGTTTCCGTCCGGGCCATGGGACAGAGACGGTGCTGGTCGCTCTGATGGATGACCTCCAGCGGCATCTGGATCGAGGCGGCTCGGCGGTGCTGGTGTTGTTGGACCTATCGGCGGCGTTCGATACGGTCGACCACCGGCTGCTGACTTGCCATCTCGCTGACGTGGGGATTCAGGGGTTGGCCTTACAGTGACTTTCCTCGTTCCTTGATGGTCGTGGACAAAGGGTGGCAGTTGGGGGTGAGCTGTCCCAGAGGCACGCGCTGGATTGTGGGGTGCCTCAGGGGGCAGTTATTTCCCCAATGTTATTTAATATCTACATGCGCCCCCTTGCCCAGATTGCCCGGAGGCATGGGCTGGGCTGTCACCAGTACGCTGATGACACCCAGCTCTATCTACTCATGGCCGGCCGGCCTGATTCTGTCCCAGAAAACCTGGACCGGGCATTACAAGCCGTGGCTAGATGGCTCAGGCTGAGTAGGCTGAAACTCAATCCAGCGAAGACAGAGGTCCTTTGCTTGGGTCGCCGTGGTCTGGGGGGGGAATTCCCCTTCCAGCCCTTGACAGTGGGCCACTGACAATGGCGCATAGGGTCAGGAGCTTGGGGGTACTACACGAGCCTGCCCTATCTATGGAGGCCCAGGTGGCAGCCACTGCGAAGTCCGCTTTCTTTCATCTTAGGCGGGCGAGGCAGTTGGCTCCCTTCCTGGAGCGGGACGATCTAGCAACAGTGATCCATGCAACGGTCACCTCAAGGTTGGATTACTGTAATGCCCTCTGCATGGGGCTGCCCCTGTGCCGGACCCGGAAGTTGCAGCTAGTGCAGAACGCCGCTGCCCGGCTGCTATTAGGGCTCCCTAGACGGGAGCACATTCAGACGGGCCTCCGGGGACTGCACTGGCTGCCGATAATATACCGAGTCCGGTACAAGGTGCTGGTTATTACCTTTAAAGCCCTATATGGTCTAGGACCTGCCTGCCTTAGGGACCGTCTCTTCCCATATGTTCCCCAGAGAGTACTGCGATCTGGCTCCCAAAATCTGCTCACAATCCCCAGGCCAAAGTCAACCAGGGACAGGGCCTTCTCAATAACAGCCCCTTGCTGGTGGAACCAGTTACCAGAAGAGGTCAGGGCCCTGCGGGATATTGGACAATTCCGCAGGGCCTGTAAGACAGTCCTCTTCCGGTTGGCCTATAACTGACCAGCATCAAACCACCAAACTATCAAAATGTTGAAGGAAGTGTATAGATTGTATGCTGTTGGACTGATGCACTGTTTTAATGTTTTTAATGTTTTCATTTTCTAATTATGTATATTCTTATTATATTTAAAATTTGAATTTTACGTTAGAATCCTTGTGTTGTAAGCCGCCCTGAGCCCGCTTCGGTGGGGTAGGGCGGGATATAAATCAAATAAAATAAAATAAAAAATAAAAAGATAATGCATGGGATGGAGACAGTAGAGAAAGAAGTACTTTTCTCCCTTTCTCACAATACAAGAACCGTGGGCATTCGATGAAATTGCTGAGCAGACAGGTTAAAACGGATAAAAGGAAGTACTTCTTCACCCAAAGGGTGATTAACATGTGGAATTCACTGCCACAGGAGGTGGTGGCGGCCACAAGCATAGCCACCTTCAAGAGGGGGTTAGGTAAAAATATGGAGCAGAGGTCCATCAGTGGCTGTTAGCCACAGTGTGTGTGTGCGTGTGTATATATATATATATATATATTTTTTTTTTGCCACTGTGTGACGCAGAGTGTTGGACTGGATGGGCCATTGGCCTGATCTAACATGGCTGTTGGCCTGATCTAACATAAGAGATATGTTGTCAACAGCTGTAGAATTTGCAGGCAGATGACTGCCTGGGGTGGGGCTAATAAACACCCCCCCCCCCCTGCTCCCAACCAACTGCAGTCTTCCGAGAGAAGTGCTTCTGTCTCTTTTCAGTCTCCAGGGGTGTTGAAAGGCAGCAAAAGTAGAGGCCTTGGGGATTCAGCTTTCCAGCTCGGTGTTAGTTTCGGGGGAGAGGAATTTTGAACCCAGCGTACCATGCAGACCACAGAAATCTTCCTGTTGGATATCTGAATGAGAAGAAACCAGGGATAGGCTCCCAGACTGAAGGAAGGGTCTTGTGCTAGTGTAGCAGAAGGGACGGTCTGGGAGAGGTTTGTTGGAGAAAAGGGGGGAGAGGGGAATGAGACGGAGTAGGAAAGGAAGGTAGCTGAGGATGCCAAAGGGGGAGACTCATCTGAATGCACTGGTTGTTTCCTCCTCTTCCTCCTCCCCAGGGCAACCTTCTCCTGACAGGGGACAAGGATCAGCTGGTCATGCTGCTGGACCAGATCAACAGCACTTTCGTCCGCTCCAACCCCAGCGTCCTGCAGGGCCTCTTGCGCATCATCCCCTACCTGTCCTTCGGAGAAACGGAGAAAATGCAGATCCTGGTGGATCGCTTCAAGCCCTACTGCAATTTCGACAAGTAGGTGGCAGCCTGGAAGGACTTGGGCTTTACGCCAGCAAAGGCACCTCCCGTTAAAGCCACACAGAGAGGGTTTGTGTGCAAGAAAGGTTGGGGCAAGGGAAGGGCCTCTCAGCACGCAGGTGTGCATGTGTGAAGCTCAGACCTGAATTTGCCTTCTGGGGAATTAGGACACCTTGTGAAAGTGGGGCTGAGCAGGGCTCTGAATTAGTTTTGTTTATTTTTTGCTTCTGGGCAGCCCAAATTCTGTGTGTGGGGATGGGAGCTGTATTCTCTATTCAAACACAGGATGGGAGCTGTATTCTCTATTCAAACACGGCAGATCCGCATGGTCGTTTCCCCTTTTGCTTAATTTCTTTTGCCATTGTCCGTAATTTAATCTTGGGTTGCCAGCCATGGAATCCTATTCAGCCTTGTGAGATTTTTGAAAGGTTTTGCAGATACTGGCACACACGAGGGCTAGAGACTTGTGCTTGCTTCTCTGTACTTTGATTTTTTTTTTAAGCAGAAAGCTGGGCTCTCCCAGGGAGCTGGATTCTGAGCACGCTGCCCCTTGTGCACGTTTGTAGAATGGCAGCCTCCGCCCTCCAGGGCACGGGAGGACCTGTCATCCAAGCTCTCCAGCTAAGAAGGAAGCTGCTTTGGAGGATTCGCCCTCCACATATTTACATACAGGGTGTGGGGAACTGGGCAGGGTCTCCATACTTATTGTTTGTTACTGATAATCTCTGCATTTGTTTTATTTGGGAACTTGTAACCTGCTTTTCAGCCGGAGCTATTCTTGGAATGAATCTGATTAAAATAGTTAAAACAACAGCTGTGCCATAAAGCGATAAAACCAGTTCCGCTCGGGGTCACAGCAAGCCTCGGGTCTCTAGCCTGTGTTTGAATCAGTGATTTACAGACTGAGGCACCAAAGGCTTGCATCGACAAGCAGGCCCTCCTGCTGGGCTTGTGAAAGATCCCTGCTGCAGCCCCTCCCCCCCCCTTGCAGAGACAAGAGTAGCCTTGTGGGGTACCAGAGCATCCGCTTGGAATGCAGGTCTGATCCCCGGAGGTCAGGTGATGGACAGGTACCTTTCCTCAGAGGGTGATACTGGAGAGCCATTGCCAGTCAGCATGGCGTTGCTGAGCTAAGTGGAAATCCTGACTCTTTCCAAGAAGTGCAAGGTGTTTGGAATCCAGTATATCCATTATTCCATTTTCCGAACAATGAAATAACAGAAATGAGGCGACTTGTGCGTCATCTTTAACAGACAGACTGTGAGCTGCATTGAAGCACAAATAATTGGGGGCGATGAGGGTGTGGAAACCGAAGCCAGCTCTGCAGGGGGCTTATTTATTCTGAGCCAAAGCCCCCGCAGGAAGTGACTGGCCCTCGCCTTCCTCCTTCCTCAGGTACGATGAGGAGCACAGTGGAGACGACAAGGTCTTCCTGGACTGCTTCTGCAAAATCGCTGCCGGCATCAAGAACAACAGCAACGGGCACCTGCTGAAAGACCTCATCCTCCAGCGGGGGATCACGCAGAACGCCCTGGACTACATGAAGAAGCACATCCCCAGCGCCAAGAAGTGAGGCCCCTTCCTCATGGGACCGGGCAGGGCTAGGGGCGACCGGTCTCTGGGGCTGGACCGTGGGCAAGCAGGGGGCCCTGGGCTACCACAGGGGAAAACAGAGCAGGAGAGAGGAGGAGGGGCTTATTGGATCTTAAGTCCCATCCCTGGAATCTCAGGTGCTGAGACTTGATAGCTGGTGCCCAGGATGATGGGCAGTGCTCTGCCGCCCTGCGTGCATTGCCCATCGTAGCTCCGTGGCAGAGAGCGTGCCTCGCAGGCGGAAGACCTTTTGGGAGGCTCTTTGGTGCCGGGAAAGGCCTTTCTCTGCTCTGCCACCTCGACAATGATATGTGTGCCCCCCTACCCCCACTCAGGCTCCAGAGAGCCTGTAGTGGCAGCTAAAGGGAGGGAGCATCTTCCCACCCCCCACCCCTTGAGAGAAGGGCTCCACCTGGGGCCAGTGTCCACCAGAAGGCTCCCTGCCTGAATGGATGTTGGGGGGCAAGATGCCCTCCCAGCATGAGGACTCGGCGTTGCTTCCCCATGGCCGAGTCTGGCTTGTGTCTGGGGAATTCACTGAAAATGTCGAGACAGTGTGCGATTGCAATAAAAAAGGCCAACGCCATGCTGGGAATTATTAGGAAGGGAATTGAAAACAAATCAGCCAGTATCATAATGCCCCTGTATAAATCGATGGTGCGGTCTCATTTGGAGTACTGTGTGCAGTTCTGGTCGCCGCACCTCAAAAAGGATATTATAGCATTGGAGAAAGTCCAGAAAAGGGCAACTAGAATGATTAAAGGGTTGGAACACTTTCCCTATGAAGAAAGGTTGAAACGCTTGGGGCTCTTTAGCTTGGAGAAACGTCGACTGCGGGCTGACATGATGGAGGTTTACAAGATAATGCATGGGATGGAGAAAGTAGAGAAAGAAGTACTTTTCTCCCTTTCCCACAATACAAGAACTCGTGGGCACTCGATGAAATTGCTGAGCAGACAGGTTAAAACGGATAAAAGGAAGTCCTTCTTCACCCAAAGTGTGATTAACATGTGGAATTCACTGCCACAGGAGGTAGTGGCGGCCACAAGCATGGCCACCTTCAAGATAAAAATATGGAGCAGAGGTCCATCAGTGGCTATTAGCCACAGCGTGTGTGTGTGTGTGTGTGTGTATATATATATTTGGCCGCTGTGTGACACAGAATGTTGGACAGGATGGGCCATTGGCCTGATCTAACATGGCTTCTCTTATGTTTTTCTGTGACACAGAGTGTTGGACTGGATGGGCCATTGGCCTGATCCAACATGGCTTCTCTTATGTTTTTATGTGACACAGAGTGTTGGACTGGATGGGCCATTGGCCTGATCTAACATGGCTTCTCTTATGTTCTTAAGGAACAGCAGGGGTGGGCCAGAAATCATCCCACCCCCAATCCATTGAGGGGCAGGTTCTTTCCCAAGTAGGGAGCAAATCTGACCTCTCCCTCTTTCTTGCCCAGCTTGGATGCCGACGTCTGGAAGAAGTTCTTGTCCCGTCCAGCTCTCCCTTTCATCTTGAGGCTACTGCGGGGCCTTGCCACCCAGCACCCAGCCACACAGGTGAGGGGGCTCTTTCCCACCCCGCCCCTTCTTGCTTCTGACTACTGCCTGCATGGGGACTTCCCGGCAGGGGCCTCGGATCAGGACCCCTCCCCAGCAGCAGCCCAACATGTGCTCTGCTGCCTTCTGAGCCTGAATGGCAAAGGCCAAGGGCTCTCCCCTACCTGCCCCACACCTTGTGCATCTCAGCTGCTCTCATGCACAGAATGAGATGGAGGCTGAGGAATTGCATCCGGGAGGGGTGGGGGGGGAGAGCTCTGCCAAGGCCTCTTGCCAGCCAGATTGGGGTTGGAGGGGTTAAAGGGCAACTAGAATGATTAAAGGGTTGGAGCACTTTCCCTATGAAGAAAGTTAAAACGCTTGGGGCTCTTTAGCTTGGAGAAACGTCGACTGCGGGGTGACATGATAGAGGTTTACAAGATAATGCATGGAATGGAGAAAGTAGAGAAAGAAGTACTTTTCTCCCTTTCTCACAATACGAGAACTCATGGGAATTCAATGAAATTGCTGAATGGTTGGGTTAGAACAGATAAAAGAAAGTACTTCTTCACCCAAAGGGTGATTAAGACATGGAATTCACTGCCACAGGAGGTGGCGGCGGCTGCAAGCATAGCCAGCTTCAAGAGGGGATTGGATAAAAATATGGAGCAGAGGTCCATCAGTGGCTATTAGCCACAGTATATATGTGTGTGTGTGTATACAGGGCTCTTTTTCTAGCAGGAGTTCCTCTGCATATTAGGCCACATCCCCCTGATGTAGCCAATCCTCCTGGAGCTTACAGTAGGCCTTGTACTAAGAGCCCTCTAAACTCTTGGAGGATTGGGTACATCAGAGGGGCGTGGCCTGATATGCAGAGGAGCTCCTGCTAGAAAAAGAGCCCTGTATATATATATTTTGGCCACTGTGTGACACAGTGTTGGACTGGATGGGCACTGGCCTGATCCAACATGGCTTCTCTTATGTGACACAGAGTGTTGGATTGGATGGGCCATTGGCCTGATCCAACATGGCTTCTCTTATGTCCTTATATGACACAGTGTTAGACTGGGTGGGCCACTGGCCTTATACAACAGGGCTTCTCTTCTGTTCTTATGTGACACAGAGTGTTGGGCTGGATGGGCCTTTGGCCTAATCCAACATGGCTTCTCTTCTGTTCTAATGTGACACAGAATGTTGGACTGGATGGGCCATTGGCCTGATCCAACAAGGCTTCTCTTCTGTTCTAATGTGACACAGAGAGTTGGACTGGATGGGCCACTGGCCTGATCCAACATGGCTTCTCTGATGTTCTTAAAGATCCCTTTGCTCCATCCAGTTAGAGGGTGGAGCCTCTGATGATCAGCTTGGGGTCTGGACTGCTGCTTTTCCAAGTGGGGTGGGTGGAGGGTGGCTGATTCTCCCTCCCTGTCCTGTGGAAGCTTTTGCTTGCTGCCTCCTGAGCGTGGGCTCCCCCCTCCTCCCACAGGTGCTGATCGGGACCGACTCAATCACGAATCTGCACAAACTGGAGCAAGTGTCAAGCGACGAAGGGATCGGGACGCTGGCCGAGAACCTGCTGGAGGCCCTGCGGGAGCACCCGGACGTGAACAAGAAGATCGACGCAGCCCGGAGGGAGACTCGAGCGGAGAAGAAGCGCATGGCCATGGCCATGCGGCAGAAGGCCCTGGGCACGCTGGGCATGACGGTGAGGGCAGCCGGGGAGCCCCTCCCACGGGCCAGGGCCTGCCTAGGGCACCAGGGGACTGGGAGGCTGGGGTGGGGAGGAGCCAGCCAGCCCTGGGAAGGGAGGGGAGTCTGGGATTGGAGCCACGGTCAAGTCAGGGTCCTTGTCTTTCCTCCTGCCAGATGTTTTCAGAGGTGCCCCAGCGGATGTTCTCATCCCTGCACCCCACTTATTTGCCGTGTGGTTTTTTCCCCAGACCAACGAGAAAGGCCAAGTGGTGACAAAGACGGCGCTTCTGAAGCAGATGGAGGAGCTGATCGAAGAGCCCGGCCTGACCTGCTGCATCTGCCGGGAGGGCTACAAGTTCCAGGTGGGCCGCTGGGGGCGGGCGGGGGGCTGAGGGCTTCTGGCAGCCTCTCTGCTTCTTGGGAAGGAAATGGAGCTCTCCCGCCAGGCGAGCAGGGGCTGCTTTCAAGGCCCAGAGCTGCAAGGGAGCAGCTGCCACTGCTGTCACCTCCCCAGCCCCCAAACGGCCAGCTGTGGGGGAGCAGGGAGGCCCCACTGACTCCGGGCTCTTCTCGCAGCCGACCAAAGTCCTGGGCATTTACACCTTCACCAAGCGAGTGGCCTTGGAGGAGCTTGAGAACAAGCCTCGGAAGCAGCAGGGCTACAGCACCGTCTCCCACTTCAACATCGTCCACTACGACTGTCACCTGGCGGCTGTGAGGTGAGGCGGGGCACGTGCCACACGCAGTTCCCTGGGGGCAGCTCCTGGGCCACCATATGAGGGGGGGTATTTTTTGTATTTGTGTGTGTGAGAGCACCTGGGAGTCCTGGCAGCCTCTAGGGACTGACCCCTACTGGGGGCCTGGAGGTGGCCGAATAAAACCTGCCTCTGCCTCCCAGCTGTGGTATTGCAAGGAGGTCTCCCACCTGCGTGCTCACCAGTGTTGGCCCTGCCGCTCTCCTTCTGAGACCTGGTGAGATCATTGGGCTTGCCTGGGCCACGCGGGTCAGGGCCATTTCTCCATCTGTGACAGTTACAGGCTTCTTCCGATCAAAGGACGATGGTGCTTGGCATTTGGAGGGTGCTTTCAGTTTACAATGCATACCATAGCTTGTTGTGATCCTGACAAGAACCTTGTGAAGCAGGGCACTGTTATGACTCCCCACCACTGAAAATTGGGGAGGGGGAGAGTAGCACCTTGTGAGGAAGAGGCAAGCTTTGATCCAGCACCCTCCCCCCCCCCCCAGACCCATGTCATTCACCCTGCTGCTGGAGGGAGAGCCAGTTTGGTGTAGTGGTGAAGTGTGCGGACTCTTATCTGGGAGAACCGGGTTTGATTCCCCACTCCTCCCCTTGAAGCTGCTGGAATGGCCTTGGGTCAGCCATAGTGGTTAAGTGAGCAGACTCTTACCTGGGAGAACCGGGTTTGATTCCCCATTCCTCCCCTTGCAGCTGCTGGAATGGCCTTGGGTCAGCCATAGCTCTTGCAGGAGTTGTCCTTGAAAGGTCAGCTTCTGGGGGTGCTCTCTCAGCCCCACCCACCTCACAGGTTGTCTGTTGTGGGGGGAGGAAAATAAAGGAGATTGTAAGCCGCTCTGAGTCTCTGATTCAGAGAGCAGGGTGGGGTATAAATCTGCAATTCTTTTTTTTTCTTCTCTGGGAGAACCGGGTTTGATTCCCCACTCCTCCACTTCCAACTGCTGAAAGGGCCATGGGTCAGCCATAGCTCTTGCAGGAGTTGTCCTTGAAAGGGCAGCTTCTGGGAGAGCTCTCTCAGCCCCACCCACCTCACAGGGTGTCTGTCGTGGGGGGAAGAAGATAAAGGAGATTGTAAGCCGCTCTGAGTCTCTGATTCAGAGGGAAGGACGAGGTATAAATCTGCAGTCGTCGTCTTCTGCTGCCGCTACTGCATTTGCCTCAGGCAGGTGGGGGTGGTGGGTGATGCTTGTCCAGCCTCCTCAGCTTGGGTGAAAGTCCCGCAGAGTCCTCAGTGGGGACTGACTGGAGCAGAGCAGACCTGCAGGCTTCTTCCAGGGCCTTGGTTGAATTCGGTTCTTTCCAAGGGGCCTGACCTTCCTTCCTTCTCAACGCAGGCTGGCCCGCGGGCGGGAGGAATGGGAAAGCGCAGCCCTGCAGAACGCCAACACCAAATGCAACGGGCTTCTGCCAGTGTGGGGCCCTCATGTTCCAGAATCTGCTTTTGCTACCTGCTTAGCAAGGTGAGTCTGGGAGCAGCGGTGTTGCCCAATATGCCTTACTGGGGCAGGGGCAGTGTGGAGTCCCCCAAAATATTGTGGGGGTGGGGGGGGAGCAGGCCTTGCCCTTGGAACCCTGCTGTCCTGCCAGAAGACGGTCTCATCCCTTTCTCGCCTTCCCCAACGTCAGCTTTTCTACGCCCTGAAAGCTCCCTGCCTGGGTGTCAAAGCTGCAGCCTAATTGGGGGAGGGGGGGCTTTTTCCGCAGACACAACACGTACCTCCAGGAGTGCACAGGCCAGCGGGAGCCAACGTACCAGCTCAACGTCCACGACACCAAGCTGCTGTTCCTGCGGTTCGCCATGGAGCAGTCGTTCAGCGTGGACACGGGCGGCGGGGGGCGGGAGAGCAACGTCCACCTCATCCCCTACATCATTCACACGGTGCTTTACGTCCTCAACACGTCAGTACCGCTCCCCACCCCCACCCCGTTTTTTTCTCTTGGCTGCTTTTCTGGGCTGGCGCAGGCCCCTTGCTTGGAGCCTGCGCAAGGGCTCTGCTGAGCCAGGCTGGGGTGGAGAAGTTTGTAAGGGCTGGGCATTGCAAGGGGTGGAACCAGTGCCACAGCCCGCCTTGCTGCAAATCAGGGAGTGGGGCCGTGGACAAGGCCATGGCAAGAACTGAGGTTTGCCTCCTCAAGGGCCTAGCTTCAGGGTTTGGGTAGCAGAGGCTGGGAAAGGCCCCAGTGGCCTGAGGCCCTCCGTCTCCTGCAGCTCCCAAGGATTTGGGCTTTGCTTTGCTCTCGTTGCAGGAGGGGGACTAGAGAAGAAGGGTTTCCCTCTGCTGGTGGGTGCAGAGGCTGGGAAAGCCGGAAGAGGGTTGAGCCAGGCGTGGCCTGTGAGATGACAGCCAGCAGCCCTGGCCTTTCTCGCCTCTGCCCTCCACGAAGGCCAGGCCCGATTAGAGGATTTGCAGAGGGCCGTGGAGGTGTCTAGGGGATGCTTGCGCAATCCATAGCTGGGTCCCTTCTCTGAGATTTCAAGTGGTCTTGCTCAAGGCAAGACTGTGTGCGAGAGCCTTTAAGTAGCTAGACAGTTTGCAGCCAGAGATGTGCTTGGTCAAATGCATGAAGCAAAGGTGGGAGGTGTGACCCTCTGGTGGATGGAGCAGGCGGGAAGAGAGGAGGGCGTCTGAGGAGGGGAGCATCTGTCTGTTCTGGAGGGCCTGGGAATCTTATTGCTCTCTGAGCAGAGTGCAGCTGTGAGCCTGCACGTGTGTGTGTGTGTGGTGGAAAAGATACCATTGGGTGTTGGGGCCTTCCCCGCAGGACGCGAGCCACCTCCCGCGAAGAGAAGAACCTGCAGAGCTTCCTGGAGCAGCCGAAGGAGAAGTGGGTGGAGAGCGCCTTCGAGGTGGACGGGCCCCATTACTACACGGTGTTGGCGCTGCACATCCTGTCCCCGGAGGAGTGGAAGGCCATGCGCATCGATGTCCTCAGGAGGCTGCTGGTGGTCTCCCAGGCCCGCGTGGTGTCGCCAGGGGGGGCCAGCAGGTGAGCCCGGCGCCTTATCCCTTTCGTCGCCTGGGGTGACACTCCTGCCCTGCCTGGGGAACTCTCCGGCTGAGAGCGCAGCTGGCTCTGCAGGAGCCTCTCAGGAATTTACTTCCTGATGGAAGTGCTGCAAGATCTCCAGTGGAGACCCATAATCTGTCTGTCATCTGTCTGCTGATCTGTCATCTACCCTGTTTCCCTGAAAATAAGACCTACCCAAAAAATAAGCCCTAGCAGGATTTCTATGCATTTGTTAAATATAAGCCCTACCCCGATAATAAGACCTAGTGATGGGCGTTGCAAAAAATTCAGGATGGAATTCCGGGTCTGGAGAGTTATGACAGTGTCCCAGAAGATGACTTAACTGTATTTGAATAAATGCAGATTGTTGTATCATACTTAATAAAAAATATCAGTTTGGTGTGGAGAGCCAGTTTGGTGTAGTGGTTAAGTGTGCGGACTCTTATCTGGGAGAACCAGGTTTGATTCCCCACTCCTCCACTTGCACCTGCTGGAATGGCCTTGGGTCAGCCATAGCTCTGGCAGAGGTTGTCCTTGAAAGGGCAGCTGCTGTGAGAGCCCTCTCAGCCCCACCCACCTCACAGGGTGTCTGTTGAGGGGGAGGAAGGGAAAGGAGATTGTGAGCCGCTCTGAGACTCTTCGGAGTGGAGGGCGAGATATAAATCCAATATCTTCTTCTTCTATCAACTATCTATCATCTGCCTGTCTATCAGCTATTTAGCTATCACCTATCTAACATCTGTCTATCATCTGTCAGTCATCTATTTAGCTATCGTCTGTCTGTCTATCATCTGTCTGTCTTATCTTTGATCTTATTTTATCTTGTCCCATAGATCCTAAAGATCAAGGTAGCCCCCTGTGCGAACACCAGGTCGTTACCGACCCCTGGGGTGACGTCGCAGGACATTTCCATGGCAGACCCTTTACGGGGTGGTTTGCCATTGCCTTCCGCAGTCTTCTGCCCTTGTCCCACACTGTAGCCGCAACACAACACTGGCTGGCAGGGAGGCAGAGGAGGCAAATGCCCAGGGGGACGCAGAGCAGTAGTGGCTGGTGACTTGCCAGCCCTGAGGCAGGCCTGCTTTTTAAAACACGCATTGCCGTAGAAATGAGAGGCGGCGTGCATTTCACAACCCTGCCAGAGTCGGCGTTGCACGACATCCTTGCAGTTGTATCCGCAGCCTGTTCAGTAGTCGCTTGACGGTGAGAAAGCCAGCCCTGCCCCAGCTGCAGCCTGCTGCGTGCATGCCCTCTCACATCTGCACTTCCCCGCATGTTTTATTGATGGGCTTGTGGCTCTTCGCACCGCCAGATTATTCGTCAGCAGGATCATAGGCAGCAGCTGAAAGCAATTAATTCCAGGGCTTGAACTCCCATTTCATCTCCTTCTCAGGCTAACGGACAAAACGGTGAAGGACTACGCTGCCTATCGCTCGGGCCTCCTCTTCTGGGCCCTCGTGGATCTGACTTACAACATGTTCAAAGTAAGGAACTCGCCACCGGCAGCATTTCCCTGGAGCCCCCCTCAGACATGCACACTATGGGGAGCATAGCCATGAAACCAGGCATAAGAACATAAGAACATAAGAGAAGCCATGTTAGATCAGGCCAATGGCCCATCCAGTCCAACACTCTGTGTCACACAGTGGCAAAAAATTTTTATATATACACACACACTGTGGCTAATAGCCACTGATGGACCTCTGCTCCATATTTTTATCTAAACCCCTCTTGAAGCTGGCTATGCTTTTGGCCGCCACCACCTCCTGTGGCAGTGAATTCCACATGTTGATCACCCTTTGGGTGAAGAAGTACCTCCTTTTATCTGTTCTAACCCGACTGCTCAGCAATTTCATTGAATGCCCACAAGTTCTTGTATTGTGAGAAAGGGAGAAAAGTACTTCTTTCTCTACTTTCTCCATCCCATGCATTATCTTGTAAACCTCTATCATGTCACCCCACAGTCGACGTTTTTCCAAGCTGAAGAGCCCCAAGCGTTTCAACCTTTCTTCTTAGGGAAAATGTTCCAGCCCTTTAATCATTCTAGTTGCCCTTTTCTGCGCTTTTTCCAATGCTATAATATCCTTTTTGAGGTGCGGCGACCAGAACTGCACACAGTACTCCAAATGAGACTGCACCATCGATTTATACAGGGGCATTATGATACTGGCTGATTTGTTTTCAATTCCCTTCCTAATAATTCCCAGCATGGCGTTGGCCTTTTTTATTGCACACTGTCTTGACATTTTCAGTGAGTTATCTGAGTTTCAGTGAGGCATTAGGCATGTGAATGGAGGTCAGGGCTGGCCTTGCCACAAGGCAGTTACCTAGGGTGCCAGCCTTCTGGGGGCGCTGCATTGGGTACTCCCCATGTGACTCGGTGACATCATCAATGCGGGGGCAGGGAGCAGAGGTCCATCAGTGGCTATTAGCCACAGCTTATCGTTAGAATGTGATGCTCTGTCTTCTTGGTGCTTGGGAGAGGGGCACAGTGGGAGGGCTTCTAGTGTCCTGGCCCCACTGATGGACCTCCTGATGGCACCTGGGTTTTTTGGCCACTGTGCGACACAGTGTTGGACTGGATGGGCCATTGGCCTGATCCAACATGGCTTCTCTTATGTTCTTATGGAACTCTGTGTTTGGGGCAGTGATGCTCTGTATTCTTGGTGCTGGGCGGGGGGAGGCAACAGTGGGAGGACTTCTAGTGTTTTGGCCCCACTGATGGACCTCCTGATGGCACCTGGGTTTTTTTGGCCCCTGTGTGACACAGAGTGTTGGAATGGAGGGGCTATTGACCTGATCCAACATGGCTTCTCTTAGGTTCTCGTATGTTCTTATGGGGGGTGCTTGAAATTAGCCTTGCCTAGGATTCCAGACAGTCTAGGACCAGCCCAGATGGGAGTTCCCTCCTTGTTTGGCCCCAGAAAAAGGGAGATTCCTCGCTCTTAATTTTCTAAGTCTCCTGCACCCTAGCAGGTGAGTTGAGCCCCCTCTCTCTCGCAAGGCGCTCTGGCCTCAGCAGCCTTCTTTCTCCTCCCGCTCAGAAGGTGCCTACGAGTAACACAGAGGGGGGCTGGTCCTGTTCCCTGGCGGAGTACATTCGCCACAACGACATGCCCATCTACGAAGCGGCGGACAAAGCCCTCAAGACCTTCCAGGAGGAGTTCATGCCTGTGGAGACCTTCTCGGAATTCCTGGATGTGGCTGGTTAGTGCTGATTCTTGTTCAAGTGTGCAGCTTGGCTCGCTTGTTTGAGGGATCTGCAAGCGGTGGGTGGAGCTCTAGGCCTCAGCTTCACCAGCAGAAGGTTCTCTGTTCAGTTCTCTGTTCAGTCCGGCAGCAGCAGCAGGGCTGGGAAGACCCAGGCGAAGCGTTGATCGTGCCGGCTTGGAGGGGTGCTTTGTCCTCAGTTGGCAGGCCCTGGAGGTTTGCCTGGAGTTGCCTGATGTAGGGAACGGGGGCAGCTGGGCCTGGGCCAGAGGGCCTTCGAGTTGCCCGGAATTCTCTTCTTGTACTTTGGGCTGGCGGCCGAAGCTGAGAAGGAGGGTGCTGAGGGAAGCGAGGCAGGGAGAGGGGACGAGGCGCCCTGCCTCTGCACTGACTGGAGCTGCTTTGATTCCAGGGCTGTTGTCTGAGATCAGCGACCCAGACACCTTCCTCAAGGACCTCCTCAACTCCATCCCCTGAGCCTCCGGCCCGGAGCGGCACCGCAAAGACACCAGGACGTGCTGCCCGCCTCGTCGCTCCCCATGTTCCGCCTCTCCCCTCCTCCCCCCCTCGCAAGAGCGTCGTAGTTTTCCTCCGGCACCCTCCCCCTCCTGCTTTTGTTCATTCGCTCCCTTCAGTCTTGTTCTCGGAATGACGTTGGATTTTGGCCTGTTCTCTCTCCGGGGCCCTCCTTGCTTCTCGGCACATTCTTCCCAGCAGGGATTGTCCCAGGATGTGCAGGATCCAAGCCAGCCCCGGCCCGTGCTCCAGCTGCTGTGTGCGTATGACTGTTTGACCAGTCAATAAATACGTTAAATACGAGGCGTCGGGAATGAGTTTGGCCAATGGGGCAGCCTGTCCAGGGGGAGGGGGGAGGGACCCTCCTGCTTTGCTCTCCTCTCCGCTGGGAAGGCCCCTTTTGCCCAGCCGAGGGGCTGCAGCAGGAAAGGCCTTGCTCTCTTCCGGCGGGGAGCCCCCTCAGAAAGAAGCTGAAACGGCTGCCTGATGAGCAGGCTGCTGGGTGGTGTTTCCCAGGCTCTTGAAGCCCTGCCGTTTGGGGGGGGGGAGTCTGCGAATTCAAGCCCACGGTCAATTCCCTTTGAGGAACTCTGTTGGCTGGCCCTCTCTGCCGTGAGGAGGAAAGCGAAGGCCTGGCCCTGTTCAAGGAGGACCGGCAAGGCTCCCCTCCCCCGGATACAGGCCCTTTCCAGGGGGAGGGGCTCGCTTTCCCTTTGTCTCAGCCCTGGGACTTCAGCAGAGAACGGGATGGGTTCAGAGCTGACCTTTTGTCTGCTCTCCCGAGATTTCCCCCCCCACACCCTTCTGGCCTGCATAGAAAAAGAAGCGATCTGGCTATAACCGGTTTCCCACTCACCATACGCCGCTCTCACGTTCCTCTTCTCAGCAGGGCTCCCTTCTGATTTCACATTATCTCCCCCAGGGCTGCAAGGAATGTCGGTGTTTTTACACGGCAAACGGAAACTGCTTTTTAGAGATTTCTGTTTGCTGTCCCAGGATGTGCAGGATCCAAGCCAGTCCCGGCCCGTGCTCCAGCTGCTGTGTGCGTGTGACTGTTTGACCAGTCAATAAATACGTTAAATACGAGGTGTCGGGAATGAGTTTGGCCAATGGGGCAGCCTGTCCAGGGGGAGGGACCCTCCTGCTTTGCTCTCCTCTCCGCTGGGAAGGCCCCTTTTGCCCAGCCGAGGGGCTGCAGCAGGAAAGGCCTTGCTCTCTTCCGGCGGGGAGCCCCCTCAGAAAGAAGCTGAAACGGCTGCCTGATGAGCAGGCTGCTGGGTGGTGTTTCCCAGGCTCTTGAAGCCCTGCCGTTTGGGGGGGGGGGGGGGGGGTCTGCGAATTCAAGCCCACGGTCAATTCCCTTTGAGGAACTCTGTTGGCTGGTCCTCTCTGCCGTGAGGAGGAAAGCGAAGGCCTGGCCCTGTTCGAGGAGGACCGGCAAGGCTCCCCTCCCCCGGATACAGGCCCTTTCCAGGGGGAGGGGCTCGCTTTCCCTTTGTCTCAGCCCTGGGACTTCAGCAGAGAACGGGATGGGTTCAGAGCTGACCTTTTGTCTGCTCTCCCGAGATTTCCCCCCCCACACCCTTCTGGCCTGCATAGAAAAAGAAGCGATCTGGCTATAACCGGTTTCCCACTCACCATACGCCGCTCTCACGTTCCTCTTCTCAGCAGGGCTCCCTTCTGATTTCACATTATCTCCCCCAGGGCTGCAAGGAATGTCGGTGTTTTCACACGGCAAACGGAAACTGCTTTTTAGAGATTTCTGTTTGCTGCGTGAAAACCCCGATGTTCCTTGCAGCCCCTGGGGAGACAGTGTGAAATCGGAAGGAAGCCCCACTGAGAAGAGGGACGTGAGAGTGGCGTAAGGGGAGTGGGAAACCGGCCTATGTTTTTAACAGTCAGCCTCTCAGATGTGATGTTAGCGCACAGTGCCCAGAAAGGCCTGCCTGCTGAATTGCCCTGTTCTCTGTGCACTTTCAATGTGACGCGTTCTTCAGCCCCGCCATCCAGAGCGATTCCATTGTGTACCTGACCGGTGGCAACTTTGGGCGGGGGCCGATCAGATCAGGCGGAGGCGCCCTTTCTTGGCTGGCGCTCGTCCCGGTTTCCTCATTACCCGGGTTAATTAATTAGCTCTCCTGTGAGAACCAGGGAAGGATCGGCACGGTGGGGGGTCTTTGCCTGGAGGCCGGTCACGCGGCCGGGGGAGGAGGAGGAGGGAGGAGGAGGAGGAGGGAGGACTTACTCTGCAGTTGGCTTCAGAGCTGCGATGTCCGGAGGTGGCAGCTGAACCCTGCCAAGGAGGGCTTTGTTGAGACTCGCCTCGCTTGTGTGCCAATCAGCAGTAGCAGAATCCAAAGTCCCTGCCTGAAGCAGCTTACAGTTTCAGTGCAGGCAGTGGAGGGGGGAGGGTGATGCTAGAGATTGTGGGGAAATCAGTGCCGGATGAAGCCCTGTGGAGGCGGCTGAAATCTTGGGGGTCCCCTTCGCAAATGATCTCTGAGTTGGCGCACCCGCCACCCCTGCCTGTGGCCCCCACTGCAGGCACCTTCTGAAAAGCCCCTTTGACAAAGCTGCAGGGGAGAGGCAAACTTGGCAAGGAATGGCTCAGTTGCTGGTTGCAGGTGCCGGCCGGGAAGGCTGCAGACGGGGGGAACTGGCTGAAAAAAAACGGGTCTGGGGGCCCATAGGCCAGTGCCTACCTGGCCTATTTGTTAATCCGGCCCTGGAGGAAATGCAGCTCTGAGTAGGTTGGCTTTCTGTTGGGGAGGAGGAGGGCCGAGAGCCTGTGGGGCCCTTGCTGGGCTGGGCCTGCAGCTGCCGGGCCCCAGGGGCTCCTCTCGCATCCCAGCAGGCGCCCCAGAGCCAAGCCCCAGCCCTCGAGCTGAGGCCAAGGCCTGGGGCTGCCCATGGTGGCTGCGTCTCGGAGGACGATCCCGGCCCGTGAGCGTCCTTTGCACAGCCACCTTTGGGCCGCTGCCGATCAACGTGACCCGGGAAGCACTGATGCCCAACCGTGCCGGCTTACCTCAGCCCCTGTGCCCCCAGCCCAAATGCCAAGGAAGCATCACATTTCTGTATCCCTCTGCAACACGCTGCAGCGGAGGTAGAGGTGGAGCGAGAAGCCAGCTTGAGAGACACGAAGCTCCTGCGCTCTTGGCAAGGCCCCTCCCCCGCCCTTCACACGGCGGAGCCTTGATGTGGTTTGCCTGAGGTGCCAGTCAGATGTCGGCGTGCTCTGCCCGCCTGGTAAAAGAACGTGGCCCTGCCGCCACGTTTCCCTCTCGCCCTGCGTTTGGGGCCAGGCCCTGGAGGCAAGGCGTCTTGGGAACCAGGGAGGCTGGTGGGAGAAGGAGGAGCAAGGGCTGAGCATCTGGCCTGGTGGGTAGCTGATGCCCCCTGGGGGTCCCGGGTCAGGGAGAGGCTGAACTGCAGGGCCGCTGGCTTTTTCCGCTCATCAGCCACAAATGGCCTGCCATGGGGTTTTGAAGGCAAGAGATGTTCGGAGGTGGCTGGCCGTTGCCTGCCTCTGGGTCGTGACCCTGGGCTTCCTTGGAGGTCTCCAACCGTAGGGTTGCCAATCCCCAGGTGGGGACGGGATCCCCTGGTTTGGAGGCCTTCCCTCCTGCTTCAGGGTCGTCAGAAAGCAGGACAGGGGCTGCGGAAGGAAATATCTGCTGGGCACTCCATTATTTCCTATGGAGATCGATCCCCATAGGGTATAATGGAGAATTGATCTGCGGATGTCAGGGGAGGCTGTTTTTTTTTTTAGGTAGAGGCACCAAATTTTCAGCATAGCATCCAGTTCCTCTCCCCAAAATACCCTCCCAAGTTTCAAAAGGATTGGACAAGGGGGTCCAATCTGTGATTCCCAAAAGATGGTGCCCCTCTCCGTCATTATTTCCAATGGAGGGAAGGCATTTAAAACATGTGCGGTCCCTTTAAATGTGGCCAGAACTCCCTTTGGAGTTCAGTGATGCTTGTCACACCCGTGCTCCTGGTTCCACCCCCAAAGTCCCCAGATATTTCTTGAATTGGACTTGGCAACCCTAACTAACCAGGGAATATATTTTAACTTTAAGCTAATCAATTTTAATTGAGTTAAATCCTTCCCGAACTTCAGCATCCAGGGTGGAGTTTACAGATTTAAACAAAAAGCAAGGGGAGCAAATCAGTCCATTCCCCCCTCCCCCCGCACACACCCCTGGTCCTCTCTAGGACAGGGCAAGGCACCTTTGCTGCTTCTGGGCCATCTTGATGCCAGATGCAACCACCACTTCCTGTCCCATGCCCCTGAATTGCAGGCAAAGGGGGGGAGTAGGGAAGAAAGGACAGGGGGGGACCGGAGGGGGGAAGGTTTCACCCAGACAGGAAGTGTTGAGGGGTGCTGAGTCTCCCTGCCCCAAATCTTCTAGAGCCCTGCTGAGTTACAGTATTTCAGTGGAACGGCATCAAGAGATGCTCCCTTTCAAAGTCACTGGTGCTGTGCATCTTGTGTCCTTCTGGAAACCTTTTGTCTTGAGCAACTTAATTCTCCCTCTTGGGCAGAGGACAGGCCTTTCCCGCAAGCAAGTTCTGAAATGCTTACAAGGGACCCGACCGGCCAAACACACAACAACGTATTATTCAGCGTTTTATGAATGGTGCCTTCATGGCGACGGAGGCTCAGAGGAGTGCCCCTGCTGGGGGGATCTGGCAGGGTTTTCTTTTCGCCGTCCCTTTGAAGCCCTGGGACGGCTGCTTTTGGAACCAGAAAAACAGCCGAGAGTGAAGTTGTGCGGTCAGGGCAAACTGTCCCCTCGACTTTGTAGCAGCCACAAAACTGACTCCTGAGACGAATTGGCCTAGACCGGGAGGCTCCGGCTTGCGAAGCCCTGGCAACAAAGCCGGCAGCTGTAAACTGGGAGTCCCTCGGTGGACGCCTTCAGATATCTTTTTGAGCGTTTTAAGAGCTGGTCCCATTTCGAAAATTCCAATCCCCTTTTTCAATCTACAGATGAAGGGACCTCCCAAGTGATGCGGTTGTGTCAGGATCTAACCCTGAAGGGCTTGTAGAGCAGTTTCACCTCTGTCAGTGTTTGCTGTGGCTTACAGCTGCTGTTTCTTGCAGGCATGAACACACCCGCTGGTAGGGGCTGGATGTTTGTGTCCACGCAGAGAGCGCCTGCCTCGCCGCAACAACCCTGCAGGGTAGGGTAGGGTTGGGTTGAGAGTTATGTGATTTAAAGAAGGCGCCCTTATCCTTCATTATTTTCAATGGAGGGAAGGCATCTAAACGGTGTTAGGTCCCTTTCAATGTGAGGTAGATGAAGATACTGGATTTATATCCCGCCCTCCACTCCGAAGAGTCTCAGAGCGGCTCACAATCTCCTTTCCCTTCCTCCCCCACAACAGACACCCTGTGAGGTAGATGAAGATATTGGATTTATATCCCGTCCTTCACTCCGAAGAATCTCAGAGGGGCTCACAATCTCCTTTACCTTCCTCCCCCCATAAAAGACACCCTGTGAGGTGGGTGGGGCTGAGAAGGTTCTCACAGCAGCTGCCGTATGAAGGGCAACCTCTGCCAGAGCTATGGCTGACCCAAGGCCATTCCAGCAGCTGCAAGGGGAGGAGTGGGGAATCAAACCCGGTTCTCCCAGATAAGAGTTTGCACACTTAACCACTACACCAAACTGGCTCTCTTAATTACTACACCAAATGTGGCTGTGGGGGAGCCCCCGCTCTTCCCATTTTGCCCACCGAGAGCTCTTTGGCAGAGGTGGGATGAGAGGTTGGGAAGAGGTCCTCGTTGGTGCTGCTCTGTGTGGGCAGGAAGGGTTGGACGCGCAACCTGACCTTACCCTTCCTTGAGCAACTGGGGTGGCACCCTTCTCCTCCTCCTCCACTCCATAGAAAGACCTTTCTGTGCCAAGGAGACTCCCCAGATCCAGAGCCAAGGAAAGCAACACTCTGTCCTCTCTGTAATCAGGCTAATTTCATCTTCTGGTTCCAAATGGGGCAAGTGCTGGTTGAGGAAGAGGAGGAAGAGTTCTAGAGAAAAAGCCGCACACATTTTGGCTTCTCTCTTTCTCACCCAAAGGTGGTAGTTTTTATTTTGCAAGTTCCTGTGGTCAGGGGTAGATGACTGGGGAAGGCAATGGCAAACCACCCCGTAAAAAGTCTGCCATGAAAACATCATAATGTGACATCACCCCAGAGAGCCAGTTTGCTGTAGTGGTGAAGTGTGCGGACTCTTACCTGGGAGAACCGGGTTTGATTCCCCCCTCCTCCACTTGCAGCTGCTGGAATGGCCTTGGGTCAGCCATAGCTCTGGTTGTCCTGGAAAGGGCAGCTGCTGTGAGAGTCCTCTCAGCCCCACCCACCTCACAGGGTGTCTGTTGTGGGGGAAGAAGGTAAAGGAGATTGTGAGCTGCTCTGAGACTCTTCGGAGTGGAGGGCGGGATATAAATCCAATACCTTCATCTACCTCACAGGGTGTCTGTTGTGGGGGAGTACTGCAGTCCGAGCTCTCTGCTCACAACCTGAGTTTGATCCTGGTGGAAGCTGGGTTCAGGTAGCCAACTCAAGGTTGACTCAGCCTTCCATTCTTCCGAGATCGGTAAAATGAGTCCCCACCTTGCTGGGGGGAAAGTGTAGATGTCTGGGGAAGGCAATGGCAAACCATTCTGTAAAAAGTCTGCTGCGAGAACTACAAGAACTCGTGGGCATTCGATGAAATTGCTGAGCAGACAGATTAAAACGGATAAAAGGAAGTACTTCTTCACCCAAAGGGTGATTAACAAGTGGAATTCACTGCCACAGGAGGTGGTGGCGGCCACAAGTATAGCCAGCTTCGAGGGGTTTAGATAAAAATATGGAGCAGAGGTCCATCAGTGGCTATTAGCCACAGTGTGTGTGTATATATAAAAATTTTTTGCCACTGTGTGACACAGAGTGTTGGACTGGATGGGCCATTGGCCTGATCTAACATGGCTTCTTTGTTCTTATGAGTACGTCGTGATGCAACGTCACCCCAGAATCAGAAACAACTGGTGCTTGCACAGGGGACTACCTTTACCTTTATGGTCAGGGGAGGTGGAAGAAATGGCTCGTTTTGGGAGAAACATTCTGCCCTGATGCGGCAGAATCCTTTGACGATGGTGCTATAATCCGCTGGCAGCACTGTTCTGAGAGCAAAGGCTTTGAGGGTGTGGGAACCAGAACTGGGAAAGTAGGGTTATTCCAGGGCAAGTGATTCCACCCGAGACATTGTGGAGACCTGAATGGACCAAGAAGACCCCACCCTGGGCCAGGCGACCCCACCATCCAGCCTCTTGACAACGGGGCAAGATCTGTCACATTTTCTTATTTATTTAAATATTTGTACCCCACCTTCCCTTCCCTACCCAGAGGCTCAAAGTGTCTTACAAAAAAAGCAAAACAAAACCCACGTGCCCAAAAGGGCAGAGCACGGAAGAAACAAACGCTGCAATTGAGAGCAGGAACTAGAGCAGCCTGGCAGCTTTTGCTCTTCCCCCTCCACCCTGCCCCAGCAAGCAACCAGCTCAACTCCATCAGAGGCCTATCCCACCACTGTTCAGCTTTGCAATGCCTCAGCAAGCCGGCCCAGGAGAGGTCCTCCTGCCCTGGACGCCAAGGGGAGGTGGGCGGCGTCACCAGGGCAGTGCCTCCGCTGGAGAAGCTAATCTAGGCAGCTTGCGTGTGGGAAGGAACAGCCCAGAGAAATGGAGGGGCAGATCAAAGGGTGTTTTTAATTTTTGCATAATGGATTCTTGTTTGGCTGATCGAGGGTGGAGCGGGGACAGCGGTGCCTTCTGGCCACTTAAGGAGAGTTTTAGAATCCTGCTCTGTTCAGCATGTGGCCTGGCTAAAGACACAAGGGCACAACCAGTTCCTCTAGAGCACGGGTGGCCAAACTGGCTTCCCATAAGAGCCACAGAGAATAAATGTCAGGTTTTGAGAGTCACAAGACATAAGAACATAAGAGAAGCCATGATGGAGCAGGCCAATGGCCTATCCAGTCCAACACTGTGTCACACGGTGGCCAATGTGTGTGTGTGTGTGTGTATACACACACACACTGTTTACAAAGATCAATGTTTACAAAGCGGTTGTGATGACAACCCTCATCTATGGCTCCGAATAGTGGGTTTTATACCGTCATCACCTGCGACTCCTTGAGCGCTTTCATCAGTGCTGCCTTCGCACCATCCTCAACATCCACTGGAGTGACTTTGTGACCAACACTGAAGTCCTCAAGCGGGCAGAGGTTACCAGCATCGAGGCACTGCTGCTGAAGACGCAGCTGCGCTGGGCGGGGCATATTTCTAGGATGGAAAACCACCGCCTTCCCAAGATTGCCCTGTATGGCGAACTCTCCACCGGCCATCGAAATAGAGGGGCACCAAAGAAGAGGTACAAGGACTCCTTGAAGAAATCCCTTAGCACCTGTCACATCAACCATCACCAGTGGTCTGACCTAGCCTCAGATCGCAAAGCATGGAGGCACACCATCCACCAGGCTGTCTCTTCCTTTGAGAACACACGCATAGCTGGTCTTGAGGACAAAAGGAGATTGAGGAAGAATCGCACTGCTACAGGACCAACCCTAAATCAGACTTTTCCCTGCAGCCACTGTGGCCGGACCTGCCTGTCCCACATTGGTCTTGTCAGCCACCAGCGAGCCTGCAGCAAACGTGGACTATTGCACCCTTCTTAAATCTTCGTTCGCGAAGCCAAGCCGAGAGAGAGGGTGTGTGTGTGTATACACACACACATATATATACTGTGGCTAATAGCCACTGATGGACCTCTGCTCCATATTTTTATCCAAACCCCTCTTAAAGCTGGCTATGCTTGTAGCCGCCATCACCTCCTATGGCAGTGAATTCCACATGTTAATCACCCTTTGGGTGAAGAAGGACTTCCTTTTATCTGTTTTAACCTGACTGCTCAGCAATTTCATTGAATGCCCACGAGTTCTTGTATTGTGAGAAAGGGAGAAAAGGACTTCTTTCTCTACTCTCTCCATCCCATGCATAATCTTGTAAACCTCTATCATGTCACCCCATAGTCGACGTTTCTCCAAACTAAAGAGCCCCTGTAGCAGACCCCAGAATAAATGCTTCAATAATCTATAATCAACATATATAAAGCAGTAACGTGAGCTTTACTAAGGTAGACACAAGAGGTTTTCTTAGCAAACAAGCAGAGCTTCAGTAGAATACAAAAGAGGAACTAAGCTATACACTGATTGTTGAAATGATTGCTGCATAAACCACAAACTACAGATGTTGACTGCTACGGAAGCAGAATCTATACTGTGTGGAAAGTCCCTGCTCGCGCAGATAGCACAGATAGGAAGTCCCTATATGGCCTACTGGTTTGTTGTGTTTCATTTAATGCCACACTGACTCCTAGTTGAAGTACATGAGAAGAAACCGGTTAGAAGCATTTTAACCTTTCTTCTTATGGAAAGTGTTCCAAACCTTTAATCATTCTAGTTGCCCTTTTCTGCACTTTTTCCAATGCTATAATATCCTTTTTGAGGTGCGGTGACCAGAATTGTACACAGTATTCCAAATGAGACTGCACCATCGATTTATACAGGGGCATTATGATACTGGCTGATTTATTTTCAATTCCCTTCCTAATAATTCCCAGCATGGCGTTGGCCTTTTTAATTGCAATCGCACACAGTCTTGACATTTTCAGTGAGTTATCTACCACGACCCCAAGATCTCTCTCTTGGTCAATCTCTGCCAGTTCACACCCCATCAACTTGTATTTGTAGCTGGGATTCTTGGCCCCGATGTGCATTACTTTGCACTTGATCACATTGAACCTCATCTGCCATGTTGACGCCCACTCACCCAGCCTCAACAGATCCCTTTGGAGTGCCTCACAATCCTCTTTGGTTCTCACCACCCTGAACAATTTAGTGTCATCTGCAAACTTGGCCAAATCACTACTTACTCCCAACTCCAGATCATTAACAAGTTAAAGAGCATGGGACCCAGTACTGAGCCCTGTGGCACCCCACTGCATATCGTCCTCCACTGCGAAGACTGCCCATTTATACTCACTCTCTGCTTTCTATTAATTAGCCAGTTTTTCATCCACAAGAGGACCTGTCCTTTTACTCCATGACTCTCGAGCTTACTAAGGAGCCTTTGATGAGAAATTTATCAAAAGCTTTCTGGAAGTCAAGGTAAACATCTATTGTTGTAAACAACACGAACGTCAGGTGTTCAAGGGCAGGAAGGAAGGAAGGAAAGAAGGAAAGAAAAAAAAAGATGGTGGAGGGAAGAAGAGGTAGAAAGAGCACAACTTTAAATGCATTCTCCAAGCCACTGGCTGCCTTGGAGAAATGAGTTAAAGAGACAAAAGCCTTTTCCAAGTCAGCTGAGCAGTGGGGGCTTTGAGAGCCGCACAATATGTGTGAAAGAGCCACGTGTGGCTCCCAAGCTGCAGTTCAGCCACCCCTGCCTTATGGAAGTTCTGCCCGTGGCCATGCATGGGGATTGGCTGGGGGGTGGGGGTGGTATCTCTACCGTCAAAGGCAGAACAGTGCTCTGAGATGGTGCGGAGGGACCATTCCTGCTCTCCAGGCCTGGAGCCAGAGTGGTGGAGTGAATTTTCAGACTGGCAGATTCTTGCAAAAATGATATGCCCGAAAGGCAGCATCCCCATGAGCAAGAGGGTGGCTCACATCTGCTTGGTAAGCAGAAGGTCCCAGTTTCAATCCCCGGCATCTCCAAAAAAGGGTCCAGGCAAATAGGTATGAAAAACCTCAGCTTGGAACCCTGGAGAGCCGCTGCCAGTCTGAGTAGACAAGACTGACTTGGATGGACCGAAGGTCTGCTTCAGTAGAAGGCAGCTTCATATATGTTCATATGTTGGGAGGGACGGTGGCTCAGTGGTAGAACATCTGCTTGGGAAGCAAAAGGTCCCAGGTTCAATCCCCAGCATCTCCAACTAAAAAGCGTCCAGGCAAGTAGGTGTGAAAAACCTCAGCTGGAGACCCCGGAGAGCTGCTGCCAGTCTGAGTAGACAATACTGACTTGGATGGACCCAGGGCTTCATAGGTTCAAGACAGACACCAGGTCCACCTGTGCTGGGATGGAAGGCTATTGGACTTGCTCCCTGATTGCTCAGCATGGAGAACTACTTCCGTGTTGTCCTCGTGCAGCTCCGGCAGTGGGAAGCGAATCACTCCCTTGGAATCCTCCTCTTGAATTTGGTCAGCAGGGGTTTGCCCCCAGTGAAGCTACTTACGTCTGTTCCCAAAATGTGCTAACGCAAACGGTTTCTCTGCCCTTGTGGCAACTTGCAGGGCTGCCGCAGATTCCTCTTATAAAATGGCTCTTATAAAATGTTCATTAGCCTCATCTGCATGGAGCCTCCTCTGGCCTGGGGCCCCTCCCTTCTTTGGAGACAGCTGCCACACCTGCTTGGACACTGCTTTATTCTCCATGCGCCCTCCTCCTCCTCCTCCCTTGGGGTGGCCTGGGAATTCTGCAGAGGCGCCTCCCCAGGGAGAATAGGCCAGGGCGACCCCTGCTGGGGAACGTGCTCCACATAGCCCCGGTGTTTGGAAGTGGGGCTCCTTGTCCCCTCCAGGGAGCCTGTGGGGCGGGTGTGGGGCTGGGAGGAGCTGTCAGGCCTTCCCAGGTCATCTCGGGCTCTTGGTGCGTGTGGGAGAGGGAAAGGAACTGTCCTCTAAGACTAGTGCTGCCTCCTGACCTCACCCAGCAGCCGCGAATGTTAAGGAATTTAAGAGTTCCGTTTCCCAACACAGGAGTCCCTGTCCCTTCTGGGCCCACGTTTCCTGCTTTCATTAACACTCTTCCTCCTAACGGACAAAGGAGCTCATTTTAAAAGACCCCCCCCCCCAAAAAAAAAGAGATTTTGGGCTCACCTGGCAGAAAACTTGCTCTCTTAAGAACATAAGAACAGAAGAGAAGTCATGTTATATCAGGCCAGTGGCCCATCCAGTCCAACACTCTGTGTCACAGAAGAACATAAGAGAAGCCATGTTGGATCAGGCCAGTGGCCCCTCCAGTCCAACACTCTGTGTCACAGAAGAACATAAGAGAAGCCATGTTGGATCAGGCCAGTGGCCCATCCAGTCCAACACTCTGTGTCACAGAAGAACATAAGAGAAGCCATGTTGGATCAGGCCAGTGGCCCCTCCAGTCCAACACTCTGTGTCACATAAGAACATAAGAGAAGCCATGTTGGATCAGGCCAATGGCCCATCCAGTCCAACACTCTGTGTCACAGAAGAACATAAGAGAAGCCCTGTTGGATCAGGCCAGTGGCCCATCCAGTCCAACACTCTGTGTCACAGAAGAACATAAGAGAAGCCCTGTTGGATCAGGCCAGTGGCCCATCCAGTCCAACACTCTGTGTCACAGAAGAACATAAGAGAAGCCCTGTTGGATCAGGCCAATGGCCCATCCAGTCCAACACTCTGTGTCACATAAGAACATAAGAGAAGCCATGTAGGATCAGGCCAATAGCCCATCCAGTCCAACACTCTGTGTTACATAAGAACACAAGAGAAGCCATGTTGGATCAGGCCAATGGCCCATCCAGTCCAACACTCTGTGTCATAAGAACATAAGAGAAGTCCTGTTGGATCAGGCCAACGGCCCATCCAGTCCAACACTCTGTGTCACATAAGAACACAAGAGAAGCCATGTTGGATCAGGCCAATGGCCCATCCAGTCCAACACTCTGTGTCATAAGAACATAAGAGAAGCCCTGTTGGATCAGGCCAATGGCCCATCCAGTCCAACACTCTGTGTCATAAGAACATAAGAGAAGCCCTGTTGGATCAGGCCAACGGCCCATCCAGTCCAACACTCTGTGTCACATAAGAACATAAGAGAAGCCCTGTTGGATCAGGCCAATGGCCCATCCAGTCCAACACTCTGTGTCATAAGAACATAAGAGAAGCCCTGTTGGATCAGGCCAACGGCCCATCCAGTCCAACACTCTGTGTCACATAAGAACACAAGAGAAGCCATGTTGGATCAGGCCAATGGCCCATCCAGTCCAACACTCTGTGTCATAAGAACATAAGAGAAGCCCTGTTGGATCAGGCCAATAGCCCATCCAGTCCAACACTCTGTGTTACATAAGAACACAAGAGAAGCCATGTTGGATCAGGCCAATGGCCCATCCAGTCCAACACTCTGTGTCATAAGAACATAAGAGAAGCCCTGTTGGATCAGGCCAATGGCCCATCCAGTCCAACACTCTGTGTCATAAGAACATAAGAGAAGCCCTGTTGGATCAGGCCAATAGCCCATCCAGTCCAACACTCTGTGTTACATAAGAACACAAGAGAAGCCATGTTGGATCAGGCCAATGGCCCCTCCAGTCCAACACTCTGTGTCATAAGAACATAAGAGAAGCCATGTTGGATCAGGCCAATGGCCCATCCAGTCCAACACTGTGTCACGTAAGAACATAAGAGAAGCCATGTTGGATCAGGCCAATGGCCCATCCAGTCCAACACTCTGTGTCATATAAGGACATAAGAGAAGCCATGTTGGATTAGGCCAAAGGCCCATCCAGCCCAACACTCTGTGTCACAAGGTGGCAAATTTGTATATATATATACACACACATTGTGGCTAATAGCCACTGATGGACCTCTGCTCCATATTTTTATCTAAACCCCTCTTGAAGCTAAACTATAGGAACTTAGCAGCGTACAGCTATGTAAATTAATAAACTGCTAAGAGACACCATAAATTTTAAACAACAAAACATGTAGAGGCCAGTGGTGTTCTGACCAAGCTTGCACGTAGAACTTCAAATGGTCAAGAGAGTGTAGCAAAAAGACATTCACAGAAGACAGTTCAAAAGCAGTCTTTCCAATCACAAAGGAGTAACAATATTCCAGTATTTAGTTCATGGAACTAAAAGAAGCCCTTCCAAAGACGTCTGTTCCAGATATCAAGACGTTTCATCCTTCTTTCTTTAGTTTGGAGGCTTATTTATCATTGGAACCCAATCTTTACCATATATTCACAGGAGACCAACAAGGTTCAGAACATGTCTTTAAGATTTCCAGGTTCTCCAAAGGAATGGCAGCTGCCCAACAACATAGATTTAGGCCACTATGATTTCTTACTTGTTCATTTATAACCCCCCCCCCCCTTTCTCCCCCATGGGAGACTTTGGGGGTGGATCCAGGAGACAGCGGAGTTTGCGGAGGGGCCTCAATATGACACAATGCCCTAGAGTCCATCCTTCCAAGCAGCTATTTTCTCCAGGGGAGCTGATTTCTGCCAGCTGGAGATCAGTTGTAAAAGTGGGAGATCTCCAGGCAGGGCCTAAGACCCTAAGACCCAAAGCAGCTGACATCATTATTTATTATTATTTATTGATGGTATTTCTATCCCGCCCATCCCATCATGTTTTCACCTCATGGCTCGCTTGTGAGGGAGGTGAGGCTGAGAGAGGGTGAGACATCCAAGATCACCCAGCGAGCTTCCGCAGCACGTGTGGGGATTCAAACTCAGGGCTCCCAGATACTAGCCCGACGCTCCTGCTGCCCCACTGCACTATGTCGGCTCTCCCTGACATTCCTCCAGTGGCTGCATTTCAGCACTGGCATGATTTCATCCCAAAAATATGAACCTGTTGGGAGACTCGGTGTCCTCACATGCTGAGGATATTCCAATCCGCTTAGCTTGCTGACGGGAGAAACAGTAAGTAGTTCAAGACATTTCCCTCACCCCGAGAAGCTGGGTCGCTCCAGTCGAAGGCCCTGAGGTGCCGTTCTGCTTGTGAGACCACAGACCACCTGAGCTGTGTGGCTGCTCAGATGAAGGATGGATTCGAAAGGGAATTGCACAGAAGAGAATGAGCAGAGTTCCTGGCCAGTTCAATGGTTAACTTGGCTCAGGAGATCAAATCTAAGGTCTCGCAAAGCTTGCCTGCATGACTGCAGACCTGGACTCAGGAGTAGGGTTGCCAATCCCCAGGTGGGGGCAGGGGATCCCCCGGTTTGAAAGCCCTGCCCCCGCTTCAAGGCCGTCAGAAAGCGGGGGGAGGGGAAGGAAATGTCTGCTGGGAACTCTGTTATTCCCTATGGAGATTTATTCCCATAGAAAATCATGGAGGATTGATCCACGGGTATCTGGAGCTCTGGGGGGGGGCTGTTTTTTGAGGTAGAGGCACCAAATTTTCAGTACAGCATCTAGTGCCTCTTCCCAAAGTATCCCCCAAGTTTCAAAACGATTGGACTGGGGGGTCCAATTCTATGAGCCCAAAAAGAAGGTGCCCCTATCCATTATTTCCTATGGAAGGAAGGCATTGAAAAGGTGCCATCCCTTTAAATGTGATGGCCAGAACTCCCTTTGGAGTTCAATTATGCTTGTCACACCCTTGATCTTGGCTCCACCCCAATGTCTCCTGGCTCCACCCCCAATGTCTCCTGGCTCCACCCCCAAAGTCTCCTGGCTCCATCCCCAAAGTCCCCAGCTATTTCTTGAATTGGACTTCGCAACCTTACTCAGGAGTCATTCCGCTCCCCGTAACTAGCTTGCCAGTGAAGGGCAAGAGGAGCCCAACTCTTGTCAACTCAGCTCCGGGGCAAGGCCAGCTGGATCAGAACTTGGGAAATCACCTTGTAAAACCCAGTGCTGCTGCTGCTAGATCAGGTCAGATAGATTTGTGGGAATTCAGTGATACTAGTATGGACATATGAAGCTGCCTTATACTGAATCAGACCCTGGGTCCATCAAAGTCAGTCTTGTCTTCTCAGACTGGCAGCGGCTCTCCAGGGTCTCAAGATGAGGTTTTTCACACCTATTTGCCTGGACCCTTTTAGTTGGAGATGCCAGGGATTGAACCTGGGACCTTCTGCTTACCAAGCAGATGCTCTACCACTGAGCCACCGTCCCTCCCTTTAAGTCAGTCTTGTCTACTCAGACTGGCAGCAGCTCTCCAGTGTCTCAGGCTGAGGTTTTTCACACCTATTTGCCTGGACCCTTTTTTGGAGATGCCAGGGATTGAACCTGGTGCCTTCTGCTTACCAAGCAGATGCTCTACCACTGAGCCACCGTCCCTCCCTTTAAATCAGTCTTGTCTTCTCAGACTGGCAGCGGCTCTCCAGGGTCTCCAGCTGAGGTTTTTCACGCCTACTTGCCTGGACCCTTTTGAGTTGGAGATGCCGGGGATTGAACCTGGTGCCTTCTGCTTACCAAGCAGATGCTCTACCACTGAGCCACCGTCCCTCCCTTTAAATCAGTCTTGTCTTCTCAGACTGGCAGCGGCTCTCCAGGGTCTCCAGCTGAGGTTTTTCACGCCTACTTGCCTGGACCCTTTTGAGTTGGAGATGCCGGGGATTGAACCTGGGACCTCCTGCTTACCAAGCAGATGCTCTACCACTGAGCCACCGTCCCTCCCTGTGTAGACCTTAATTACATCTTCAATCAAAACAAACAGACCAGGCGGTGGGGGGGGGGGTGCTCAGGTTCCAGGGGCCTGCCTTGGGTGTATCTAGGTGTGTGAATGCCCTGGATTCTCTCTTAGAGAGCCAGTTTGGTGTCGTGGTTAAGTGCGTGGGCTCTTATCTGGGAGAACTGGGTTTGATTCCCCACTCCCGCATTTGCAGCTGCTGCAATGGCCTTGGGTCAGCCATAGCTCTGGCAGAGCTGTCTTTGAAAGGGCAGCTTCTGGGAGAGCTCTCTCAGCCCCACCCACCTCACAGGGTTTCTGTTGTGGGGGAGGAAGATCAAGAAGATTGTAGGCCACTCTGAGATTCAGAGTGGAGGGTGGGATATAAATCCAATATCATCATCATCATGTTCTCCTCCTCCTCCTCCTCTCTCTGCATCCAGCAGGGGAGGTGAGGGGGGTCTCTGCTGATTTAGCAATTAACCCTACATCAGCCCCAACTTTTTTTGGGGGGGGTGGGGGTTGCATTTATCAATTTCTATGGCAACATCTCTGGGCAGATGTCAGCTCTTCCCCCCCCCCCCCATTTCCCCCCTCTCTCCCCTGATTTGCATGTGGGCATATCAAAGAGAGTTGTTTGCTTCCAGGCTGTTCTTTTGATCCCAGGGAAAGAGCAATTAAGATCCCAGCTTTCTGGTTTATTATCCAGGCAAGTGAGAACTGGCGTCTTCCGTGGGCACGCCAACAAAAACACACCAAATAAGGTTTCCGAGGGTGCACCTCTTGAATGGAACATCCCCAGCAAGTAGAAAAGTGCACAGGCTTGTTTGCGGGCAGCGCTGCTTTTTTTTGCTCTGCTCGATGACAGGGGCGAGAGGCAGCCAAAATCTCCAGGCAGGACTCCTGTCTGACTTCTCTGACCAAGGAAGGCAAAGTAGGAGTCAAGTCGCACCCTTAAGATCAACAAAGTTTTATTATTAAAGGTGCAACTTGACTCCTACTTTTTTCTGCTGCTTCACGGCTGCCCACGTGGATCTATCCAAGGATGGGGTGGAATTGTTTTCTGTGGCCCCGGAAGGCAGGGCCAGAACCAATGAGTTGAAATTAAATTAGAAGCGTTTCCAGCTCAACATTAGGAAGAACTTCCTGACTGTTAGAGCAATTCCTCAGTGGAACAGGCTTCCTCCTTGGGAGGTGGTGGGCTCTCCTTCCTTCGAGGTTCTTAAACAGAGACTGGATGGCCACCTGACAGCGAGGAAGATCCTGTGAATTTAGGGGGAGGTATTTGTGAGTTTCCTGCATTGTGCAGGGGGTTGGACTAGATGACCCTGGAGGTCCCTTCCAACTCTATGATGATTCTTCTTCTTCTCCTCCTCCTCTTCCTTCTTCTCCTCTTCCTCCGCCTCCTCCTCCTTCTTCCTTCTTATCATGGAGCAGGGATCACGGGGGTGTGTGGGGGGGGAGGTATCTGTGAGTTCCCTGCCTTGTGCAGGGGGTTGGACTAGATGACCCTAGAGGTCCCTTCCAGCTCTATGATTCTTCTCCTCCTCCTCCTTCTTCCTTCTTGCCATGGAGCAGGGGTCACGGGGTTGTGTGTAGGGGGGGGAGGTATTTGTGAGTTCCCTGCCTTGTGCAGGGGGTTGGACTAGATGACCCTGGACGTCCCTTCCAACTCTATGATTCTTCTCCTTCTCCTCTTCCTTCTTCTCCTCTTCTTCCTCCTCCTCCTTCCTTCTTGCCATGGAGCAGGGGTCACGGTGTGTGTGTGTAGGGGGGGGAGGTATTTGTGAGTTCCCTGCATTGTGCAGGGGGTTGGACTAGATGACCCTGGAGGTCCCTTCCAACTCTATGATTCTATCTCCAAGGAAGGTGGGTGCTGTTGCATTGCAGGGGCCGGACTCGTGCCCCCAGCTACCCCTGCTTGGGCCCGCGCTGCCACCAGCTGGGTCAAAGCAAACCCCAGAGGCCCTGCCTTCCAGCTGGCCAGCAGAGGAGTGGGCATGGGCCCAGACATTGTGGAATGCCCCTTACTCAGGGCAGCAAAACTCCTTGAAGCCACCTGCTCTGAGGCAGTTTCACAAGCTCCTAGACGCCTTCTATGGCGGGAGCTTGCAGGGCCCATGGAAAGTCCTGCCAATGGCTGGTCCAGAGTCAGGGGAACCACAAACCCGTTTCACAGCACCAGACAAGGTTTGGGTTTTTCCAACCTGACGCCCTCCACATTCCCTGGGAACCACTTTAGCAGAGGTGCCCTGCTGGATCGACCCCAATAGGGTTGCCAGGTCCAATTCAAGAAACATCTGGGGACTTTGGGGGTGGAGCCAGGAGCAAGGCTGTGACAAGCATGATGGAACTCCCAAGGGAATTCTGGCCATCACATTTAAAGGGCCATGCCTTCCCTCCATTGGAAATAATGAAGAACAGGGGCAGCTTCTTTGGGGGCTCATAGAATTGGATCCCCCGGTCCAATCTTTTTAAAACTTGGAGGGTGTTTTGAGGAGAGATTCCAGATGCTATGCTGAAAATCTGGTGCCTCTACCTCAAAATACAGCCCCCCCCCCCAGATATCCGTGGATCAATACTCCATTATACCCTATGGGAATCGGTCTCCATAGGGAACAATGGAGTGCCCAGCAGACATTTTCTGCCCCCTTCCACTTCCTGATGACCCTGAAACGGGGGAAGGGCCTCCAAACCAGGGGATCCCCTGCCCCCACCTGGGGATTGACAACCCTAGACCTCAAACTCCATCATGTCCAATATCCTGTATTCATCAGGCAGAAGCCAGGGGCCTCCAGAGAGCTCACGAGGCCTGCTATGTCCTTGGGACCCAAAACGCCACAGCCTGTGCCAGTTCTAGGGTTGCTAATCCCCAGGTGGGGCAGGGGAAAAGCACAAAAGCATCCGCAAACAACCCTGGAAAAACTTGTGCAATAATATATTCAATACAAAAACATATATACAGTGTACAGTCACATCAAGCACATTCCCCAAGACTTTGATGTGACTTTGCACACTGCATATATGTTTTTGTATTGAATATATTATTGCACAAGTTTTCCAGAGTTGCTGGTTGTTCGTGGATGCTTTTGTGCTTTCCCCCTGCTTTACTTTTCCACGTTGCTCTTTTGGTTGCTCTATAATCCCCAGGAGGGGGCAGGGGATCCCCTGCTTTTGAGGCCCTCCCCCCGCTTTAGGGTCATCAGAAAGCAGGGGGGGGAAGGGAAATGTCTGCTGGGAACTCTATTATTCCCTACGGAGGCTTGTTGCCATAGAAAATAATGGAGAATTGATCCACGGGTATCTGGGGCTCTGGCGGGAGCTGTTTGTTGAGGTGGAGGCACCAAATTTTCAGTATATCATTCAGTGCCGTTCCCCAAAATACCCCCCAGGTTTCAAAAAGATTGGACCAGGGGGTCCAATTCTATGAGCCCCCCCAAAAGGTGCCCCTATCTTTCATTATTCCCTATGTAAGGAAGGCATTTAAAAGGTGTGCCGTCCCTTTCAGTGTGATGGCCAGAATTCCCTTTGGAGTTCAGTTATGCTTGTCACAGCCTTGCTCCTGGCTCCACCCCCAAAGTCTGCTAGCTCCACCCCCAATGTATCCTGGCTCCATCCCCAAAGTCTCCTGGCTCCACCCCCAAAGTCCACAGCTATTTCTTGAATTGGACTTGGCAACCCTAGCCAGTTCTGAACACGGAGGCTCCATGCAGCCATCATATCTGGTAGCCATTCATGTGCTCTGCCCTCCTCTCCTTTCCAAGTCATCCGAACGAACTGGAGGTGATCAGCAAACCTTGGTGGGAAGAAGCCTTTGCTCTTCTCGGCGGCTTCTCCAAAATATCGTTTTCCTGCTTGTGGTTCTCCCCGTGGGCAGGCGGGAGCGTGGCGAGCAGAGACAGGAAGGGAGAAAGTGTGTCAGCCGGGGACAGCCTGCCTGTTTTGACAAACTGACCTTGTTGAGATAGATTGGATCCAGTTTAGAGATAAAAGGCTCCGGGAAAGGCAAGGCAGCCGCAGAGGCTGGTTACTCAACTGTTCTGCATGTCAAAATTCTCCATCCAGGTAGGTCGGTCTAGCTGCAGATAACAAGCCAGGCCTTTCCTGGGGAGACCTAGTTTAACAACAACAGCCCCAAAAAGTGTATGTCTGAGGTTTGGTTGGGAACATTGTCTTTCTTTGAGGGGCGGACATTACCGAATAGTATTGCTTTCTGCTGAACGGTGTCTGCAAAATTTTAAAAATCCTCGAAATAAATTTGCAGGGTGGCTTTGGGCTGTGGCAGGTTCTGCCTTGCAAAGGAAAAAAAAAATCGCAACCAGGAAGAGTTAAAACAAGTTCAACTCTAAAAGTTGATCTAGGAGGATTTTCTTTCTTTTTTTTTTAAGTCATGCTGTCACGGCCAATGTTCCCTTTAAGCTGTGGAGTCTTGTGAGCAAAAAATCTTGGTGAGCTACTGGCCTTAAAGTTGTGAGCTCCTGCATCAATTAGTTTGGTCTGGGGCCATTTTTCCTGAGACAACTATGTGTGAGCTGGAGGCTAAAAAACTGTGAAAGCTAGCTCACACTAACTCAGCTTGGAGGGAACACGGTCTGTTTAATGAAGTTGCTGCGTGGTGGGGTTGCAGCAGGGGGGATTGTGCAGCATCGGAAGAAAGGAAGGAAGGGGAAAGCTCTGGGGAAGGGGAAAACTGCTTAGGGCCAGAATTCCCCCTCCCCCAGCTCTGTTTTTCATACAGCTCAAAATAATATCTATGTAGAGTTTTTTTCAAGCCAGAATTTGTTTGGGGAACAGACCGTCTCACACACACACACACACACGCACCCCCAGGACTGGGGTTAGGCCTGAAAAGAGGCAGTCCTTTCTTGTGATTACTTCCCATCCATCCCTTCTGCCTCGGCTGGCAGCTTTTTGCAGTGTGATCCAGTGCCGTGGGCGGGGCAGCTGGCAGAGCAGCACGTTGGCGCAACAGCTGTGATTGGCATCTCTGCGACGGGATGTCGGCAGCTCTGTGACTGGGCGTGTGGCGTTCCTATCCCTTCTCCTCCTCGCCCTGGAACCCTCCTGAGATGTTAGCAAATGCTCTGGAGGAGCCCCGCCAGAGTCCCGCTGACTCACTCGGCTGACACACGAGCTTTTTACAAGTTTGTTTGGTGCCGCCAGCGGCTCCTTCTGAGGGCGACCTTGATGCTTCCGAGATTCTCAGGAGGGCAGTGAAATGGGGCCATCTGTGCGGTGGAGGGGGGGGGTCTGTGTATCAAGGAAAACACTTATCAAAATCACCCCCTTCCATGCTCCTTCCTGCCTTATAGGAAGTGAGAAAGTTAGTGACAGTTTGAACCTCAAAGGAGAGGGCAGCCGGCCCCTTCAAGCCCCCGGGAATGTCTGGTACCTGGAATCAGTCTGTCAGATCCTGGGGATATGAGCTAGAGAAACTCCTTGCGTGCTTGCCCTCCCCATGGCACAATTCCTTGCAGGATCTCACCTTAAAATGGAGCTCAGTTTGGGATGAGGTGGAGCAAGACCTTTGGCCTGAAAGCTGGGTCATGCTGGGCCCATAACCTTCTGTTGGGCTATTTAAGGTAGCAGAGCAAAAGAAGAATGCAGCAAACAGGGATCAAATTTTCCTGCTGACATTGCATCAGGGAACGACTGCAGCCACTGCCCAAATCCACACCGGGTCTCTTGACACCAGTGATATATGAAGCCATCACAATGATGATGTCCAGCTGTCCAGGGTCTCAGGCAGAGTCTTTCATATCACCTATCACCAGCTTTTTTTTTTTTCAACTGGAGATGCCTGGGATTGAACCTGGTACCAGTGTTTCCTCTAAGCTGCGTTAGTATGAGCTAGCCCACAGCTTTTAGCCTCTGGCTCACCCATTTTTGTCTTAGCTCAGGAAAAATGGCCCCAGAGCCAACTAATTTATGCAGTAGCTCCCACCTTTAATGCCAGTAGCTCACAAAGCAGCGCTTTTGCTCACAAGACTCTGCAGTTTAGAGGGAGCATTAGACAGGAACCTCCCCTGAACTTTCTGAATCCAGTTTGTTCAAACTAGCATTGAATAGCAGCCCATCTTCCATCTCTTCTGTATTAGTGCTTGGTCTATAATGTGTTCAGAGGCCCTGGGAGATGGTTCCCCTGTTGAGCCTCTCCCACTGTCTCTTTCCACAAGCAGGTTCTTCTGGTGCATGCTAGCAAACGATGCAGCTCACCCCAGATCAGGAGGGGCACAGCCAGCCTTGTTGCAGGTGTTCTGAGGAGAGACAAAGTCACCCTGGGAGCAGGGACTGCAGTTGTGCTTTTGGGTAAGGGTGTCTTTGGGTCAAGTGTGCTGTGCAGCCAAAACCTCCCAGAGCTCAAGGCAGTAACTGGTATTGCCAGACATTCCACCGTTTTACCAGGGGGTGGGAGGGGCCAAGGTGCCGCATCTCCTCACAGCCTTCTGCTGAATCCCATCGCCAAAGAGGCTGCTGCTCCTCTCCATCATGGCTGGCTATTGTTCTGAGTGGACTGGGCAGCCTGTTTTGGCAGAGGGGCTTCTGGTAGCTGAATCCCAACCAGAGAGGCTGAAGATGCTGCAGATCTCACTGCCGCAGCCAGCCTGAGACGAAGGCAGAGCAGCTGTCTTATGCCACAGAAAGGTTCCAGGAGTCTTAGTGGGGTAAACAGGGCAGTGGCAAAGAGGTGAGACCTCTGCAAGAGTGCTGCTTTGCTCCCCAAGGTTTGTGCACCATTCAGGATTGCTTGCAGATCGGATCATCTTCGTGGAAGTCTAGACAATTCTAGATGGAATCACCCGGTCAGGCAGGGTGTACAGAGGGGAGAGTGCTGGCTAAGGGGTTGAGAAAAGCAAGATTCCAGCTATCCCTTGAGAGCTTCAAAGCTCAGTCTTTTATGCAGTTACCAGGGAGCATTTGCAGTCAGAAAGGGCAGGATCTTGCTGTATCACTAAAAATAAAGGGGAGAAAGATAAGCCACTGAAGAGCAAAGTCCTGTTTGTCTGGTGTGATCGGAGGAATCCAGCTCCACTCCTGCTTAGCACCTTCAGCCCATCATCTGATAATCGGCATAGTGTTGTGGTTAAGCCTGAGAGCGCCAAGAGTTCCCTGTTCAAATCTTGCTGCCGCCATCAGCTCAGACCTGCTTGGGCAAGCCCTGTTTTCCTTCCAGCCTGAACTGATAACGCCTAGTGCTTCAAATGCTCAAAATGGACCGGGCCAAGAATAGATCCAGGTGGGCAGCCGTGTTGGACTGAAGCAGCGAAACGCATTTTGAGTCCAGTCAGGGACCTTCAAGACCAACAAAAGTTTATGCAAGGTATGAGCTTTTGTGTGCAGACGCACTTCCTCAGATACAATGTCTGAAGGAGTGCGCCTGCACACAAAAACTCTTATCTTGTATAAACTTTCGTTGGTCTTAAAGGTCCGTGACTGGACTCAAAATGTGGACCAAGAATATAGTTTCCAGGTGGAAGAGGCCTTGGACATTCACCCTTGCAAAGAGAGGAGGGGGAGCCCTTGGACCGGGCCCACCTTTACCGTCACTGAGCACTATGCAGGTAAAATGGCCGATGTTTTTGCTTCAGCTTGCATGCTGCTTTGTTCAGGGAGCTGGTTTTCAGTAACACCAGAGACCCAGTTGGAGAGGATGTCTTTCATCTTGTGCCACCCAATGATGGGGAGGAGTTTCTTGAAGATAAGAGTCCCACCATTAATAACTTTAGATCTTTGTCTGTTTGGGCTCATTAAGAGTAATCGTTAAGAGCGTCCTTGTGGGACTGCGTCATCCACTTCTCATTGAACCCAGGGGATAATTATTCCCCAGTGTCTTTTCTTCATATAAGATTTTGGAATGGGTGGTGGTGTCTCCTCCAAAATTCTCTGGTGCTCTTTACCTAGAGCTAGATCCAAATCTGTATTTTGACCTGGTTTAGGGACTGAAGCAACCTGTATCATGAACTAGATAGCAGAAGAGTGTCTCTAATCTCTCTTCCTCTTTGGGGTTTCCAGGACTATCAGTCAATGGCATCTTTCTGTACCAACTGAGGGATGCAGCTTTGTACAGTTTTCCCTCCTTCTGGGAGGCAATGCCCGAAGACTGACATCTGGCCCACGGGACCCTGAAGGGTCCCCGCCTGCCTTCCATGCTATTCAGTCTATGTGACGCTTCTGGGTCAGCCTGCCCAATGATCAAGACTCCATTATCATCAGTGAGCAGATTCTGAGGAATCTGTCAAAACTCTGGACCCAAGTTTGGACTCCGTGAGGGACTGCGTGAAGGCAAACTGATATAATCCAGGCAAGGCAGAATGGCCTTGATTGAGAAAACCGTCTCATCCGGGAACTAGAGTCTTACTGGGGAAGGACTGTAGCTCAGAGGTAGAGTATCTGCTTGGCATGCAGAACGTCCCAGGTTCAGTCCCTGGCAACATCAATTGAAAGGATCAGGTGCTAATTGAACATAAGAGAAGCCATGTTGCATCAGGCCAATGGCCCCTCCAGTCCAACACTCTGTGTCACATAAGAACATAAGAGAAGCCATGTTGGATCAGGCCAATGGCCCATCCAGTCCAACACTCTGTGTCACATAAGAACATAAGAGAAGCCATGTTGGATCAGGCCAATGGCCCCTCCAGTCCAACACTCTGTGTCACAGAAGAACATAAAAGAAGCCCTGTTGGATCAGGCCAATGGCCCATCTAGTCCAACACTCTGAGTCACAGAAGCACATAAGAGAAGCCATGTTGGAACAGGCCAATGGCCCCTCCAGTCCAACACTCTGCGTCACATAAGAACATAAAAGAAGCCATGTTGGATCAGGCCAATGGCCCATCCAGTCCAACACTGTGTCACAGAAGAACATAAGAGAAGCCATGTTGGATCAGGCCAATGGCCCATCCAGTCCAACACTGTGTCACAGAAGAACATAAGAGAAGCCATGTTGGATCAGGCCAATGGCCCATCCAGTCCAACACTGTGTCACAGAAGAACATAAGAGAAGCCATGTTGGATCAGGCCAATGGCCCATCCAGTCCAACACTCTGTGTCACAGAAGAACATAAGAGAAGCCATGTTGGATCAGGCCAATGGCCCATCCAGTCCAACACTCTGTGTCACAGAAGAACATAAGAGAAGCCATGTTGGATCAGGCCAATAGCCCATCCAGTCCAACACTCTGTGTCACAGAAGAACATAAAAAAGCCATGTTGGATCAGGCCAATGGCCCATCCAGTCCAACACTGTGTCACAGAAGAACATAAGAGAAGCCATGTTGGATCAGGCCAATGGCCCATCCAGTCCAACACTGTGTCACAGAAGAACATAAGAGAAGCCATGTTGGATCAGGCCAATGGCCCATCCAGTCCAACACTGTGTCACAGAAGAACATAAGAGAAGCCATGTTGTATCAGGCCAATGGCCCATCCAGTCCAACACTCTGTGTCACAGAAGAACATAAGAGAAGCCATGTTGGATCAGGCCAATGGCCCATCCAGTCCAACACTCTGTGTCACAGAAGAACATAAGAGAAGCCATGTTGGATCAGGCCAATGGCCCATCCAGTCCAACACTCTGTGTCACAGAAGAACATAAGAGAAGCCATGTTGGATCAGGCCAATGGCCCATGCAGTCCAACACTCTGTGTCACACAGTGATGTGAAAGACTCCTCACCTGAGACCCCCAGAGAGCTGCTGCAAGCCTGAGTGGGCCATACTGGATGCAATGGACCAAGGGGGGGGGCTGGTTCAGGCATGGGGAGGGTGGGGTTCGGCTCCCATTCCAGACCCAGAGTTGGCAAGCTGCAGGTTCATTTTGATCTGCTCTTGGTCTTGACTGTTCAGAATGCAGCTGTAGCCAAGGAAAGGAAAGGACTTTCTGGTTGATTAAAAGTTGTTCCCTAGAGGTGCCTTCACTGGTTTTCAACTAGGGGGAGGTATTTGTGAGTTTCCTGCATTGTGCAGGCGGTTGGACTAGATGACCATGGAGGTCCCTTCCCACTCTATGATTCTATGGTTTCCAGGCCCTGTTCAAAGTGCTAGGGTGGCCCTTTGAAGCACTGAACCTTCTCGACCCCATGAGACTTCTGAGACGCCTTTCTTTGGGGGCTGTTTTGATCTGATTGGGGTGGGCTCCCCAGACCCATTCTCTTGCATCAGGGGAAGACTCCGCTCATTGGAGAAAAATGCCACAGCTAGAAAAATGTCTCAGTGGGATTCTTAAAATGTGTTCTATGTGTTAATTCTGACAAGTGAAACTTAAAATGTGAAGTGTCGCCATAAAGTTTGCTTCCTCTTTTGCATTTCCTGGCCGGCGGAATCCTTCCCAGCTAGTCAACTGAGTGTTTGTTGTGTTGGTAGCCATGTTAGCAGTGAGCACAGGGGTGGGACTGTCCCTTCCCCCCCCTCCTCCTTATCCATTCCTCCATGAAAGAGCCAGGTGAGTCTTGCCATTTGGTCCTAGCAACTGGGTGATGGGTGATGCTCCCAGCAGAATGCCAGGGAGGGCGGCTGTCCCCTCCTTATAAGGCAACACAAGGAGCACCCAGGTGACTCACCTGCCCTTCCTGCCCCCCACCGCCGCGCAAACAGAGGTGCAGCCGTGAGGGTTTGGTTATGAAGTCAACGCTTTGCTTTGTTCAGCAAGCTCTGAATCAGCACTGATGAAGTCACCTTGGATGTCTTCTCTAACGTGCAAGTTCTTGTCCACCTTGCGTGGACTGATCCTAGCCGGGCGTCACACATCCTCCTCTCTCCTGGGTTGCGCACTGTTTTCCTCCCTGGGCAGAATGAGGGAGCAGGTGAGGGCAAGAGGCGCGTCACAGGCATGGGCTTTTTAGGAGCGCTGCCTTTGCATCCCAGGAATTCACCTAAGCTTTTTTTGAAATCTGATTTTCCGGGCTTGGCTTCCCGTTTCCCACGAGCCTGCATATTAATCTGTATCCTGGCCCAAACCTGGTTCCTGCAGCACTCACAGCAGTCCAACTTTCACAGAAATAAGACTCCAAATGGAATGTGAGGCAGGATGTTGTGGTGGGGAGGAGGGAGGGGGGCCGCTCAGCTGTGGGAGGGCTCTGGCTGCCGTTGCTGCTCCTCTTGGTAGCCTCATGACAGACAACAGTGCGCCTTAATGAGAGGGGTGAGTTCTCTGCTGGAGCTGGACATGGCAGACCTGAATGACAAGACCATGAATCTGACTGGCTGCTGGTGCATCCGGACCACAATTGTCCGTCTGACCAAAAGCGGCTCTCCAGGGTCCCAAATTGGGTCTTTGGCTGCATTGGCTAGGTGAGATCCAGGACCTTCCGTTTGCAAAGTAAATGCTCCCATGTTCGTCTAGAGCCAGTCAGGTTAAACGCACAAGAGGCTATTGTGGGTTTTTTTTGCACACAAATACACAAAACAGCCTTCTTGGTTCATCTTCGCTTTGAGAGGCAGTGCCTCTCCAGGACTTTGGGAAGGAAACTGTCTCCTCCAAATGTTTTTCTTGCTTTCTCTTTAACTGGAAAGGGAAGGGACTGAACTCCGTGTGAATGACATTTGCTCCACCACAGAGCCCGTTCCAACCAGACTTGCTAGCTGTGGGAATGCAGCCTTATGTCACATGGACATTCCTGTTGTGAAACCCAAAATCCCTTGGGCCTGGTGTCTGGTCTCCAGAAATACCTCAAGGAAACTCTCCAGCCACATCTGTCCAGCAGAGAGACCCTAGAATCATAGAGTTGGAAGGGACCTCCAGGGTCATCTAGTCCAACTCCCAACAATGCAGGAAATTAACCAATACCTCTTCCCCCACATCCCCCACCCCACCATGACCCCTGCTCCACATTCAAAAGATGGCAAAAAAAAAAAAAATCCTCCAGGATCCCTGGCCAAACTGGCCTGGGGAAAAATTACTTCCTGACCCCAAAGGTGCAATCAACATTTCCCCAGGTATGTAAGAAAGGACCACGAGCTAAGCAGTGATGCAGCCCTTCCTGCCTATCCTCTCTTGATCTGTCTAATTCAGAGAATCAGCCTTGCTGTCAGAGAGGGTGGCCATCTAGTTTCTGCTTAAAAACCTCCAAAAAAGGAGAGTCCACCACCTCCCAAGGAGGAAGCCTGTTCCACTGAGGAACCGTAGAATCCTAGAGTGGGAAGGGACCTCCAGTGTCATCTAGTCCACCCCCCTGCACAATGCAGGGAACTCACAAACACCTCCCCCTAAATTCACAGGATCCTCATTGCTGTCAGATGGCCATCTAGCTTCTGTTTAAAAACCTCCAAGGAAGGAGAGCCCACCACCTCCCAAGGAAGCCTGTTCCACTGAGGAACTGCTCTAAACTCACAAACACCTCCCCCTAAACTCACAGGATCTTCATTGCTGTCAAATGGCCATCTAGCCTCTGTTGAAAAACCTCCAAGGAAGGAGAGCCCACCACCTCCCAAGGAGGAAGCCTGTTCCACTGAGGAACCGCTCTAACGGTCAGGGAGTTCTTCCTCATGTTGAGCCGCAAACTCTTTTGATTTAATTTCAACCCATTGGTTCTGGTCTGACCTTCTGGGGCCACAGAAAACAAGAAGACCTTTTACCTGGCCTGTCTCTGAACATGAAAGTCCCACTCCATCTTCTGTGGGCTTGTCTGAGACTTCCTTTAAGCCATTTATTGTCCATCTGGTGGGCACCCCGTACCACAGGTTAGTTATACATTCCGATTTTTAACTCATGTGGCTGGATTTTGAGATTCAGTCCCCTGCTTCTGACTACACGATGACAAGACCTTTAAAAAAAAAATAAGAAGAAGAACTGAAGGAAACCAGCCCTTTGAGGGTTCCTGGCATGAGGTAATTACAACTGGGACTTGGTGGGGCCTTGAAAGGAGACGAGAAAGATACCAACTGGCAGGAGGAGAGGAAGGCTGTTTCTGTCTGCGGCTGGCGAGGCAAAAAGCCTCTTATCCCCAAAGGTTCAAGGGAATCCTTCTTGGAGCAGCTGGAGTCATTAGGAGGGCCACCTGGGAGCAGGGAATCCCGTGAAATGAAGATTGTGTGCCTGGGAGTGTATGTGTGACAGAGAGCTCTGTGGCGGGTTAATCCTTTTTTGGTGAGATGACGCTCAGTTCCAATGCACTTTTCCGTTTTCCTTCCTTCCTTCCTTATTTATTATTTCACAAAACTTATATCCCACCCTTCCCCACAAGGGCAGGTTACAGTAAACAAGTTAAAAACAAATAAAGCAATCCCATAATTTCAATTGCACTTTAAACCAGGAGGGTGATCCATGATACAACAGAGTCCCGAGGACACTCTGTACATGCCCAGGAAGGGCCAAAGCACTGGGCGAAGGAGCCCTGGCCATTGCCTCTGACACAGGTTGATATAATGCACACCCGGTTGGTTTGGGGCATTATGCAGGGAGGTGATGCAGGGGAGGCCGATGGAAGAAGACTTCATTCCCAAGTCCCCCATTCTTGCTAAGAATCAAGGCGGATCACAAAATACAAAAAATCAGTCAAACAAACAGCAGTGACCTCTGATAAACCATGCAGACAAAAATGGTCCCATGAGCTCTGCTGTTATAATATAGTTTACCCAAATGTGTGTGCGCATGGGGGGTGGGGTGGTTCTGACAAGGGTGGAATTCTAGCAGGAGCTCCTTTGCATATTAGGCCGCACACCCTTGATGTAGCCAGTCCTCCACGAGCTTACAAAAAAGAGTCTTGTAAGCTCTTGGAGGATTGGCTACATCATAGGGGTGTGGCCTAATATGCAAAGGAGCTCCTGTTAGAATTCCACTCCTGGGTGCTGATATGGCACAGCAGTGCAGCCAGCATGGGCAGAGCGTGGGTGCTGCTGGCTCTTTGAAAGGCCTAGAAGTACCCAGCTGGGGCTTCCTGTTCAACAGAATCTGCCAGTTTCCCAGTAGAGCGGGCTGAAACCGACTCCTGGGCCCCTCTGGCTTCAGCTCTTTCTTTGGTGTTTGCTGCTAAGTGGCAACTGACTTATTGCCCCCCCCCCCATGGGGTTTTCATGGCAAGAGACGTTCAGAGGCGGTTTGCCACTGCTTGCCTCTGCGGAGGGGCTCTGGGCTTCCTTGGTGGTCTCCCTTCCAAATACCAGCCTTCCAAATACCCTGCTTCGCTTCTGAGATCTGATGAGACTGGCTAGCCTGGCCTGTTCAGTTCAGAGGTCTGCCTTTTTACACAGGAAGTAGTCGGTGCCCACTCGGTGTTGTCCTATTGTACTAGAGAGGGTGTCCAATTTACCCTCTTGCAGACATCAACTGGCAGCAGCTTTAATTCTTACACCTGCAGCTGAAGTGTGAGTTGAAATCCGAACGAACTGAATTTTTAGGTCAGTTTCCCAAACTTCTGCTAGTTGAGACTTCATGTCCCCCACCCTCCCTTAAGAGTGCTTAATTTTTATACCCCCCCCCCAAAGGTCTACTTTTACAATGTGAAAAGGTAAGAATTGCCAGCCTATAGAGGCGTCTTTGTGTGTGTTGGAAAAGCAAGTACTCATACAGAGATGCAATGTGCTGCTGCTTTTGTGAGTGGGTAATTCTGATTCACCTTATGAAGACATCTGCCAGGGACTCTGGGCAGAATTGCTCCCTCTAGCAAAGAACGCTGCACTCTTTTAAGCACCAAGACTGTTCACCCCAGCTTTTATCTAACAAGCCTTTTAAACACCGTTTGTGTGTGCTTTTATTCTGAAATGGTTATCTAAGCTGATCAGCACTCCATGTTTTTTATGTGTGGCTGGGCCTGTAATGCTGGATGTTAATCAATATCCTTTAATGGTTTTCTTTTTTGTAAGCTGCCTCAGGCACATGGCTGAAAAATTGGCTTAATAAAAGACAAGGGCCACACAGTGACTCATACAGAGATGCAGCGGGCAGACTCCCCCATGGCTTGGTACTCTGAACATGCAGAAGCCTTTTTTTCTTCACAGCAAATGCACCATTCTCTGGTGGCTACTCGTCCTGAAATTACAGTTCCAGCCTGCTGTCTCTCACCCCAATATCGAACATGTCAGAAAGTTGAAGCTTAGAATACCAACCCAGCCCGTGCTGCCCAAATAGGGCCAAACCTGGTGGATAGGGCACACTGGTGATGCAGCAACTATTTGGGGCTGTGGTGTAATGCTTCTGGATGCTCTTACGCCTCCTTGTTAGGCTTGTGTCTTGCCCAGATTAGCATACTCGCCCGAGATAATTGTTTCAGTGAACAGCCGGAACAAGCCCTGCCCTGGGAGATGCTCACATGCCTTTGGCACGCTGAGCAGCCTTTACCTGGCCACTGGAGAGAAAGTGTGCTACACCTCAGCAAACAGAAGCCAGCATGCTTGCAAGACAACTCATACTTCACTTCAGAAGCCTGGGTGACAAAGTTCAAATGAACCCCCCTCCCCCGACTTGTGGAGTTGTGAGATGCAAATGGCACTTTCCCAGTACAGCCCCCCCCCCCACCCCAGCAGTGGCCTTTCCGTCTCGAGGTGCTGCTTCAGTTCTCTTCACCCAAAGCAGCTTTTGCACGTCTTTGCACAGCTTGACAACATTCTATTGGTGGTGCTGTCCCCTGAATAAAAGGTAAAGGTGGTCCCCTGTGCAAGTACCTGTCGTTTCCGACTCTGGGGTGATGTTGCATCGTGTTTTCTTGGCAGACTTTTTACGGGGTGGTTTGCCACGGCCTTCCTCAGCCATCGACACTTTCCCCCCAGCAAGCTGGGGACTAATTTTACCGACCTCAGAAGGATGGAAAACGGAGTCATAAGAGAAGCCATGTTGGATCAGGCCAATATATATATATATATACACACACACACACTGTGGCTAATAGCCACTGATGGACCTCTGCTCCATATTTTTATCTAACCCCCTCTTGAAGCTGGCTATGCTTGTAGCCGCCACCACCTCCTGTGGCAGTGAATTCCACATGTTAATCACCCTTTGGGTGAAGAAGGACTTCCTTCTATCCGTTTTAACCTGACTGCTCAGCAATTTCATTGAATGCCCATTGGTTCAATTATATTTTAGTTATCTTGGATTGTATAGGTGGGGAAATGTTTATGTATTTTATTGTATTTTATGTTTTTTTAGGAGGGTATTTTATACTATCTTAGGTATTTTAGGAGGGTTTTATATGATGTGTTATAGTTTTTATATTGGTCTATGACTGTAATAAAGTTCATTCATTCATTCATTGAATGCCCACGAGTTCTTGTATTGTGAGAAAGGGAGAAAAGCACTTCTTTCTCTACTTTCTCCATTTTTACTTTCTTTCTCTACTTTCAGTCAACCTTGAGCCGGCTACTTGAACCCATCTTCCACTGGGATCGATCGAACTCAGGCTGGGAGCAAAGCTTGGACTGCAGTACCACTCTGCGCCACAGGGTTCTTCTAGCCCCCTTCTGAATACTTCCCCATTAAGCACTCCCTGACATCAGAGCAGATCAACCAATAGACTGCAGAGCTCCTAGTCTTATCGCTTGTTGTATGGGTGATAGATAAAAAGCAAATGTGTTACCCGCTGCGTCTCCCTAAGAGACATTACGGGTGGTGGCACCATTTCGTAGTTTTTACACAACAGGAAGGTGAGAAAGGGGGCTTTGAGCTCTGAAATAGCCCTCAAATCTTGTTGGTCTCTCAGGTGCTCGGAGCATATGTGTCGTCTCCCTCCCCCTCCCCCCCACCAGCTTTTTTGGCATCTAGCAGTTCCGTAAGAAGCCACACGACGAAGAGCCAAAGGAGGGCAGTATTAATGGAGCCACAAGTTGGCAATTGTGGCCGTGCGGGGGTGGGGGGAGCAAGGCCAAGTTTTGTGTGGGTCTTTGCAGCCTGGAGAATGAAGGATGGGTCTTTTAATGAGAGACCCATCTTCACAGAGGCCAGGAAAACTCCAGCGGGGCTTTTGCAGTGATCCGTATCAGGCCAGGCGTGCTTTTCTCAGAGGAAGCGAAAGAGCCCCCTCCCCACATCCTGTGTGAGCTTCACAATGTGTAAGCGGTCTGATTCCCCCAGTATGTCATCGTTGGCGGCTGTGAGAGGCAGCCTCTGTGCTCCACAATGCTCCCTCTGTGCCACTGGCAGGGTGGGGGCGGGGGCAACATACGTGGTGACGGACGGCCTGCAGGCTGGGTGGCCGATTGCAGAGCTCTGGTGTCGTGCGAGGAGGCCTCAGCGTTGTGGCCCACCCAACCCAACACAGCCCGTCGGTCAGCTCTGGCTCTGTTGGGGGCTTAAACGCACACACACACACACCCTTTTGTTTCCAGCCTAAGACGGCAGCTGCAGGGAGCTCCCCTGAGCACCAGTTTGGTGCAATTGCTGCTGGCTTCCTCTTCTTTTCTGCCAGAACTTCTTTCTCTTCCTTCCGTGCCCAGGGCCAGGGTCTGAGCAGAGGCACAAACCATAGGAGAATCACACATACCCCGGATCTGTGACACACCGTAAAGGATCCTGGGACTGCAAGCCATCTTTGACAGCATAAAGGCAAATGAATGTATTGTGGCCTGTGACCCTGGTGGTGGGAAGTGCCCAGAAGCCACATCACCCAGAGGGTTTTCAGGGCAAGAGGTATTCAGAGGCGGTGAGCCTTTCCCCTCCAAATACTACCCAGGGCCAACTTGTCAAGCATGCGATTTTCAAAAGAAAAGATCGGTATGCTCTCTTGGTGCAGGACCTTGAGAGTGATGCCCACAATACATTGATGCACTTCTTTTAAGGCATGCATCAAAGGGTTCTCACGGGCAAGGTTGAGAAATGCCAGCCGGCGCATAAACTATCATAAAGGTCTACATTCTCACTACGTTATCAGTATCTTGTCCTTGCTTTCCCAGATGGTCCACACTCCCATGCAGGAATGTCTGGGAAGGTGTCACTCCTTCTCTACTAGTTTCCTTTTCTAATTCACTACAAAAGCCATAAAGCAGGAGGGGGGGGGGGAATAACAGAGCCATGTTACCTCAGCCCTCCATGATGTTCTACACACCAGCTTTATGGAGGGCCCTAAAACCATAGATCACCACTACATTTTACCATGCTTGACACAACTCTGCTTAGCTGCCATGATCTGATGAGTCTGGGCTAACCTGAGCAATCCAGGTAGGACAGTGTGACCTTATTGAAAGTTTACACCGCCCATGACTCTCGTTAAGCAGGGCCGGCGTATTGGAGTAGGCAAACTAGGCAGTTACCCAGGGCGTCAACTCCCAGCAGAGGCAGGGGCGGACACCCCCTCCCCACGCCTCGAACTGGCTTCCTGTCTGCAGTGCCCTCTGAATCCGGCGAGTGCTGGGGAGGGGAAGTGCTGGGAGTGTTTTTCTTGGCTTTCTTTCTTTCTTGCGATTTATTTATTTATTTTATTTTATTGGATTTATATCCCACCCTCCCAGCCGAAGCAGGCTCAGTGAGTAACACAGTCCTTCCTTCCTTCCTGTGGAGCCTGAGTGGTGTGTGTTGTCCTCTGAAGGGTATGTGGGTGGCGAGGCAATGGCGGAGCCCCCCAACCCCTTAAAGCCAAGAAAGAACAATGCTTCCACTTTGCAGTGCCTGCCAAAGTCGGCGAGCGCTGTGCAGGGGACGCGCTGAGTGCCCTGTGTGATGACATCACACCTGGGGAGGGACAGTGGCTCAGTGGTAGAGCATCCGCTTGGTAAGCAGAAGGTCCCAGGCTCAATCCCCGGCAACTAAAAAGGGTCTAGGCAAATAGGCGTGAAAAACCTCAGCTGGAGACCCTGGAGAGCCGCTGCCAGTCTGAGTAGACAAGACTGACTTAAAGGGAGGGATGGTGGCTCAGTGGTAGAGCATCTGCTTGGTAAGCAGAAGGTCCCAGGCTCAATCCCCGGCAACTAAAAAGGGTCCAGGCAAATAGGTGTGCAAAACCTCAGCTGGAGACCCTGGAGAAGTGCTGCCAGTCTGAGTAGACAAGACTGACTCTGATGGACCGAGAAGGGTCTGATTCAGTAGAAGGCAGCTTCATATGTTCATCTGGGTGGTGATATCACGCTGCACGCATAAAATTTACTTGCAGGGAAGCGTGAGTTGGGATTGTGCCTCGGGTGGCACCCCACACGCCAGGCTGTCTTTAAGGCATCACAAGCTTGCCCTGTTTGGGCTGCTGCAGCGGACTGTGGCCCCCTCAAAGGGGGTCTACTGCAGGGGTGCCCAACGGTAGCTCTGCAGATGTTTTTCCCCCTACAACTCCCATCAGCCCCAGCCATTGGCCATGCTGGCTGGGGCTGATGGGAGTTGTAGGCAAAAAACCCCATCACCCTTGGCCTATAATTTGTAAATTGTTTAACTGTGATTTTATAAGCAAATTGATGTCTAATGTATTTTATGTTGTGAGCCGCCCTGAGCCTGCCCCGGCGGGGAGGGCGGGATAGAAATAAAAAGTTATTATTATTATTATTATTATTATTATTACTGCACTTGCCCCCTCGAGGAAGGAGATGGCCTCCCAAACCTTCCTTATGACTCCTGAGATCCCGCTACCCACCAACCGGTAGAGATGCGTTTGGAACCGGGGAGCTCTCAATGGGGACCTCTGCACGGAGCCTCTTCACTGGCAACCGCGCGGCCTCTGGGCATACGCAGAGCGCCCCTCTCCCCAGCTCTGTGCCGCACGTGCCCAGGGGGGCGTGGCTGCGAGTGAAAGAGGAGGGGGGGAGCTCTGCGCAGAGGCGTGGGCGGGGCTGGAACGTTCGGGCGCCGCAATACGGAGGGCCAATGGGGGGGGAGGGGGGCGTGGCCAGGGCTGCGAGGACTGTGAGGGGAAGCTGGCGCGGAGGGGGCGTGTCGACGCCGGCGAGGCCCCGCCCCTCAGCCAGCCCTGAGCCAGTCAGGGGCCGCGGCGGGCAGGAGCCGGCGAGCACTGCAGAGGCGCCGGCCGGCCGAGCGGCAGCAGCATCTCCTCCGCTGGTTCTTCTCTTCTCTTCTCGTCTCCCCTCCCCGGGAGGCGCCATGGCCGCGGGGCCGTTTGAATCTCGCCTGCCCGGCGGCGGCGGCCGTTACTGGCCAAGGGCCGGCGCGTGAGGGCCGCTGAGGGGAGGACGGCGGCCGGGAGGGGCCAGAGCGCGAAGAGGATGATGAGCGCGGGGCTGTTCGGCGAGGCGGCGGAGGGGGGCTCGGCGGGGGCGACGGCGGCGCTGCGCAACGACCTGGGCTCCAACATCCACCTGCTGAAGGGGCTCAACGTGCGCTTCCGCTGCTTCCTGGCCAAGGTGCACGAGCTGGAGCGCCGCAACCGCCTCCTGGAGAAGCAGCTGCAGGCCCAGCAGCAGCAGCACAGCCGCCTCCGCTACAAGCGCTTCCCCCGCCACCAGGCCACGCAGACCGGCCCCGACCCCCCGCCGCCGCCCCCCGCCGCCCCGCAGCCCCCCCCGCCCCAGCCCTACGGCCGCCTGCCCGGCACCATCTGGAGCTACACGCAGGTGCGGCGCACGGGCGGCGGCGCCCTCGAGACCCTGCAGGGGCCCGGCGTCTCCTGGCTCCACCCCGACGGCGTCGGCGTCCAGATCGACACCATCACCCCCGAGATCCGCGCCCTCTACAACGTCCTCGCCAAAGTCAAGCGCGAGAGGGACGACTACAAGCGCCGGTGAGACACACACACACCTGCCTCCCCCCCCTTTCCCCTCCAGGCCCAGAGATTGGCTGGCGGGGGGGGGTCAGGGCCTGGCACCCTAGGCCAGGCCCCCCTCCCCCACTGATAAGTCACATGGAGACGGGGGTGTCCAGGTTGGTGCCCCCCCAAGTCTGGCGCCCTAGGCAGTTGCCTAGCCTAGTGGGGAGGCATGCACACATGCACGCTCTCTTCCTCGTGGCGGCTGCTGCAGCAGCAGGAAGGGAGAGAGGAAGGGTCCCTGCTTCCCTCGGGCAGGCTTCCTCTTCTTCAGCCTTGAGTGGAGGCTGGCCCACACTTGGAGAGGAAGGTGGGGGGGCATCTTGGCAGAGCCCCCTCTCCCTCCTCCCCTGCATAGGGACTTGGCGGCTTGGCAAGGCCAAGAGAGAAGGGCTACTGCTGTCCTCAGTGCCTGCCCGGCAGGGCTTGTGCTGGGGGGGGGGCTCACATCACTGGTTTCTCCCTCCTCGGTGCGCTTGGCAGGCGACAAGATGGCTGCTGGGTGGGGTGAAGGGGGACCTCTGTTCTGACCCCCGCCATGGAGGGGAGAGAGGCGGACTGGCTTCCTTCCTTAGGTTTGATCAGCTCCACCGTGGCCTGCAGAGCAGCCACCAGCATTGCAATGCCATGGATTGCAGGGAGGGGTGGTCTCATGCCTGCTTCCCACCCTTAGGGGGGATTGTTGGTGCCGGGAGCTATTTATGAAATGGCCCTCTCCTCACCCGCCCCCTCCCAACAGCAGAGAAAAAGGCTTCTAACAGTACAATCCTAAAGAGACTTACTCCAGTCTAAGCCCATTAAATTGAATAGGCTTAGACTGGTGTAACTCTCTTTAGGATTATACTGTAAGTCTCCCCTCCTCCCAGCCACCCAAAAGCAATGCTATGAACTCAAGCTGGATAAAAATTGACAGGTATTTGGGGAAGGACAAGAAGTGAGTTCCCTTGTTCTGCTCTTGCCCCCTCCCACACATTTCCCTGATGGATGAGAAGTTTGTTGATCGAGACCCCCATTGGCAGGAACCCTTGTTGTCACTGCAGGAATGCTGGGAGGGCAGTAGCAGGAAGTGCATTCCCTTTTCTGGGGTCTGGATTTGGGAATGGAAAACATCTTAGTTTACTCATGCTAGATAGCTAGTTTACTTTTCCTGCTAGAAAACAAAATAGGAATCTATTGGCACCTTAAGCACTTTAACAAAATTAATTGCAGAATAATTTTTGGAGCCAGAGACCCTTGAATCACTCAAGATAGTTGCTAAAATTGTCATAGAGGGGTGGGGAAGAATATGAGTCCCTTTCCCAATAGGCGCTAGCATTCTTTTTAGAGGAGCGGAAAGGAAAATAATTAATTTTGTTAGATTTGTAAAGTACTTTCCCTGTTGGTGAGCTCTGTGTGACTGAGCCTAGCTGAATTGCCCTTGGATTGGTATTTGGTAGATAGGCTGAGGAAATGGAGTCCTTTTTCCCCTCTCCCACCTGAATTTTAGCCTGTCTTGCTATTGGCATATTTCATCGATGAAGACTCTCTTTCTTTTTTGGTGGATGGGCAATTGATAGCTCTTGAGTTTGGAGGAAGGGAGATCTGTTCTGAACTGCCTTTTCTATAGACAGCACAATTGCCCCAGGGTGGATATCAGTGAAGAGAATAGGAAATAAATCCCTGCTTTGATAAGTGAGGTCTCTGGTTTTCTCTTGGGGAGAGTTAAAAGGCTGGTTCTGTTGGGCTTTATAGCTCACCTTCCCACTGATGTGCCAGTTAACAACTGCTGCTGAAGAGAGGAGGTGGGAGTGAGCCTTTTCCCTTTGGGTGTTGGGAAAAAGGGTTTGTGAGGGGGCAACTGGAATGACGCTCAAGGAAGGGAATCTGAGGAAAGGGCTAGGAAGGGAAGAAAGAGGTTTGAGGGGGGAGGGATACTGATTAGGGACAGTGAAGAGAACTTGAAGCCAAGAGGAGAGGCAGGGGATAGATGTAATAAACTTCATAAACAGAGTCATGGCCCTTTTTCAGCTTCCTGGGCTTGAACAGGGCTAGGCACATATTCATTGTTTGCTAGTATAATCCAGGGAGTTTCTGGTCCTTCTGCTACAAACTTGTATTTGTAATGTGGCATTAACACTGACCCTCTTCAGCAGTTTGTGTGGTACAGAGAGAGTCAGTAATGGGTCGGAGTATTGGTGCAGCTGGATGGATGGCTTCCAAGGGAGCAGATGGTAGTCTGGCTTTTGGTCTGCATATTTTCTCATTGCTTCTTCTGCAGCCCAGGAGTGTGAGTGCGTATAAGGAGTCAGGATATGAGCAATGTGAATGCCCGGAATGGCCCTGCTCACATTCATCCTCCCCTAGAGAGGCCTGTGTAAGAGGAAGTGACTGTGTGGGTGCTGTGGGGGAAGCTTTTAGTGACAGAAGGTACAGAAATGAGAGTGGGGATATAGATTTCTCTGGGCTGATTGAAGGAAGGTGATTGGCACATCTATTCTGTCTCTAGTGTATGAAGTAGGGCACAAATGCCCCATGAAAGACGGAAGAGACAGTAACAGCAAGATACTGGAATATGAATTGTCCAGGCATGAGTTGAACTAATACCTTTTGGGTGCATTAGATGAGTATATTATGAAGCACAGGATGTCAGTGGGGGCACTTGCATAGTGACTTGTGCTTATGGTAGTAAATCCCCAAATGCTGGTGACGTTGGCATGCACAGCCATCGCACTGGTCCAGAAACACAACTATCAACGCACTATTCAGAGTCTGGCTTCTGTGGCAAGGGAAGTCTGTTGATCATGGGAATTTGTGGGGGAGGCTTAAGGATTGTTAAGTTAGTGAAAGGGATGTGTGGGACTTAGAAGGAAAAGTATTCCGGATGCTGAGTGATGGCAGGACAGGAGAAGAACAAGCAGCGGATGTAGGATCTTGAAGGGAAAGGTCAATGAAACAAAGGCCTGAAGAGAAATCCGGGTTCCCAGAGAGCACAGAGCTGCAAAGTCTGAGTCCCTGAGAAGTCTCCTGTGCCTTTAAGAGGTTGCACAAAAAGGAAAATCCCACTGACTGTGGTTTCTTTACTTACTGCAGCACTGTGACCTGACAAGTCCTGTGGAGGAAGTGAGCTTGGAGGGTTGTATTTTGCTGTAATATGAACTCATTGGATTGTTTGTCTGGCTTTGTAGTCATGGGAAGCATAGGCTTATCTTCTTCAGTGTGAGGCCCAGGTCTGATGAGAGAGTGAAGGAGAGTAAATAAGAGATAATTTATTGGGGTGCAAGTGATGCAAGACGCAGAGCTGGGGGTGGATATCGCGGGATATGGATTGCACACTCCAGTGCAATGTGGGGTGAAGGCAAAGGGAGATGAGTTGATGACATTTTGAGACTGATACCCATTAGATGGCTCTCCTGCATGAACAGTGGTTGTGATGCAGCAGTAAGGATATTGCTAAAATACTTTCTCTTCGGCGTAGTGTGGTGGTGTGTGTGACTTGGGGAATCTCCCTATGGGATATTATTTCAAGTGTTCTGTTTCCATTTTGGCTGCAGGGAGAGATGGTAGCATTGATATCTCAACGCAGAGGAAAATGGGTTTTAGAATGGATAGGATCTCTCTTAGGAAGTGATGCCCTGTTGAATTAAATGGTTACATTACCATGCCAGAGCAGTTGATGGAAGAATTAACTACTTATATTCTTAATCCCCAAAATAATATATGTTCCTGTGGGTGTGGCTATAGGATTGGGATTAAGAATGTAGCTAAATTTCAGAGGGAAAATGTGCTCGTCCCCATCAAGCTGTTCAGAAAAAAAAGACAATTTCTTGGAGGGTGGAGGTGGGAATACAGCCTGGTTTTAAAGGTAACTCTGGCAACCACATTTTTGGGACATCTACTTCCTTGCTATTTGTTTACTATTCAATAGCAGAAGTCAGTGATGAGTGGCCTCGTGGTTGATTCTGCATCCTGGCTGCCATGAATTGGTTGAGTGGTGCAGAGTTTGAGCTGAAAGCACTGCAAAGGCTTGCATCCCATCACAACTGTATTAATGTTTATTTCAACGAAGAAATCCTTGGAACGGCAAATTCTTGCCACTGCCAACCTTTATTCTCTGTACAAACTAAATTTAGGTTTATTGAGTTGACAGTTTAATCTACTGTCTGGTTGAGGCTTGTTTATGTATCTGAAAGGAGATCCATGGGAAGACTGCTGTTACTGGAGCTGGCTGCGTTGAGAGAACTGCAAGAGGCTATGCTAGAAGCAGGTCTTCTGTTGCTACAATAGAAGGATACAGTCACTCAATCATTTCCTCTTGCTGGATGGAAGGGCCCTGAAATCTTGCCATATTGCTTGTCTTTACTGATATGTTCTCAGACAGGTTCGAATGTCTCCTTCCTATGTATGATGCTCTTTGGAGAAGGAAGAAGGTTTTTTAAAGATAAAAGTATTGCTAAATGTTCAATATTGTTTCAAGTCTGAGCCACCACTGTAGCATATCCTCTAGTGCTTGTGTCTGAATTAATAAATCAGGATCTTACGTTTCTTATGACTTGTACAGTGCTGTGTAATGATTACTTTCTCAGTCCTTTTGAAATTTACAGTTGACAGGGGTGTTGAAACTGATAATGCAACAAACAAACCCTTAATAAACTTTGCTTACTCTTTTAAGCAAACAACCGAAGAAACCGATAGCGTTCTGATAAAGGGAAATACTTTGCTGTAATCTGATAAGAGGAACCCCCCAGTGTTTTAGCATTTCCCAATCAAAAGTGGGAGGCTTGAGTGCCTTTGCCTGCTTTGAAGTGACTTCTAGTTTTTGCTTTAAAAAATATTATGGTGCAGAAAAGAGCAGCCTGCTGGTATGAATATGAATGCTTACCTTGTCCAGTTCGTCCCTAAAATGTCATCTGACTCTTGAGCCAGATGCTTCCCTTTGGTATGTGCCTTGGGCTGCCCCATATAAATGTGTTTGAAACACTTTGCCTTTGTCAAACCTCTCTTTGTATCCCTGGCTAACTTTCAGAGGTAGTGTGAAGATCAGAAACCATCTAGAAATTTGAAGAAGCTGTTTCTTTATTTCAGGAACAGGAATAAAGGCATTTGTGCCATGCTTTTGCTTTTGTGTTTTTGTATTTGATAACAAAATGATTAAGTAGAACAATGTTCCCTAGTCTTGCACCGTAAAAGGCTGTTATTTGCACAGCCCATTCCTAATAATGTTTTTAATAGTCCTCTCTTGTTTTGGAAGAAGCTCTGTTTTTAGATGCCATGAATTCTTTTTGTATTGCTTGCTGAAGTCTGGATAGGCATTTTAACTCTCTTGCTGTTACATTGTTAGGCGGTTGACAATATAACTGAAGAGTGTCAATGTTGGCTAAACATTAAAATCTCTCTTTAAATCGAAAGATACTGTTAAAACGTAGGACGATATCATAAATTGATAGAACATGTTTTGGTCTCCTTTTGCCACCGTGCAAATAAATCAGACAAGCAAATGAAAATCTTAACTACTCCATCTGGGGACTGTGCTGCAGATACCTAGAATGGGGACCACACTGCTAATTGCAGTTCTGTAAGTGACCCTTTTTCAAATAGCCGATTCACAGATTATTGTTGCCAAGACCTGGTGGTAACAATAAGTTGAATAAGTCTGCTGCTTGGTCTGTTTCAATTCACAGCTTCTTATAAGCATCTGAAATTCAGCCTTCCCTGATGGGGTGAGCTTTCTCTGGAATTCATGAGCCCTTTGCATTCTGTCAGAAAGGAGATCTCAGAGAACGTTCAAGTCACACCTTACAGCAGTTCTGAGCTAATTTTTCCAAGACCATCTTCCTTGGTTGGGAGGAGAGATGTACATTTGATTTCTCCTCCAGACTTAGAGGCTTTTATGTTTTTAATTAATTTTTAAACTTGGGGTTCCAGATATCATTTTTGTTTAAAAACAAGGTAGTGTGAGTGATCTTGCAGTACAGTACTGTATATTCACAGTTTACTCAACAGTATAAGGTAATATATATAGTAAGCTGCCTCTTGTAATTGCTACTAGAACTTAGTCTGGCGGCAATTGTCGCACTGTGAGGGGTTTTGAAAGCTGGTTGCCGCTTCCCTTCCCTTCCTTTCATACAATGATAGAGGCATGTGTGAGGCAAGCGAATGTTTTTGTGAGCAGGCCCTAATTTTTGTGGATATTTCCCTAGAGGCCTTAATATGTGATTAAGTCTAGAGAGACTCTGGGGCAAGAAGTTAGTGAAGTATTTTATTGGGTTGTCCTTGTTTCAGTTTTTTCTCCTTGTCTTGCTCAAGAAGTTTAACATTACCAAACTGATCAGAGTCTTCAGTTGCTTGTGAAGGAAACAGGCTTCAGGAGCCTGAATTCAGATATATGCTCAGTCTCTGACCTGAATATGCCTTATTTTTGTAGCTTCTGATGCCTTATTCTCTCTCTCCCACCCCAGTATGAAAAACAGGAATGTATTCTAGCCAGGATAAAGAATGAAATGAGTGGTTCTGTGTGCCCAAGAACTCTGGACCTCTGTTTCCTGAGCATCCTTGTTAGCAAATCATCTGTGAAATTCGGAACAGTGTCAAAAGCTGCTTGCTAGCATGGAAACCTGCAAAAAGAAGACCCCCCCCCCAAAAAATCTTGGTATATTCTGGCTTTTGTGTATACCTAATAACTTCTTTGATCCTGTTCACTGACCATAGAAGATCAAGGAAAATCCCTTTCTGAAGACTCAGAGCCAGTGATGCGAAGTGAAAGTTTTTCAAATGTTATTTTTCTGCCCCATATAAGTACATATAGCCTATCTGTAGTTGTCCGGGCTGTTGTGCTGAAATATGTTGGGATAAAAATGGCGTGTGAAGCATAGGTAAACCCTACAAACATACTCTAGGCTTCTACATGGTATATTTGCCCTCTTTGGCTAATGCTTTAATTTTTTCCCCTATTTTTTTTCCCTCAGTAGTTAAATTATTTAAATTTGGATATGAAAATGTTCCTTGAAAAACCCACATGCCTGCTTGGGGCTCTGATTGACATGCTGTGGCAGGACAGGTCAACCCTGCTGCCCAATGAAAGATGTCGGCCTGTGGTGCTCCTGAAGGGCTCTGCACGGGGCCCTGTGGAGCATCCGTATCCCACGGCACTTAAAGAAATGCTGACTGAGGCGAAACTGAACAAACCGGTCTTGTGATCCAAAGTGGCCTTTGCTGCCATGGATAGCTCGTTAGCAGATTATGATTACTCTGGAATAAGTTGGGCTGGATTGACTGGGACTCTTGAGGTGCGGCATTAGATGCTGTGTGGAGGCCCTGAGCAGCATGGCATCTGTTGATGGGACTGTCGAAAAGCCTCTTCTTTTCCATGTAAGGCTTGGATCTTTGCATACGCTCAGGTGTTGTGGGAGTTGCTCCAAAAGGGCGTAGTGCAAGGATGCAGCGCACACTTAAGAATAATTTTTTTCTTGTACCTAATGATTGATCCTGATCTTCTTCAATCTAAAATCTTGCACTGTTGAACTCTGCTTTAGCCCGTGCTTCTTGTGAGTTATGTCTAGTTTAGCTTTTATTTTGAAATGCTTAGGCCCTAGAAAAGATGATAGAACACCAAAATTCAAACTGTTGCACTGTGTTGATAAACACCCAAACAAACAGTCTTAGTATGTGATTTGAATAATAACTTCGTCTGGCCATTTAAGGTCTAGTTAGTGAAAACCTTTTTTTTACCGCTTTCTGTATTCATACGTGAAGAGGTTTTTCCTTTTGAAAGTTTCTGAATAAAGCCTATTGATCAGTCTGTTTGGAACGTCAACTCCAGCACTTGAATGGATTTGTATATTATGGTTCCAAAAGAGTTTTTAATTGGTCCAGTCATTTAGTGTTTATCAGAGAGTTGGGCCTTCCTTGCAACCGTGGACAGAAACTGTTAATAATGGCTGAGCTGGAAATAATTGCTTTTCCTCAGGTCGCACTTTGATTTGGCAGATTAATAAAGTCCAGTTGAGGATAGGGATTGTTTCAAATTTGCTGCAGCTGGAAAGGGTAAAGGTTATCATTGCCAAAGGGAGAGCGTGACAAAACTAACAAACTCTTGTTTTTCGAAAATAAGGAACTTAATAAAAATGTGCTTAAAAGCAATCTGAGAGGAATGTCTAAATCAACTTTTAAGTTAAAATATCACTCTTAACAAGATGCAAATGTTATACTATAGACCAATAAAAAACAAATGATTTTTGATATGGAAAGGAATTCCAGCCAAGTAGTAACTCCTTCCTGCCTGCCTTTCTGGCTGTGCTAGGAACCCTAACGTAAATATTTGCCATTAGCTTTCTATGTTTTTCTTTGGGGGGGGGGGGAATCTTTACTACCACATCTTTGTCTGTTTGCAAAAACATTGTGCTAAGATACACTGCAATCAATAATTCACATTGTATGGACAAGGCGCTGCTAGATTCTGAAGACTAACAAGATTTATTCTGCTATGTTTATGTGGATTAGAACCCCTTTTTTTCCAGATACAGAGATTGGTCATGTAGTGTGAAAAACCTACTCAGGGTGAACATGGCATACGGTTCCCGTGAAAAATCGTTAGTCCTGAAGTTAAGTTTCAATATGTACCAGTCTTTAAATTGGAAATTTAATGCAACAACATATCTTTAAAGTGGGGCTTGATTTGGTGTGATGGGGAAGAATATTCAGTAGATCTGTAAGCTAAAGTAATTTGAGTAGGTGAGTGAAGGACTTCCTGTGTCATGTAGCGACACTGTTTCCCCTCCCCACCCTCAATATCCTCATTATTCCACCAGAACTCAGTAACGGCTGAAAGAACTGCTTGCAAAGAATGTTTTGAAAGTCTCTAAAGTGACAGTGACTCAACAAAACAGTTGATAATAAATGGACAATAAATAACCAGGCAGTAGAAACTATTTGTCCCAACCTTGATAGCCCAGGCTGGTTTAATCTCGGAAGCTAAGCAGGGCTTACCCTGGTTAGTACTTGGATGGGAAGCCTCCAGGGAATACCAGGGATGTGATGCAGAGGTAGGCAATGGCAAACCACCCCTGAAAGTCTCCCGATGGGGTCACTATAAGTCAGCTGTGACTTGACTGCAAAGCAAACAGTCCTCCCCCCCTCAAAACCTCTTTGGCTTGTTGCTTCAGAGGTTATTGAAAAACCACTAGTTTATCCTGGACCCATGTGCCTTCTCTTGGTTCTCTTAGTTTACAAGTTTTGACTGCTATTCATGCCAGTTGTGGTACAGATAACCCTCAAGATGTCACACAAGCATTCCACGGAGGTGAGATCTGGTCAGAATCTGGGTGATGCAGCATCTTCCCTTGCAAAAGCTCAAATGATGTGCAATAATTTAAGGTACCCCAAATACAAATTGAGTAGGTAAGTTCAGAAAGTCCTGGGTATATTGGCTTGATGACCAAATATTTGAAAAGATACGTTCGCTGTTTGGATGTTTTGATCTGTAAGGAATTTCACCAGTTGAAGATCTGGTCTCTTGTGTAACCAAACAGGTTTTAAATCTTCAACTCAAATAGTATCTGAAGACACGATCATGTAAGGCTCCAATGAAAATAGAAACCCAGGCAGAAGATATTTCTGGCTCTTCATTATATTTATTTAGAGGCTTAAATGGCTCTATAATGCAGTGCGAGTCTGTAGCTAAAGTAAGAGTAAGGCTGATGTAGAGATCAGCAGCTGCTTTTTCTTTTTTTTTAACTGTAGTTCAGTCTTTGCAGGACCCCCCCCAGGATTTTGCCTTTGACTCTAGAGGAGTTATTTCTCTTCGGAACTGCTGACTTGTCTCAGGGTTGTAATTTTAAATCTTGGTGTGTCTGAAGTAGTAATCTGCATTGCATTCAATATACAGTGAAACTACAGATACGTTGCATTAAAGCCCTGGCAACGAGGGCCACCAACACTGTTTTAAGGCTTCATTTTGCTTAATTGTGAACTTTAAAATACTGAATCAACTTCTGTCACAGCGTAAATCGCCCTCAGCGTGTTTCCACCATATGGCCATGAACTAGTACAGTTCCATAGGGCTGAAGGGTTTGATTTAGCCACCACAGAAGTAATGTTTTCAAATTTTATTCAGTGTTGTGTTACGTATGATACATCTATATAGTACTTTTCTCTTGTTGGATTTAAGGCAGCATAAATACAAAATGCCTACAGTGCAAAAGGAAAAAGGAGAAGTAAGGAATCAGGAAACCGTTGACCAAAACCATTTTCTGGGTATGATGCTTATTTTCCAACCTTGCCCTACTTTGCAGTGTCTGTCTGTGGTTTCCATGATTGTGTCTTGTTTCTCTGCATCTCCTGCTCAGCGCTTAGTGTCTAGGTGGACCCGTTTGTGCCAGTTTATTATGTTGCATAAATGAGATATGCTGATTTAAAGGATTATTTCAACTCTCAGTAAATCTAATAATTTTGCCTCCACCTTCAAAGAAATTATACAAGTTAATCATAAATCTCATTACTCTTTTTCTGATCCTAATCAAAAAGACATTTCTCCCATGTGTAAAATATCCCTTCTTTAGATCTCAGCCACAAAACACTTAGCAAACTCTAGTAATTGGCAGCCCTTATTTTCCCCAGTCATTCATTTGTTATGCAACCTTTTGATTATTTTTCTTCAGTTTAATGTGTGGGAATGTTCTCCCTTAATCTGCAGCAGAAGGAACAATTCAGCCTCATGAACACATAGTTGCTTCATCTAGACTATGACATCAGTCATGTCCTTAAATCTCCTTTATAAGCAAGGACCATTTAGAGAACAGCATTCTGTCCATTAATGATGTGTCTCGCTAATAACACAAATCTGCACTGGAGTGGCGTTGTTAGTGTAAAACTGAAGCATCGATGATGCATTTGAGTGTGGGCATGTCTCCCAAAGGGTGACTTGCTGCCATGTGACATTCATTCACTGGACTAATTTTGCCAGATTTCACATAGTTCACTTGGACCAGGGTGTAAAAATTCAGCCTCCACTAATACAGAAAAAAGAATCCTCGTGAATGTCTGGTTTTTCTTTGAAAGGTAGCCTGGTAAATCAGTGTGAGAGCTTAGGACATGCAGGTACCAGCTCCTTTTGTGTCCTTATTGTGAACTTTTTTGCTGGAAACCATGGTTAAGTGATACTCCACATCAGAGCAGAGTACAGTGCTGTAGATACTCTATGATCTAAAATTAGCATTACTGTCTTAATACATTCTTAAAATCTGCCAAGGCTATACTGAGGAAAATGTTACAACTTGTAGATGCCATCTTCAACTTTTTTGGTGCTCAAACTGCCAGATATTGGGGATTTTCCAAGTGCTATTACTGAACCTTATAATTTTAGATGAGAATGCCATTAATTGCAGACTTGGAAGCTTTTTATTTGGGATGAATTTAAGATTTCACTGAAGATGATTAGATCTTGGTTGTTGTCTCCCATCTTAGAGAGTCGTCGTCATGGTGTAGTTGATGCTGGGCTTGGACTGAGAAGGCTTGGCTTCAAATCCCCATTCAGCCATTAAATTCATTGGCTTCTCTCTCTCCCCCCGCATCTAACAGAGTTGTTCATAGGATAAAAGGAAGGAAGAGAACTTCTGAGGTCCTTGAATGAACAGTGAGGTACAGACCTAATCAATAAATAACAGGAGTCTGTAAATGGGAATCGTCATCTGCGAGACCATCGATATGATGGTGTTTGCAAAGCAAGCAACTGAGGCTAGGGTGAATATGCTTCCTGTATTTTCTGAATCAGTGGAAACACAGCCTAGTGTCTTTGAGTTCTAGAGTTTGACGCCTGCTGGCAGCAAACTTAAAAAAGTGGGGGATTGAATGTTTATGTTCTTAGAAGTCTATAGAAAGGGGAGTTTAAGGTAATTGTTGAAAAATAGTAGAGTCAGTTCAGAGTTCAACAATATTAAGAGCTTATAGTCTGCCAATGTTTAACACTTTTAGTATGAAATCAAGAAGAAATCATTCTGATCTACTAGCACATCCTTAGCAACGAGCACTTTTCTGCCAGCGTTTCTTTTTGCCAGTATGTGAAGTGGGACTAGAGTGGAATGTGGCAGAAAAGTCGTTCAGTGGCTCTGGCTCTGCAGGCTGCTCAATATGTATGTTGGTGCAGAGCCCTGCAGATATGCTTGTGTGGCTCTTGTGAATGCAGTGGGGTCTTGTGCCAAACCTTTCCTGGTGGACTATTAACTAAGGAAGGTGGCCTGCTGCCTGGTGGACAAACGGCAGCGACGACGATGGCAGCGGGTGTGTGTGTTGAAATTAGGCATTTTTCTGGGGTGCTGGGAGGGGGGGAGGGAGCCCAATTCGGTGCCTCCCTTCGGGCGCCCTAGGCAAATGCCTAATGGAAGCCGGCCCTGATTATAGGACTTCTTTATGGAGCTGCAAAGCCTGTTCTAACTTTATGGGGGTGGACTAGATGACCCTGGAGGTTCCTTCCAACTGTATGATTCTGTGATTTATTTCCATATCAGTAAATGTAGTTGATCTAGTTGTGAATCCATATCTAGTTGTATTGAAATATTCAAGGCAGCATATGGCAGTACCAGGACCGGCTTTCATAATATCAGCTGGTGGGAAATACTATGTCTAACAAATGCTATGGGAAGAAACTCCTCCCCCCCTGTTTTCCTTCTCAGTACATCAGTTGGCTTTATTTCATTGAACAATGTACATGTCTTTGCTTTTCACGGTCTTTCTACTAGCTCAGACTGCTTTATGTGGCAGGCTGGCTGGCTGGATTTATTCCTTGTCTTGCTAGGTTGGTTTTGCTGTTTGCTTGGTCTTCAGTGTGTGATTTAAAAATATGTGCATGTCTCAATCTATCCCTCTTGCAAAGGTGTGACTCAAAGATGAGGCAACGAGATCGTGTGCACCAGTGGGTTCCCTCCACGACTAATGCTTTGCATTGAAGCAAAGAGCTGCTGGGGTTACCATGGTTGTGTGCTTCTCTACTCTTAGCAAGCATATTACTAAACGGTTACCACATCTAGCTGACGGGAAGCTAGCAAAAAAGGAACTGGTTTGGAGCTCGGTAACATTTGGCGGAGTGCTGTGGTGAATCTCATTTCCTTTTTATGGTGGCAGTTCATGAGTTTTAAGCCCTTTCCATAAACTGGGGTGAGACAGATATGAAAGACCCTCTTTTGGGGATACAGCTACCACTGATAAGTAGAGTGCTGCCCTGAAGGTTCAGGCTAATGCAGGTAATACGAGGGTGACCTTGAGACAGCTGCGTGTGCCTAGTTACCCTGCCTGGGAAAGAGGGAATGTGGCCTCGAAGATCCCTGGTGAGGCTTCTTATTCAAGCATGGCAAGGCCATCCAGTGTTGATATGGAGAACTGGCTCACATATTGCTGTGGAGGCTGGATTACTTGAGTCTTTAATCTTCCATTTCCTCCTCTTCTACAGCGTCTTGCTCTGTACCAGTTCTCTGGCCCCTGCTTGCTGTGCCACAGTGAACTCCCACCATTTCCAAAAGCAAAAGTTTAGCAGTTTTACAAAGAAATTAGGTGGCAGTCTTAGAGGAGAATGCACTACACGGGACTGTAATAGTTTATAATATACATTTAACTTGGTGCGGTGGCAGTGATTCTCCAGGGTCTCAAAGCAGATATTGGTCTTTCCCAACAGCTCCTACCAGAAATCCCTTATCTTCATTCAGCTTTTATTAACTTGGTGAATCAAGTTAATTCCCAAACACTCAGCCGACTGTCATTCTCCAGCTGACTTTTCAGATGGTCAGTGTTTGCCAGCAACGCTTGTATAGTATGAAAATCTCATTTTTTTTCCAGTATACCAAACATTTGCTTAAAATTCAGTAGACAGTTGAGTGTTCATGTAATGCAGCTAGTCTGACAGGTAGTTTACAATGTGGTGATATAGATACTGCTTAGGCAAGAAAATACATTCTAAAACATGAGTTCTGTATTTAATTATCTTGCACCCTGGAGCTCTTTTCAGTGAGCTAATCCTCTGTTCTGCAGATTGCCAAAATAATTACCTCTTTCAAAAGAGTTCTGTTTTCACCTCCAGTTATAATCATGACAGAAGTACAGAGAGCAAAGAATGGCTTTTTTGCCACATCTGTTTCATAAGCCATGCTGCTAATTGTCTTTCCAGTAGGACTTGGATCATATAAAAGCAGTTTAACATTAAGTTTTTGGAATAAAAATGTACCACACAATTAGTTTTCTGTACGCAGAGCTTACTGCAACTTTTCAACTGGTTTGGTCAGGTGAAGCTGGCCTTCATCTCTGGCTGTCCCTGTGAGGTGCTTCCCTGAAGGGCTAACACAAATCATGCTCATGACAGCTATTTATTTATTTCTGTCACTTTATAGCCCCCCCTATCCCGTGATGGGCTCAGGGCGGGTTCCAACACAATAAAACAATCAAGCCAACAGTAAAACAGAATCAAACAATTAGAAACAAGATTAAAATTTAAACAAGGTAAGCCATTTAACTCAATGTTGATTTCAATGCAGCATGAAATGATGTGGACACAGTTAAATACAGCTTTGGGGTCAAGGATATCAGCTGCATTGGCCCGACTTAAGTAACTGTGCAGGGAGGCCAATTTGATGGTATAATAAGGTAAGGTGAGGACATCCGCCTGCCTCAGCCATAGGCCTGGTGGTGCAGCTCCGTTTTACAGGCCCTCCGGAATAGCAACAGATCCGGCAGGGCCCGAACGTCTAAAGGAAGCTGGTTCCACCAGGCTGGGGCCAGAGCCGAGAAAGCTAAATGGAAAGACCCCAGGTTACAATTGTGGGGGAGGGGGGGAGAGTCAGATATGTTCCCCTTAACATTTGTATGCTGCTTAGTAATGAGACACAAGTTTGAAGTAATCAGAATTCTGGACAATACTTACTTTCCTGGAGACTTCAGTTAATTGTCTAGCAGCATTAGCGCCTAAACCAGGTACTGCAGGACCCGGTTTAGAACACTTCCTTGAAACAGCCAGACTCCAGAGCATGGCACATGTTTTCACTGAGTTCAGTTCCATCCTGCTGAATCTGGAGGCCAGTAATACAAAAGACTTCTGTGGCTTTTGTCCCAAGTATATGGCTGCAGTGTGGTTTTCGGACTGCGCAAGGGGCTTAATTTGAAAGCATTGTTGTTCTTATGTTAGCTTTTGAGATAGAATGCATGCTGTTTCCTGCAGCTGTATGTCCCTACTCTTACCATGAGCTAACTTTTCAGTTGCTTCGTTTAAACTTAAGCAGCACATAGCCCCGTATCTAAGACGTGCTCGGGTACGTTCTTGAGATCTACTGCATAGCACCCCCCTTTTCTTGAGGCAGCATAAGACATCCAGTTTCCAATGTATCTTACACAATTAAAGCAATGCAGGCCACAAACGGCCTAAGGCCAGGCATGCTCCTAAACGGTGCAGGCAGTATGGAGAATTACGAAGGTAGAAGCCAGTGCATTAGAACAGGATAAAACATACCATACAGTTTTATTATTTTTGCCAGTAAGATGGAACATACAAATAAACCTTGGAGTGGACTGTAGTCCTGTTCGTTTTAGAAAGAAGCATTGTCCTGACCCATTCAGCCACACTGCAGCCCCGTTCCTTTTATCAAAAGCTCTCCTGAGCAGCACTGCTTATGCAGCCTGTGCAATGAGAGGAACGTGGGAGGCTTCCTAACCTCCTCAGGTGTTCCATTCTGCGAGACGGCAGCCACAGCAGAGAACGGGGGTGAGCAGTGTCATTCTTAACCTTTGCAGAGATGAGCAGAGCTGTCATAGTGGGGCACAGCAGGCGTGTGGGTCCAAGACCAGTAAGGGCTTTGCTGGTTATAGCCAGTATCTTGAATGGAGCCTGGTTCCTGACCAATAACCAATGGCGTGACTGTGGAATGGGTGTGGCATGCTTGTTCCATTGGGTGCCTGGTAGTAATTGGGCTGATGGACGTGCCATTGAAGGGTTGACCTTATTTCTCAGGGAACTTCAGAACTAGGCTGTTGCTGGCCATAGGCCACTTGGGCTGCAGGCCTGATACGAGGTATGGGTGCTCTGCTCTGAGAGCCAGTTTGGTGTAGTGGTTAAGTGTGGGGACTCTTATCTGGGAGAACCGGGTTTGATTCCCCACTCCTCCACTTGCACCTGCTGGCATGGCCTTGGGTCAGCCATAGTGGTGAAGTGAGCGGACTCTTATCTGGGAGAACCGAGTTTGATTCCCCACTCCTCCACTTGCACCTGCTGGCATGGCCTTGGGTCAGCCATAGCCCTGGCAGAGGTTGTCCTTGAAAGGGCAGCTGCTGTAAGAGCTCTCTTAGCCCCACCCACCTCACAGGGTGTCTGTTGTGGGGGAGGAAGGGAAAGGAGATTGTGAGCCGCTCTGAGACTCTTCGGAGTGGAGGGCGGGATATAAATCCAATATCTTCATCTACCTCACAGGGTGTCTGTTGTGGGGGAGGAAGGGAAAGGAGATTGTGAGCCGCTCCGAGACTCTTCGGAGTAGAGGGCGGGATATAAATCCAATATCTTCATCTACCTCACAGGGTGTCTGTTGTGGGGGAGGAAGGGAAAGGAGATTGTGAGCCGCTCTGAGACTCTTCGGAGTGGAGGGCGGGATATAAATCCAATATCTTCATCTACCTCACAAGGTGTCTGTTGTGGGGGAGGAAGGTAAAGGAGATTGTGAGCCGCTCTGAGACTCTTCGGAGTGGAGGGCGGGATATAAATCCAATATCTTCTTCTTGCCTGCAGGATGATCATCGCAGGCTTGGAATCCCCATGTTTCCCAGATCACATGGGTGTATGTCAGTCCACTGCAGAGTTATTATGGTTGCAGCCTTGCAAGAATGGCTCAAAGCATTCTAGCGTAGTATTTTATATTGGACAGTCTGTGGGGAAAATAGTGTTTTGGGATTAGCTCTAGGAGGTGCCAAGCAATGAAAAGTGCTCAACATTGTATTGGAAGAATCTGGTGTGGTGAGCGTGTGTGACCAATGCTGGGACGAAGAGATCCCAGCCAAAGGATACCTTTGGAGCAGTGCATGTTTACATATTTGATCACGGCAGCCGGAGATCTTTTTAATTATTTGGAAATCTTGCACAGAAGCCGATTTTGGGTGTGTGCTGCTCAAATGAAAACCAGAAGTTTAAAGAATGTAGCTAAAACCACAGCCCAGCACATTCCTTTGAAAGCTGTGTATAAGCTTCAGAATGCAGGAGTTCCGCTGTTACACATCTTGGTGTGACGACTTGCTTGATCGTTGTTAATGGGTTCTTTTTACTGTGGCTTCAATCACATGCTTTTCTTCAGGTGAATGTAACCATTATGTGTCATACAAGCTCATTTCCAAGGAATTATCAGTGTTAAAATGTGCACATGCCATTCTCACGAACACTTGTTGTTGGAAGAAAGTCCTTCAATTTTTGTACGCAAATAGAACTAGGTTAGAAATAAAGTTGACTTGAGATATTTATCCCCATCTCTCCTTGAGACTCAAGGTGACTTAAACTGAATTTTCAATTGAGAACTCCTCACCTCCTGTCTGCCCCCTAAAATTAGTGGCATGGTTGAATGGCCAGTGTGGACAAATGGATCATGATATAGTGTAAAATCAAAAGCACAGTACTACTCTGCTGAAACAACAGATCTTCTTCAGGGTCTCTGTGCAGACCACACACTGGGTGCTGTGCCTGTGTGTTGCTTCTGTTTAGGAAATTTCCAAAGCCTCAATTTTTGACGGGCTTTCCCTCAGACCTGGGTGCTTGGAATGTTTAACTCCGCAGGTCTCTTGGAAATAGAACATGGTTGCTAATACACTGAGATCACGAATTAACTCTTTCATCAAGGGTGGACTTTAATTTGAAGAGAAATAGGCAAGATGATCCCGCTGACTTGCAAGCCCAGGACAACTTTGCTCTTGCATTTGAGCCAGGTTTTAATGGAATCAGATGTTCCTATTAAATTAAAACATTTTGCATGGAGCTGTTCAGTTAGCATTTAATTTTGTCTTTCAGTGAAGAACCCAATTCACAAGGGGCTAAAACGCCCTGTCCTTGTGATAAACTTGAAGAGTCTGGAAATAAACAGTGTTGCTAAAATGCATGTGGTTATTCCAGTTAACTTGCGGCTGTTTTTCTGCCTCCTGCCGCTGTTTACTGAGCACTGAATAGCTCTGTCTGGGGTATGATATTTTCTGCTTGTGAGAGTTTGAGTAGCCGGGTAGCCCAGGATTAGCCTGCTCTCGTCAGATCTCAGAAACTAAGCAGGGCAAATAGTTGGAAGGGAGATCGTCAAGGAATATCAGGGTCATAATGTGGAGCCAGGCAATGAAATGACAAGCCACCTTTGAATGTCTTTTGATGCAACAGTTGTGCTCAGAACACTGCATCCTACATTACCTGCATTTTGTACTGTGAAAAGCTCTCTTGTGTGAGTTAAGAAGCTGCTGGTTGTGAATAGACCTGTTATTTTTTTAAGTCATGGAAGAGAGGCAGGGAAGCGTGTTGAAGCCCTCGCCAGTCTTACCTCTCTTCTCCCTCCGTTGCCCTGCATCCTTCAGCCAGCCCCATGGACGATCAGTGTGCCTGTGCATTTGTTGGGCTTATGCATAGCCATGGCATTCAGAATTCCCTTCATGTACTTTAATTTAATGCTCTGACATAAGGCTTGTTCACAGCACTTTTAACAATTGTTTGATTCTTTTGTCCCATCTTAAAAGAACGTTTAGATATTGTTGCATACGAGTGATGCCCTACAACTCTTCTCTCTTCCCTGGTGCTGTATGGGAATGTAGGTGGGATATCTTGAAGTACCGCAGCATTTCTAAACAACGATTTCATTATTCTTAGTTGTTTTTATAATCCTTCGATCAGATGGTATCTGTCTATTCAAGAGATGTAGGAGTCTCTAGAGCAGGTTTGAATCTGAGCTTCCTTAGATGTGAGGAGAAAAGCCACTGATGCGAGCCCTGATATGTGACTGGTGAATGGTTCGTTTGATACGAGGGATTAGTGGACCTGTTAGTACAGGTCCCGAAAAGAGGACCAGATGAGGCTGCCATGACTAATATCAAAGGAAATAATCTGGCTGTTTTGAGTTTGGGAAACATCAAAATCTTGTCAGTCTTAGCAAATGGAATGGCACACCCTTCTGCTCAGGAAAGCATAGGCATCCAAAGTATGAAACATCAAAAGAGCAGGCTATATTGCCATAGGGCAGCGATCAGGAAAGCATTCCTCCGGTCTATGCCTATGGAGCAGAAGGTGACGCCTAGGCAGGGTGCAGAGATTCTCCTTGTTCCTCCTCTGTGACTTCTGGTGGAGCTCTAGGTGATACTTTGGGTGTTCTCCATTCAGCAGATGAGCAAAAGCAGGTGTAACTCTCAGTCCCAGATGACAGAAAAGGCATCATAATTCTGTGTCTTACCAAATGAGTCCTTCCTTTTAGCCTTTAGCCATAGGCATATCTAAGGCTCGCCGATGTTCTTGAAGTCAGGAGGACTGCAGAGTTTGGTTAATATGCATCTAGTGCTGATGATGACTTTTGGGTGGTAGCTGCTTGTTGTTGAAGGAGGATGGTCCTTTTCTCTCCATAAACTGGGAGAAAATGCAAGTAGGCAGCTTTTCTTAACAGATTATAACGCTGTCCAGCCATCTCATCTTTTGCCGTTCCCTTCTTCTTTTGCCTTCTGTCTTTCCCAGCATTCTTCTCCAGTGAATGCTCCCTTCTTATTTGGTGGCCAAAGTATTTGAGCTTCAGCTTCAGCATCTGACCTTCCAGGGAACAGTCAGGGTTGATTTCCCTTAGAACTGACTGATTTGATTCTCTTGCTGTCCAAGGGACTCTCAAGATTCTTCTCCAGCACCACAGCTTAAGAGCATCTATTCTTCTGCGCTCAGCCATAGGTCCAGCTCTCACAGCCATACATCACTACTGGGAATACCATTGCTTTGACTATATATATGGACTTTTGTTGGCAGGGTGATGTCTCTACTTTTTACTATACTGCCCAGGTTCGCCATAGCTGTCCTCCCAAGGAGCAAACGTCTTTTAATTTCATGGCTACAGTCACCATCTGCAGTGATCTTGGATCCCAGAAATGTAAAGTCTGTCACTACTTCCACGACTTCCCCTTCTATTTGCCAAGGTGTGATGAGGCCGGATGCCATGATCTTAGTTTTTCTTGGTAAACCTACCCTTCTCTTTTGACTGCTTTCAATGACGTTTACATTCTGGAATTGGAAATAGCACAGGTGTGCCATCTGCAACCTGATGACCTCTTGGAAGGCCTAACCCCAAATGACAGTTTTATCTAAATAGCATACTATGTATAAAATCATGAGCCTCACCATCGGGATGTTATTCCCGCACCCCAAGCCTCCCAGGAAGTCAGAATGAAAGAAAAATGTGGAAGGAAGTTGTGGCTTTTGGGACTGCCTGATAAACATGTTACGTAGTGCCCACCTTTTAATTCTGTTTAGCTTTCTTTACAATGGTATTTTGAGTTGTGGGCAGTCTTTTTTGCTATGACCGAAGTGCATACTTAAACTCTGACTCACCTGGAAGTCAACACTGCTTTCATCAGCCACTGGTAGCTTTTACTTGGTTGGCTTTTTCTGTAATGCCACAAGTATTCTGCTACTTTTAGAAAGTGCTCATCTTTTCTGCCTCCTCTCTCCCAGGCTCAATAGAAGAAACATGTGATGTCGGAGGTAGCTTGAGGTCTAAAGACACAGTGACTAAATGCATCTGGAATGCAGTATTGCGTATGGGAATAAAGTGGATGCCTTGACTTCAACCAGACTGGTCCATTATTTCCTTGTAACTATAACAATGAGCCTGTGAGTGTTGATAGTCAAAACATTAAGGGCATACTTTTCAATGAGAAGGATCTTGGGCCACGTTCAGTGTTTAAATATTTTGGAAGTGACGTCTTTTTTAAAAAAAAAAAAAAATCCCAGTAGCCTGTGACTAGGCTGCTAATGACATTATTGCAGTCTGTAAATTCTGCTTGGCAGTGCTTTGCTCAGGCACTGGATAGCCTGATTTGGCTGCAGCTGGACATTTTGGGAACTGAAGCTTGAGCCAAGAAAAATCTGAGACTAGTGAGAGCAGCTGTCTGCAGCAGAAGTGTGAGAACTACTGTTCAGTTGTAGGCTTAGATGCATCACAACACTGCTGGCCGGATGGAGGACTGTCTTCCCAGCTGATCTGCCCATAAACCTTCTAGCTGCCAAAGAGATGCTAATTAAGCAGTCTGGCAGTTTTCTCTTTTTTGGGGGGGGGGGGGAGGTGAAGTGTGTGTTCAGGAACTGCTGCATAAGCATCTTCAGGGGCTCTTTCACATCAGCACCACTTTACATGCAAAGCCTCTCCGGTTGCTTCAAAGTCAGACATCTTTGAGGACAGCTGGAACACGCTGCAGTGGAGACTTGCAGCTCTGCAGCACTTGGCAAAGGTAGCAGGGAGAGATGCAAAGGCCTGGGGGAGACAACAGAAAAGCTTTTCTGAGAATATCTTTCATTTTTTCCAGGGGAAAAGCTGGGGAACTTTGGGAAGCGCTGGAAAAAAATAAACTCCTTTGAATTGTTTTTTTGAGTAAAGCATTTCACCTCATTACAGAAGCAGGGCTTTTTTTTGTAGCAGGAACTCCTTTGCATATTAGACTACACACCCCTGATGTAGCCAGTCCTCCAAGAGCGTACAGGGCCTACTGTAAGCTCCAGGAGGATTGGCTACATCAGGGGCACGTGGCCTAATATGCAAAGGAGTTCCTGCTGCAAAAAAGCCCTGCACAGAAGCATGGCATGAAAAAGTCTGAGGAATTCCTTATTTTTTTCCAGTGGAAGAATTGGGACATTTGGAGGAACGCAAAAATTACAATTTTTCTGTTTGGAAGAACTGAAATGAAAGTCAATGTTTAGTATGATCTTTTAAAATGTTAATACAATCTACAGCATTAGTTAACAAGTGGAGGACCTGCAAGGATTTGCAGGAGTTTCATTTTCTCCCCTATTCCTTTCCTTTCCCTGGTAGCCCCCGTAGCCTCCTCTTTTATCTGCATTCTTCCCACCTATCAGCCAGCCTATATTTATCCCTCCCATCTTCAGCTTTCTGTCCTGGTAGCCTTTCCCCAGGAAAACTCTGGTCAAGTTATGTAGTGAGGGCTGGGCCATGCCCAGTTGTATGACCGGAAATTTCCAAGGACTTGAAGGCAATATCTCATTTTCCCCTGCATGCACTCCCTACACTACTTCCTCTTTTTCTCTTGCTGGCCACTCCCATATCCTCACCTTTCACTCAACCACCAACCTACCTTTATCTGCCCCTTCTCCCCAGCATGTTCAGCTATACTGTTATCTGTTTACTTTACCTATACTCTACTTTTCTCCAGAGTGATGACCTAACACAAATTAACATCCTCCTCTTCATTCTACCCTCATAACAACCCTATGAGATAGGTTAGGCTTGAGCGCTCATGACTAGCCCAGTGTATCCCAGTGAGGTTTCCTGGCAGAGTGGAATTTCATATTTGGGTCTCCCAGAACCTAGTCTGAAACTCTAATCACTATGCCACACTAGCTGTTGTGTGGTAGATGTTATTGAAGAATTACAAGTAGATGAAGCTGGGTCAGTCATGAAAGTTGTATGTTAATCACCCAATGATTACTGCTGTGTCCTCCCTCAAAGGCCAGAACAGCTTTCCCTGGCCTTTCACTGAGAGAGAAACCAAGGCTTGAAGGCTGGCAGTACTATTGGGGCTGCCTAGCTATAGCCACTAAGGATATTCATTTCATAAAACTATACATGCTCCTATTATTTGGGGGGCTAACCCCAAGGTTTTTCTAGATTTCAGATTTTTTTTGCAATCCTTATGCTTTTCACAGATTCATAGAAAGATCTGTCTTGTCCATGGCACCTATCTCTGGATGTAAGTATTCACAGATAGGCCCATGTTGAAAACTGCATATTTTGGTAATTTTTGTATACTGTATAGTATACTGTTTTGTATAGTGAATACTGTAGACATACACTCCATTTTCAAGATTTTAAAGGCTACCTCTGTCTGAGCTTCTCTTGGCTATCAAATAGCCGTGGTGATTTAATCAGGGATTTCTGTTGTTGGAGGTGATCCTGTGTTCATCTAGTTGGAGTTACAAATCTGAAAGAAGCAGGCTGGTGGAGTTCCTTGGCTTATATTCTTGGGTCAAGTCCCTTTTCACAGCTCAAAGCTGCAGTAGTCAGTTTATGCTGGTGATGTAAGACTGCTTGGTTTTTAACTGTCTTCATGCAGGTCTTGCATGAAATTAATCAGCGTCGTGGGAGAAACAATCTCCAGCAAAGAACGAGAGAGCTCTTTCGCTGACTTATGATGGGGAATCCTGGCTTCCCATTAGTGAAATGCAGCAGCTGGCTCTTGTTCAGAGAGAAAATCATCATCTGAAAAATTGCCCATCTTTTCAGTTGGTAACCTAGTGGGTTTTGTCTTTTTCTAGAAATGGATGCACAGAAAATGCATGCTACTTAAATGCTAAGTTCTTTCCTCAGTGGTGTGGTGATGAACAAAATGGTAAAACTTGTCATGGCTTCACTGGTGTGATAAGAGACTAACAAATATCCCAGAGAGGCTCAGTCTCAAAAGCGCCTTTCCTGTATGCTGTAGAAATTGTAAAAATCATCCCCCCCACTGGGATTATAAAGCAGATTTACAGAAGCAGTACTCATTATGAGATGGTTTAGGGTTGTTCAGAGGTATACTTCTGTGGTTTTCCTTGACTCCTGACTGCTTTAACTTTGTGGGTGGCGGTTATGCTTCTTTATATAGTCAAAATTGCAAGTGTCGAAGTCAGAACTGTTTATAGGTACAGTGATTCTTTCTACTTTTACGCCTGTGGGAGGCTGCTTGATGTGCTGCTCAGTGTGAACAGAGATAGAACTGAGGCGCTCTGGATACCACCCATATTAATACATTACTTGATTTAACAGTTCTTAAGGATTAAACTTCCGGTATGTTTAAAATTTGGAAGGAAACACTTGTTTGCCTTGTACTAAACCCACTGTGAGGGCCCGTGCAACCCACTGGGTAGAACTCAACCCAAGGCCCATCTCTTCTGTGGATTAGCTGTGCTCTGTATTGATACCCTTTATTACCCTGGCAGCTGGCCACTTCCTACAGTTCCTTTTGGCTGAGTAATCCATACCTGCCAGTAAGACCTCTCTGTGCTATTTACAACCCCATCCGAAGACCCTGATACTAACGGCGTCCTGACACATCCGTTGTTAGTCAGCACCCTGTAGTTGGTTTGCAGAGGAGGGACAATAAGTGACAAATGCCTCTCACCAACGCTCAGATGGCAGGGAGTGTGCTGAAGCCAATAACTGCAGCCACCAGTCCGGGAGCGGTTCTTTCTGATGCTCCATGGTTGGCTGCCATTGAAGCAGCCGCCCATCACCTGGCAATGCGCCCCTGGTCCCCTGACATCACAACACTGCCACCGCACCCCGTGCCAGAAGACAGGAAGGAGAGAGGGCAGCTGGCACCTTGTCTTTTAACAACACAAAGGAAATACAAATGAAAATCCCAAAAGGAACACTTGTTGCAAAGTTTCAAAAACACACAAAAGGAAAAGGATTCTCACTATAGCCTTCTATAACCTTATCCTTGCGTGACTTTATGAACAAAGCCCATCATTCCATCCCTAAATCTTCATGATTTGTACTCTTACTTCAGTGTATGATTTTAGGCGTGAGGACAATTTCCCATACTCTCACAATCTACTCGTTAGTCTTTGGAGGTGTGGCAGAAGGTGCCTGTTCTGGCCTGGAGGCCCCGTTCTGTCCTACCCTCCTAAGGGTCCCCTGCTCCCTGGTGGGGCTTTTCCTTCTCTAGGGTAACATGCCACCACCACCTGATCATTGTAGGGATTTCCCACCGGGAAGGTCAGGCCCTCCAGCTTCCCATCATGGCTGCCTTGCGTGTCCCTGGAGAAATAGCTGCTTGCCAACTGCCCAGCCCGAGTCCCTTTAAAACACCATGTCGAAAACAGTGGAGGTCTATGTGGTACAATGAACCTCTCCCAGGGTCCTGTGTTATAAAAATATTTATTAAAAAAAATATTTAGATGCTTACTTTTAGCACAGCACCGGATTGAGCAAGGGATACAAAAGAAATGGATAAAAACGCAAAGCCTTTATCTCTTTCTCCTGTTTTGTTACTGCTGGGCATAAAAAGAGCTTTGCTAACCCAAGACCCTTCCTGCTAAGTTCAGGGGGCAGGGGGGAATGTGATTTTCGGACTAAACCTGCAGTCTTCCTAAGCTGCACCAGAGCTTGGGGGTGGGGTGGGGAGAAGGGGTGGGGGCACATTTCCCCCCCTTGCATGGGCCTTTATGGGCTATGCCAGAGGTTTGACTGGCATAATGTTATTCTGGGGCTGGGGGGGGGGTGCGTTGAGATCCAATCTAGTTCTGCTATGCCCACAGCATGCCTCCTCTGTCTATACCAGTATAGTGATTATGTGGTACTAGTGGGCCTTGGTACCTGCATATCCCCAGATTCCCAGCATAATTTTAGGTATGACAGTATGGCTTGGAGATGCATGGTATAGCACTTAGTCCTCATCCTAAATTCTTTCCTGCCAGGGCTTATGATAGAGATGCTAGACAACCTTTGGTACAGGAATCTGTAAGGCTAGTCTAAGTGATGAAAGTGAGAATAAGATGCCATCAGCGCCGGCTCTAGGGTGCATGGCACCCCAGCCAAGCTCCCTGCCCCGCTGCCGACTCCCCCCCTCCCCTTGCTGCCCGCCCACCCTCCCTTCACAGTGCTGCAATGCAGCCCCACGCTTTGTTCCGCCCCATCAGAGTGCACCGTGGCTGGGCCCTACCAGCTTCGATGTGGGCAGCACGCCATCTAGCACATGGAAGAAGGTTTCTCCCCCCTCCTTCCTGTAACCAGACGTGAGGGGGAGCGAAGCCTTCTCCCACGCGCGCTTCAAAGGATTAGATGCTGCTCTGGCTGCATCGAAGCTGGTAGGGACCAGCCTCAGCACGCTCCTCTGATCGGGGCAGGGGCGGGCAAAGTGCAAGGGAAGGGAGGGGACAGCGGGGGGGGGGGGAGGGAGTCAGGCAGGCAAACTAGGCGGTTGTCATGGGCACTGGGAGGGGGGAGCCCAATTCAGCACCCCCCTCCTTCCAGCACCCTAGGCAACCACCTAATTTGCCTAGTGGGTGAACGGCCCTGGATGCCATTGTGTTTTTCCTGCATTTCAAAAGTTGGGGTACGACTTGGGTAAGGCATAATTTCTCTTTGCATATTGGTATGCATGCAGGGTCAGTAGCTTAAATGCAAGCAGGGTCATGAGACCGAGACAGGCCTTTCCAAGAGGTAGTTCCCTGGCTGCTGGGAGTAGCTCATAGATCTCCTAGAGAAGACTCAGGAAAAGGTCTGCTCTAGGCTTGTAAAGCAAGGTGCTTAGCTGATAGCTTCATTTTGGATGCTTTTCCTGTCCATGTTCTGTTTCTAGAACAAAAGAGTGCTTGGTAACAATCCGGTAGGCAGGAGCAGGAGATGAGCTTGGGATATATTTCATTACTCAGAAGTAGTTCTCACTAAAGAAAAGTTTGGTGACCCCAGTCTAAGTCTAAACACTTGCGCCAGATAAATTCCAGACCAAATATTTCAGTCAACCTATAAATGGCTGGTGATGAAAAGCGAGGCTGGAAATATCTCCTCCGAGGCCTCTTTCTGCTAAAGTGTGCAGTAATTCACTGGGGTGCTCACCTCGCACAAACATTTGGCCTGTTGGTGCAAAAGTGGAAATGGCCGTCATGTGTTGTGTGAAGCCTACTCAGTGTTCTTGCTTCAGGTCAAGGAAGATGGTATGTGTGCGTGGAGGCTGTGGAGGATTAGCACAGCAAATAACGGCCCTGACAGCTGCCTTTGTTCTTCCCTTCTGAGATGATCCTCTTGACAGGCGGCTGTATTCTAAATGCAGCCCCCCCCCCCCCCCGGGAGAGCAGGCATGGTGGTGGTGTTGTGGCTCTGAATGAGGGTTCTACTCGTGCTGCTTTTGGAAATAACTTTGTGCTGTGGCTGAGTGGTTAATATCATTACCAGGTGTGTGAACATAAAAACATAAGAGAAGCCATGTTGGATCTGGCCAGTGGCCCATCCAGTCCAATTATACACACACACACATATATACACACTGTGGCTAATAGCCACTGATGGACCTCTGCTCCATATTTTTATCTAACCCCCTCTTGAAGCTGGCTATGCTTGTAGCTGCCACCACCTCCTGTGGCAGTGAATGTTAATCACCCTTTGGGTTAATCATGTTAATCACATGTTAATCACCCTTTGGGTGAAGAAGGACTTCCTTTTATCCATTTTAACCTGACTGCTCAGCAATTTCATCGAATACCCACGAGTTCTTGTATTGTGAGAAAGGGAGAAACACTTTCTCCATCCCATGCATTATCTTGTAAACCTCTATCGTGTCACCCCGCAGTCAACGTTTCTCCAAGCTAAGAGCCCCAAGCGTTTTAACCCTTCTTCATAGGGAAAGTGTTCCAACCCTTTAATCATTCTAGTTGCCCTTTTCTGGACTTTTTCCAATGCTATAATATCCTTTTTGAGGTGCGGTGACCAAAATGCAAGCAAAAGATTGTTTCAGTCTACCAAAGAAATGCATTTTCCTGTCTCTTGCACAAATCTCTCCTTTTGTAATTGACCAAAATTGATATGTGTAAGTATCATATCTTTTTTTCTGTCCTGCTTTCTGACCCTGTTAATATTAGGCAATTGAATTACAGCAAGTGCAGCTTCCCTTTCCTACCTTGTTATAATTAGACTACCGGGAGCATTTTAATCATCTGTGTGGGTGTGCTGTTTACTAAATTACAAAAGTCTAATAGTGATCATCAATCATAGTTTTGTAACCAAGCTTTCAGATTCTCCAGCAGTTTTTCTGAGGATGTTGTATCTGACCTGATATATTTTGGAGGCTTAGAGAAAGTTTTCTGCAAAATATTTAGCTGATGGAGTCAGTAGCAGACTGGGTTCCTTGTGTCTAGAAGGCAGTACGATTTTCCTGACCTGAACAGGGAATTTTTATTACATGATTATTGGAGTTTCTGCTGACAGATTCTCTGTAGCTTTACTTTGGCAAGGACTTGAGTAGACTTGTACCCTGAACAACATGAAGTACAATCCTGAAGGAAAAGTCACTGCAGGATGCAAGAAATTGAAGAGCAAAAACATTACGCTCTCAAAAGCATTGCTTTTTGTTCGTTTTGTCTGGTGTAAACTGGGTATGAGAGTGATATTTGTGAAGGAATGGACTTAAAACTGCTCCCTGTTCCTTCTGATTGGACTCCTGGGAGGGCCGAAGAGCTCAGGGTGTGCCAGTCATAAGCTGGATAATCGCAAACTGCCTCCCATGGCCCTTAGGAGCATCGTATGTATCTGAGTCCTGTGTCTCGCACTCTGCACCTGTATTGCTTTCTAGAGGCCCTGCCTAGTCACTGTGCCTCCTGCTGCCCTTCAGCCATCTAGCATAGGAATGATCGATCCCAACTTCACAATTTAGAGTGATTGTGTTTCAGGGATAGAGAATTTCTCTGTCATCCGTCTCCAGCACTGCTCTTCAGATAGCTAGACTGAACAGGGGTGGTGGTGTTTTTCCAGAGATCATTCTTTAAGGAAGCTTAATAAATGAATGAAAGAATATGCAAGCTTTACTTATAGTTGCGGTAAGGTAGAGTTCAACCGCTATGGACAGTGTGGAGTCCCTTGGTGAAAGCTTAGTCCTCCATGGCTTGTGTGCCTCTGAAAAACTGCCCCAAATGAAAGAGACTCCTCTCCCCCCCCCTCCCCAATTTGGAATGGCCTTCCTGTCTCAAAGGAGAAATATTCCTTCTATAATTTCAGTCTTCCCAACCTTATGTCTCTGGTGTGACTTACTAGCAGGGGATGGGATAGTAATCTCTGTGAGCATGACAGAGCTTGAGTGCTCTGTGCTCGGAGCTTGATGGTTACTGTCTCCAGCCCCTGCCCCTGGTGCCAGCTGCCGTTCTGTCGAAGCGCTCCAGCCTCCATGAACAGAAAGCAGCCACAGTGATTGAGATTTTAGATGGAGGGTGTTTTTCCGCCATAACCAACATTGAAGTTCATCTAGAAGAACCACAGGCTTCCTCTTAAAATAAGTGCGGGAGCCAGTGTCTTACTGGAACTTAGGTCCTGTGGTGTTGTTAGAAAAGCGGCTGTATTGTTCAGCTGCATAAAAAGCTGCAGTGACTGACACTGTGGAATAAGTTTTTGCAGGCGAGAACCCGCTTCAGCACAGTTGCATGAACTGTATCCTTAGCTGGCACATATCCCCTGTATGTTCATATATACTCTCCCAGTGGTATTTAGAGGGGGGGAGACCGCTCTAAACAGTTGGGTCACAAGGCAGTGATATGTATGATGATGCAGACTGCTTTATTATGCAATTATGTAATTATTTCATTTCCCCCCCCCCTTTTTTCCAAGATGGGAAGAAGAACTGGCAAAGCGAAAACATTTGGAATCAATGGTAGAGACGCTGCAAGAGGTAGGCTTTGAATGGCACCAATTTCCAGATGCTAACTTTATTTAGGATCCAGCTGATTGTGGCCAGATGTCTCTTATTTTGAAACTTTGAGACCCAACTCTCTTTAGTACTTTGTGTGCAGTAAATGGGAGGCTGGTCCTGAAACTGTAGCTCATGTGAGATGTGTTCTCTGGCAATAGCAAAGAGGATCGCTTGTGGGGCTTGGCTCCCTGTCCCTGTTGGCAGTTTAAGGACAGTCGTTACTGGTGGTCAGAACACTTCTGAATCTCGCTGCAGTGCCTCCTGGGAGAAACGTTCAGACATGGCCTGGCCACCGTGGCTGCTGGCAGTTTCTGGGCCTCATTCACCTTGTCTTTAATCTGACGTATAGTGTTGACCCTCTGCAGCCAAAGACACAGCATTTGGAGCTTTTGTTAAAATGATGACCTGGCTGAATATAGCTCATAGTTGATAGCACAGCGTAAGCACTGCTAACACAGCCTTTCAAATAAGTCTTCTAATGTACCCACACTGGTGTTAGTATGAAAAAAGAACCAACTGCCATGCATCCCTACCTGGTTACCAGAGAGGGGAGTCCACTTCCCACAAGCAGCCAGAGCCTAGTAGCAGTTTACAGGCTTGGTTAACTCATAGCAGGATAGATTTCTGATAATATCTTTGCTCCAACTCTTTGCCTGGGTGTGTATGGAGGTGGGAGACCTCTTAGAATTCTGCGTCAGCCCATTTCCCTGTTGCTTTTACTCGGGGTGCTGCCTCCAATTGCCTGTCACTGAGCACTTCAGGTCCAGAGCAAAGGCTTGGAAATAGCGCTACAGTGGTGGTGGAAGGCCAACTTGCCATTTCTTGGCTCATCTGGGAATACCTGCTGTTCACCCAGGCAAGCAAGAGGCAAATTGCATAGCTGATGCATGATGCGAGCAGATATACTAGGTAGTGGATCAATATTTTATTCTTGGATCAGTGTTTCCTTTTTGTGACTGGCACACCATTTGTCCTCTAGGAAGCTCAAGAAGCTGAAGCGCTCCAGGAGGAGTTAAATGAGAAGATTGAGAGGCTGAAAGCTGAGCTGGTTGTCTTCAAGGGTCTTATGAGTGATGTAAGTACCTGGTGAGCTGAGCCGTGCCCAGTCCCCCCCCCCTACCTTTGTCAATATAAAATCATTTCCATAGCTGCGATAATGAGAAAGTGACGGTATCAGTGAGCGCTGCTTGCAGTTAGTATTATGGCTGCTCAGTGTGATCAAATGCATCAGCCAGATCGCCTTCGTCCTCTCCCTGCTTCCCATCTGGTCTGTGCAGATGCATTAACTTGCTGCTTATCACACTGCCCTCACTATCCCCTAATGCCTTCACACCAGCTACCAGTGTTGAATCCCCCCACCCCATCCCCGCCTGCAGCTTTTGACAAGAATGCAGGGGAGAATTCCCATGTACTTAAAGGGTTTAGTCATTCATGTTAAGCATAGGATTTGGGGAGCATTGCACTGAACATGTCAGTCAGCAAAGCTAAAATGATCCCTTCAGATTCTGAAATCCTCTTAGCGGTAAATTCAAACCCATTTCTCAGGATCTCTTCATTCCAAGGCTGGTATATATGCATATCGATGCGGCATAAAAACAAGGGGGTATGTGTTTGGAGCTCTAACTCTCCTCTTTTAGAGAGGGATGTTGAAGATTTGACCGTGGCTGTAAAGAAAAGATTGCGGAACCAGATTGCCAGAAGTGGTAGAAATGATGGGAGATCTCATTCATGTATATGGCAACTATTTAGTTGACTTGAGAAGTTGGTGCTTCTTGTGAATGCAGCAAAGATTGCGTTGCATATTGGAGGTGTGGGTAATGAGTCCTTCTTAGCATTCTACCTTTTTGCTTTAGGACCATGTTTATATATTGCTGGTGTCCCTCTGGTTCCAGAGCAAACCAACCTGATCATCCTCTTCTCTCTTCTACCTCCTTCTCTTTTGTCTGCTGCCATCTAATTCAGGTGTTTTTTTCCCCCAGAAGTGAGTTATCAGACTAATGTAGTTTCTGCCAGAGGCACAATGCCCTAGTTTCTGCCACTGGAGGCATAAAATGTGTCCACACCCGGGGGGAATTCCAGGCTTTTTTCTCTTGCAAAATGCTGTGATTCTTGAACCCATGCAAACAAAGAACTTGAGGTGTGCACTGGGCTCTGGTGCCCTCTTCATAAGTACCATTTGTGTGGACTAAGTAAGGATGGCTGTGAATGAAACTGTGTAGAGGGCAGTCTTTAAACAGGCACTGTGCAAACTCACAGGGCATAAATTTTTACCTCTGTGCATCAGATATGACATGTTTTATTGACTGTTAACGGCTTTCAATATACTTAGCTATAACATATAACACAAGTTTTCCAGATGCTAACTTTATTTGGGATCCAGCTGATTGTGGCCAGATGTCTGTTGTTTTGAAACTTTGAGACCCAACTCTCTTTAGTACTTTGTGTAGTAAATGGGAGGCTATCAAGATCCATTTTTACAGTACTGCTCTGATATACAGATATAAAGTTTAAGAAATGCTGCTGTGTTGTCATTTTGCTTGGAAGATACTTTGGCTTGATCAAAGTTTTGCATTAGGAGGTGCTGCAAGCAGTCTTGGAGTTGGTGGTTGTGGGTTTCTTTGTCTTTTCTTCAGAGACAATTATTTTACCTGTTATTTGTTGAGGGCCAAGTACATTTTGAAGGTACACATTTAGCAGTACTGAAAGTTTGTACTTCAAACTTCAGAGAAATTTGTTCAGCAGTCTTTGGTAAATATGTCTCCATTTTTGTGTCTGACACTGATGTGTCTGGGAAGCGAAAATGTTCTGTGCAAAGCTAGAAAACTTAGAAGGATGGGAAGAAGCATTTTAGGCTGTGCTTTCTGCTCCTGAATGCTATGTTGTACCAAATTTAATCCTCTAGCTTCTGAGGAATGATTTGGTATTCAAGTATATCACTTCTGTGTGAAAGTACAAAGCTGGTTATTACGATAACATCCTTACATGAATGTTCCAACTTGTTTTGAAACTGGAAATGTAATTTCACTCCAGTACTTTCATGATAGGTTGCCATACAGTAATGGCTTTATCACTCGAGGCTTTGAATTGGGACCTCTCAGGCGGCAGCTGTCCTCATGCACTTGTATTTGTTAGAAATTTATATTCATTTGTTCTGATTTGACCACCCAGCTGAAATACTGCTGCCCCTTGAACATTGCCCATCATTGCTCAGATATCTCAGAGCAGACAATGTTTATGTCGAGGCAGTCGTGATCTGCACTGATAGAGATACTGCAGAGTATCTCTCCTTCTCTTCTGAACTGTGTTAACGGGAGATAATCCACTGCTGTCCTTCCTGCAGCCTATGACAGACCTGGACACAAAGATCCAAGAAAAAGCCATGAAAGTGGACATGGACATCTGCCGAAGGATCGATATCACAGCCAAGCTGTGCGATGTAGCCCAGCAGCGCAACTCTGAAGACGTTTCCAAGATATTCCAGGTGATTAGGACCCATCCTGTCCTATGGAGGACGTAGCGGTGTTAGGAGGAGAGAGGAAGGCACGTGTTGAGTTTGCTCTTGCGGTCTTGCTCTTTGAGAGCTTCCGCTTGTAAGACAAGGCGCTGGTTCGCAGGCCTCAGCAGATGACATTTGCCTTCCCCTTTCGCAGTGAAGCAGGGAGTCATTTTCTCACCTGTGTTCAGATCCTGTAAGGAAGGCACACCGCAGTCTGACCTCTGTTCGCCCAAAAGGCATCGTGATGATCTCCAGTCTTTACAAAAAGAAGCCTTCAAATAAGTCTCAGCATCTTGTGTGGGGTTGTGTGGGGCTCCACTTGGTGTCTCTGCTTCCTAGCCTAGGCTCAGGTGGTTGTTTGTGGATCCTAGAAAAAGCTTTTTACTACAGAAGTTGAGGTATCAGTCAGCACTTGAACCTTGTGAAGGAGAATACAGCAAGTGTGAAGGTGGCTGCTAAAATCGCCACCAGCAGGTAGGGTTTCTTGCTTTCCAGGATGTTTTGTCCCATCGTGGTGCACGACACCTTGTTACTCCCCCCCCCCCCCTCCCAGTTCTTTATGCTGTGAATGATTAAATTCACTCCCTGCCCCCCAACAGCACCTCTTTGACCAAATGTGTAGAACAGTCCGAGTCGCTCAGGCCAGAATCTGACAAGCTGCTTGGGCTGCCCAGTAATAACCTTGTATTTACAGCCATTGTTAACCAGTCCTCTTTTTCTTTTCTTTTCTTTTGGGTGTATGTGTTTGGGGGGGGGGGGGAGGAGTAGCTCTTAATCTGAAACCTTCCTTGGAGCTTCACAAACACTTCAGTTTCATTCTGTACGATGTCATTCCAGTCCAGCTCTGCTTCTCAGTGTGGGTGGGAGCAGCGGAGAAGTGGGGAGCGTCCTCTGGAAAGTAGCCTAGACCCTTTCCTCCCCGTTTGTCTCTCTGGTAGTTGAGGCCCGGAAGGAGAGAGCGAGGGTGCTTCTGTTGCTCTCCAGCTTCCTCACCCCGAGCGCCTTCAGTGGCTTGTGCATCGTCATCCTGGCCTGTGCATGGCGGGCTGTGGCTCAGACAGCTGTGCCGTCAAGGCCGCTTGCTTTGCTGTGTGCTGTTTTGGTCTGCTTTCCTGTGCCTCTGTGTCCTCCCTCCTGCCATGAGTGTTGACTGAACCTAGCTGTGAAGCCGTCACATGCGCACACAATGCCGCCGGGAAAGGGTTTGGGGAACCCTGGCTGTCTGTCTCTGTCATTCTCGAGCTGCCCCATCATCTCGCTTGGTTCTGATCGCTGCCTTTCTCTCCAAACGAAGGTGGCTTCAAAAAAGAAAGAGCGGAAGGTGGCACTGGAGGAGGACCTCTCTGAGCAGGACGTGGACAATGGCAGGTTCTCGGACGACGAAGTCAGCTGTTCGCTGAACATCACGGATGAAATGAAGAGGATGTTTAATCAGCTGTAAGTATTTGAAAGGCTTTGCATCCTTCAAGTTGAGCTTACGAGGAAGAGGCGGTGTGCTCCTTCAGCCAAAATGTTGGCTTTGCAGGAGCAGGATTCTTGTGTTGTAAACTGTGCAAATCAAGTCAACTTGTACACACCAGCTTTTGCATAACACAGTCTGCTAATAAGGGGAGCAGGGGTGAGGAACCCTTTTGGACGCTGAAGCCCCACCCCCCGACTCTTGGAAATACTGCCTTGTGGGCCTCTGAGATTGCATCAGGCACTGCCTGCTATACCTCTGAGTATGTCTGCGGTCTTTGGGAGTGGAAGCACTCCGCCGTGTCCTCAAAAGCAGTCCTCAGGATTCCAGATCTTGCATCTGTACCAGATTTCTCATTTGCACAGAACTGGAGTACCTGGAGACCCCTGCGTGTTTCTTGTATATTCAGCTAGCTCAGGGGTGGCCAAGGGTAGCTCTCCAGGTGTTTTTTTTGCCTACAACTCCCATCAGCCCCAGCCATTGGCCATGCTGGCTGGGGCTGATGGGAGTTGTAGGCAAAAAAACATCTGGAGAGCTACCCTTGGCCACTCCTGATCTAGCTTAATGCAAGACCTTAAAAACTTGTGCTTTCTTCTTTCGCTTTTATTGGTACAAGACAGTAGGGAGACCTTTTCTGTGCAGTTCCTTGGCAAAGTATGCCGGGCTTGACTCTCAGAGCAGCTTTTAACCCTTTCCCGTGGCCAAATCCGTGACGCCATGCCATTACAACACACTTTTCAGGCAGAGCTACAGACAGTCAGGGAGATTTGTCTGTCTCCTTCCACCATTTGGCAGTACCTCGATGGCCCCACCTCTCTCTTTCCTAATCAAAGTTATGTATGTATTTTAATTGTTTCACGTGTACTTCAGTTCTTTTTTGACAGAGTTGTTTTAGTGAGCTGCGTTTGGGAGGGGCTGTTGTTTTAATGGTTTTATAATCCCTCGTATATGTTTTACATTGTTAGAAGCCTTGGCAGCCCTTGGCAAGGCAGGAAGGGGGAATGTGAATTCGGTAGCAAAGGGCAGGCCACAGGGGTGCCCTCCTGCCCCTCCTGGGGGCATCACTCTCACTCTTTGGCTGTCTGCTTTCAGACCAGGAAGCAGCAAAGGAACTTTTTAAAGATGGGCCCTGGAGGAAGTCTGCACATTCTGTATATGCATGCCCCATAGCTGTTACTGGAAGCCCCAATGGCTTGGCTGCTCTTTCTGAAGGCTCATTTTACTGGCATTTATTGCTCATGTTGCCTGTGGATCTTGACCCCCAGTGAAGCATTAGCTTAATACATGGGAAATCCTGCGCTTAAAAGCTTGGCCCTATAAAAACAGGGACTAAGCGCTCTGCTCCCCAGCTTAGCAGATGAATCCTCCAGGGATGACTCTTCCTGTGGGCATTCATAGAGCCCCTCGCACAGTATACCAAGCACTGGCCCAGCCTCACAGCGCCTTGTATGGATGCATCAGCAGCCTGGGTTTTGTTCCACAGACTTTCTTCCCAATAGCAGTGTTGCATATCCACAGATCATGGCAACAGGTAATTGTGCCGCAACAGCTGATGAAGAAGCGCACTGAGATTCGCGAACTTGCCTGGAAATCTTGCAGCTGTGTCTGTTTCTGAAAACATGGCTTACCTTCATTGGCTTCTGGGGGCACTCTGCAAATGCCTTTTGCTTGTTTGTGCCTCAGGATAACAGCTGCGGCTGTAGAGAAACAGGCTAGTTAATACATTGCAAGTGCAAATAAATCCTTTTTAAAACAGCTAATTAAAATGCTGTGTTGTTGCACTGTACTTAGGGAGGAGGTTTGGATTAGTAATGTTTGAAGAGTAAGCACAGCTGAGGTTCAGGAAAATCGTAAGCTGAGGAGGTCCTTCAACAGCATATTTGAAGCTTTTGCTGGGCCACTGATCAGCTGCCTCCACCAGTCTCTGGCGAGTTTTGAGCTTAGAAGATCTGAGTTGACCTTGACTTCCCGCTTGATATGTGCTTGGCTGGGAAGGAAATGAACTCAGGGCACAAAAATGCCCTGTTGTGGAGCTCTGCAGGATGGATATGACTCTTCCGTGATGATGCAGGAGATGGCTTTCAATTCAGTGGGTCTCTAGGTGCTTTACAGGGAAGCTGAGGTCTTCAGTGTTTCAGTCCGCAGCGCTGCTTGTCTGAACGGAAGGCATGGTTGTATTGCTAGAAGAGCTTGGAAGTTCACACTGGAGTTTTCCTTTGACCTGCACAAGTTAGTCTAATATAAGGGGGTATCTCTGGAATTGACCTGGTAGTGCTTCCTAATACATAGTTAGTGATGAGAAGAGCAGTCATTAATCCATTTGATTGACATTAAACTGATAGGTGCAGGAGGTATGTTGCAGTCTAGTGGAAGTGGGCAATGAGCAGCAGTCATCTCTGCTTTTACTTAAATGAGCTTTCAGGCCTCATGGTTTGGGTTTGCACGCAGTTCAGTCTCCTAAGGACTTCAGCACTGCTGGGGTTGAGTCCATGGGAATACCCAAAGATACGTGGGCAAAGATTTGTGGTCACCTTATAGCTGCTAATATTTGGAAAATAGCAGTACCTGAAGCTCAAGGTAGTCAAAATCCAAACGGTGGCTGATGAACATCTGTTCTTCTCTGATTTGCCCTTCTAGAAAGTGAAACATGCCAAAATTACCTCCTTTGGCAAAGAGTTCAGCCTAAATCCTTTGTATGCAGCCCTGTGCCGTTTTTGTTCTAACACACAGCGCCATCTGGAGGAGAAGAGCTGAACTGTTGCTTTCGGTACAAGAATTTCGAATCTGCCCAGAATGCTCTTTTGCAGGAGAAGGAAAAGCTGGCTGTGCATCTCTGTATTTTCTCGCTCCTCTACTACAGTCCTGGGACTTTTTCTGAAGGAAGTTTATTTGTAAGCACTTCCCCCTTTCCCCCAACAGACGCGAAACCTTTGATTTTGATGATGACTGCGACAGCTTGACATGGGAGGAGAATGAGGACACTTTGCTTCTCTGGGAAGACTTCACCAACTGCAACCCCTCGATTGATCTCCCGGGAGAGGTGAGCTTGGACGTGTGCTGTTCCCCTCATTCCAGAAGAGCATTTATGCCTGCTCCGTTACATTCTTTTCCTTCAGCCATACTGAAAAGCCGATTTGCAAGTGTTTGTAAGTGTGGGTCTGCTCAGCTTGAGTCCTTAGAACATATTTGATTGGAGTGTGCAATCCAGTCTGTTCTGAGACAAGGTATTTGTCCTCCCTTTTCATAGGGCATGTGAATTATCATCTCAGGAATTGTCCAGTTCCTTGTAGACGAGGAGTGGAAAACTACTTTAGCAGTTGCTAAATATTTAGCTGCAGTGTTTGCCTATTAGCGGATTAGATCTGTCTGTTCATGGCCTTTGAGTCAGAAGAACAGCAAGATAAGAAGAATGTAAGAAGAGCTGTGCTGCTCAAGGCGTGGCCCACGGCAGCCTGCTCAAGAGTCACTTTCAGCTGTGTGGGTGGAGTCATCTGACTTCACTGTCCCTAACATGGGGCCAGGCTATAAAGAGGTGCGGTTTGCGAGTGACCGTAAGAGCAAGCCAGACTCTCCGCACGGCTCTAGCAGGCTTCAAGATCAGTGAACGCTCCATGTTGCAAAGATGAAAACAGACATGTTAGCTTTGCTGCCTGACTTTGCAGGGAAGTGTGTTGAATCTGATGGCACAGGGCAGTGTGTTGGGAACAAAAATAGAAAAGAGCTAACATAGCAGTCAAGTTAGAAATGGTGTTCGCTACATTTAAGAGGCTGCTTTTCTCTCTTCTGCTTCAACAGCTGTGTGTGTTTCCTCCATACATCGGCCAGTACTCAGTGCTGTGTACCTTGTCTCGCCTTCCACGATAATGTTGGGTTTCTTGATTAGTTGTAATTCGAACTCACACACCAAGAGTCATCAATCTGGGAATCATGCAATTGTGCTTCACGTGGGGCCTTCTGCGATCACAGGAGCTGGTGACTGGAAGCGTCGGTCGCACCTTCGCTTTCCTGTAGACAGCAGCCACGATTTTGAAAGTAGGGATGAAGAGGAGCATTGCCAAGCCTCTAGGAGTAAAACCTTTTCTGCAGGCCTGGTTATTCTTGTTTAAACTAGAGAGGGAAGCTTGCTTGCATCAACTTGAGAACTTTTGCAACACAACAGTCTGTTGGCCAAAAGGAGCAGGTGTATTTTACAAAATTTATATCCTATTTTTCTGTCCAATCGAGGCCACAAAGGCAGCTGATGATTAAAAATAGCTTTGTTAAAATATTTAATGGAACCAATCTAGACTAAAATACACACGTCAAACACAAAGACAGCAATTAAAACAAAGCAGGAGAAGAGGCGCCATTGAGGGAACGCCGGAGGAAACAAGTCTCCACCCACTGGGAGAAGACAGACAGAAGGGGATAGACGAATGTCGTGTGAGCGGGGGGGAGGGGGGGAGTTCCATAATTTTGGTGCCGCAGCCAGAACAGCTCGTCTTGGCTTGCCCACCCAGTTTAACTTCAGAAGGGGGCAGCAAGCATAGCCAGCTTCAAGGGGGGATTGGATAGACATCTGGAGCAGAGGTCCATCAGTGGCTATTAGCCACAGGGTATTGTTGGAACTCTCTGTCTGGGGCAGTGATGCTCTGTATTCTTGGTGCTTGGGGGGGGCACAGGGGGTGGTGGTTTCTAGTGTCCTGGTGGCTCCTGATGGCTCCTGGTATTTTTGACCACTGTGTGAAACAGAGTGTTGGACTGGATGGGCCAGTGGCCTGATCCAACATGGCTTCTCTTATGTTCTTCTGTGACACTGAGTGTTGGACTGGAGGGGCCACTGGCCTGATCCAACATGGCTTCTCTTATGTTTAGCCATTGGGTAGGTTCATATGGGAGCATCCATGGGAAGCGTGTTCTCCAAGACTGGGAAGCTGCTGCAGCAATAGCCTGAGCATTATCTGTTGTCTGCCTGGTGCCTACCAAAGAGATTATGCTCCAAAGCGCTAATGCTGCAAAATGCAGCAACTTGCCTCCCGTGAGACTGAAGTGGTTTAGCCCGGGGCTGGAATTAGTGACAGGTTATTTGCATGCCGCCCATATGCGGTTGTAAAAGCGCAGCGATCAGGGGAGCATTAGACTCCTGGCCTACCATGCTGCAGCTCTAAAGGTTTAAGAGTCTTCAATCTCTCTGACTGAAATCACATAATGAAATGGTAGATCTGCATATAGACGGAGGTTGGGAATAACAGCCGATTGGCTCAAATTACCCTTGTCTGGCTCTGCACTTTCTCCACGCCTCTGGTTCCCAAGGTGGGATTGAGACGCTTCAGGTGCTCTCCCCAGCTTAGCCATCCAGTTCTGGAACCGCTGCAGGCCTTGAGTCCGCCTCTTTCTCATCTTCTGTTCTGCGGCCCCTGGCCCAGGAACGCTGAGCGCCTGTGTGGTGGTGTTATAGTGACCTAATTGCACACAAGCTCCCTGTCCTGGAGGCGGCTGGCTGGCTGAGTGAGTCGCACTCCTTTGCTCACCTGTGCACAATGTTCCCTTTCAGCAGGAGGAGAACTTGGGCAACTTGATCCATGAAACGGAGTCTTTCTTCAAAACAAGAGACAAAGAGTATCAAGAGACAATAGGGCAGATTGAGGTAAGAAGCCGAACATCTCTGCTGCTTGCCGAGGGGAGCAGTCAGACCTCTGCCCCTGTGCTGAGGGAGCCTATTCACATCGACTACAATGAGCACTGCCAAGGAACGGAATCTGAGGAGAGGGCAGGGGGCAGCACTGCTAGCCTAGTGCTGAGGCGTCATTTCATTCTCCAGCTGTGTGGGCTGAAGGAGAGAGCGCTGCACTGTAAAGCGGTAGATTGCCAACCTGAGAGGATGCGGAATAACTTTGGGGTGGGTCAGGCAGTGGGGGGAGTGGCTCCAAGAAAAGAAAGAGTCAGGCTGCTTGATGCACCCTGAAGGGTTCTGCTGTGCGCAGCACACCCGAATGTTTGCAAGTGTTTGGAGCTGTCAGATGGCAGCCTGGTTCCCACGGGGCAAATTCTCCTCTTCTGCTGGCAGCTGAACTGTGGCTTGCCCTCCTGATGGGGAATCAGCACAGGCCTCCCCTGACCCAGTGCTTGACTGCTGTGTCCCTCTGCTTTTGCACAGCTGGAGCTGGCCACGGCCAAGAGCGACATGAACCGCCACCTCCACGAGTACATGGAAATGTGTAGCATGAAGCGGGGCCTGGATGTGCAGATGGAGACCTGTCGCCGGCTCATTAAAGGCTCTGCGGAAAGGTAAGGGAGGGCAGTTCCTCGGTGGGCCAAAGCGTGTTGGAATCTGGCTCATTTATTTGTTACTTCAATTTCTCTACTGTTCCTCCACAAAGAGGGGCTCAGAGCAGTTCACAACAGCATTAAAACAGCGAAAACAAACGTAGTTAGTGTAAAATACAGAGTGTAAAAAAGCTGACAACTTGACAGCAGTGGACCCAGCATTCAGCCCTCGAAAGACAAAAAGCTCAGCCTTACAGGGTTCCTGAAGGGTTCAGGAGTTGCAAGTCTTTCCCAGGAAGGACCGGCTAGACCAGGGGTGGCCAAACTTTGGCTCTTTCGCACACATTGTGTGGCTCTTGGAGTCCCTACTGTCCTGCTGGCTGGCTTGGAGAAGGCATTTGTCTCTTTAAATCACTTCTCCAAATTAAGCCAGGTGGCGGCTTAGAGAATCCCCTTAAAGTTGTTTCTTTCCACCTCTCTTCCTCCCATCTATTTGCCTTCCTTCCTTCTTGTCTTGCGGCTCTCAAACGTCTGATGTTTATTTTATATGGCTTTTACAATAAGCAAGTTTGGCCACTCCTGGGCTGGACTGAGATGGGGAACAAAATCCATGCAGTGCCTTCTATTGAGCGACACGAAAACATTGGGCCAGCCTTCAGGCTCATCATTCGTTTCTAGCCCGAGGAAGAATTCTGATAAGCTTGAAAGCTCACAGCATGTTTGGTTGACCCTGATAAAAAGATCGCATGGATTTTGTTTCTTGGTCTGATTTTTGCATGGCCAATACGACTGTTTACAACGTTTTGAAAAAACTGAGGTTGGCCTTTTTTACCCCTCTGTTGTCACCTGAGGAGTAAAACAAGAAAAACACTGTGTAACTATATGTTGTAAATAAATGCCAAACACATTTCTTACATGCAATTCTCATCTATTATTCATATCAGTTTCATAAAGCAATAAGTCTATTGTCCATAAATCCAACACAAACAAAGTTCCAACACTGGATACCATGAGAGGTACTACAGTCTGCTTTTTTTTACATCCCTCTGGTTGGCAAATGCAGACGGTACCAACTGATGTGATTCTGGTATTAGGGTTTGAAGAATCTTTCGGGCTCAAGTGCCGTGTTCTACTGGAGAAAGTTTTTCTTCCAGACGTTTCGTTCTCAGCTGCGGAGAACATCCTCAGTGGCGTTGCAGCCGGAGCAGGCGCTCTGACCTTCTTGGCTGCTGTGCATTGAGGTCACAGAACAACCAGCACATTCCAGAGAACAATCAGCACAATCAACAACCATCTTCCTTATCTTCACACCCCTTCCAACCCTCCCAGCAATCAACACAGAACAATGGTCACATTCCACAGCCAGTTTCCTTATCACCACCCTTCCAGGAAGCCCCGCCAAACAATGGGTACATTCACAAACCAATTGCCCTCTCACCACACCCCTCCAGCCTAGAAATAGCAGCTCTCCAGCAGCCCTGGCCTCACTCAATGCACAGCAGCCAAGAAGGTCAGAGTGCCTTCTCCGGCTGCAATGCCACTGAGGATGTTCTCCGCAGCTGAGAACGAAACGTCTGGAAGAAAAACTTTCTCCAGTAGAACACGGCACTTGAGCCCGAAAGATTCTTCAAACCTTAATGATGATGCCAGCCGTGAAAACCTGAAATCTTTGATGATTCTGGTATTCTTTCTAGGGTAGCAGTCCTCAACCCAACAGGTGTGGCTACACGAGTCCTAGGTTCAAGTCGTGTTTCATTTGCCACTTCTGCGTCTCCAAATTTTATAATCCGGAACTTAACATAAAAATAAAATCATAATATTAAACATAACTATTCATATACAACACTTCCAAGTTCAGACCAGCAGTCAAAAACGTACCCGGTGCTAAGGCAACAGCTCACATTGCTTTGTTACATCTCATTAGTTTGCACGAATGGTTCTCAACATAGAGCACCTAAGGAGTGGCAGTGGAGCCATTGAAGGGGCCACTCAAACTGTTGTGTGTTAGTCGGACATGACAAGGCTCTTTGGAATGACTAGAGGCACCATTTGACCAGTCTGACTTCAGGGGAGCTGGCTATTGTGATACACCTTTTTGTGCTAATTCCTATACACCTCCTACCCTTCCTCCTAGGGAGGTCAAGGGGCCAATAATAGAGCCAGCCCATTTTTATCCCATTACAGTGCAGCGGGTTATGCTGAATGTGCAACTGGCTCCAGGGGATTCAGTTGGCTGTGTGACTGAGCGGAGGTCACCAGCATTTGGAAGGGTCTCCAGCATTTCGAGAGGGCACTTCCTCAGAGGGCTGTTTCCCAGCTCATCTTGGGACCTCAGGGCCATGCAAAAGATTTGGTGCACCTCATCATCTGCCCTCCGTTAAACACGACAGCCTGACCAGTCCCTTGGCTGCATCCTGCCCTGGCTGAGATCGGCTGCGGCTCCCTGCTTGCTCACCCAATGAACCCTCCTCTTCTCTTCCACAGAAACTCCCCCTCTCCCAGCTCTTTAGCCAGCAGTGACTCAGGAAACACGGACGAGATTCAAGATGAGTTTGACAGAGAAGCAGATGTGGAGCCGATGGTCAGCTGATGAAGACCCAGAGGGTTCCGATGAAAAGGGAGGAGGAAACAAAAAAACTTTGGAAAAGGATCGTGTTCAGAAACATTGAGACATCAAAGACTTCCAAGCCCTGGCCGAGGGTTCCTGAAGATCAGTGCACTTTCCACCCCATCTGAGGATTGGTGCTGTAATAATTTCTATTGTACAAACGACAAATGTGGAGTCCTGCGGGAGGAAAACCGATGTTTTAATTGTGCCTTTGCCCCAAGCTGAGCCACTTGGCGCTCTCCTGTATTCTAACCGTTCTTTTTGTAATAACAAACACAGTAGCAAAGGGATGTGTTGATGGCAGAAGTGCAGGACTTCCAGGAGCTGTTGCGCAGTGCACGGTGGGGGGGGGGTGCTGACAGATCTATCTACTGATGTCCAGTCGCAACACTCCGTCGTGGTCTTCTAGCGGTGCCTGCTGCCAGCTCAGGTACTTCGGCCGGTCTGTTCCGAGAGCCCCCCATGGCACGTGGGAGGAGACTTCCCAGCGACCTGCACAAAACTGTTCTGCCGGAGTTCAGAGTTCGTCAGGAGGGAGTGCTCAGCGTGGCGGCAAGGCCCGCCGGAAAGTGTAGGCCGGTGGTGGGGACTGTCACTGTTAACGTCTATGCAAAAAAACCAACAGCACTCGCCTTATTCCTGTGGAATGTTTGGTCCTCGCTGGGCTTCTGTGTCTCTTGGCAGAAGGGAAGCTGCCCGTCCCGGTTTTGCACATCGCTGCGGTCTGTGGAGCGCCCAGGCTGGTGTGTCACAGTTGCAGCTTTCTGTGATCCTTCCGTTCCTGAATGACTTCTTTCCTTTTTGCCTTGTTTTTTTGGGGGGGTCATCTCCTTTTAGCCACCAGTGCTTTTTCCTAAAGAAGTTGCTGTTGGGGAGGGGGACTCTACTTTTGTGCAGTTTTCATCAACTTGGAGCATGACAGCCGTTCTTGCGGGACAAGCTCACTCGCCATCCTGTGGATCAGTGTTAAGTAATTTATGGGTGTCCCTGGCCCATGTCTGAAGCACCTCTGGCTCTCTGTGGCTGCCAGAACTGCAGCCGCCGTCAGCTGCCTTTGTTTTCTCACGGGGGGTGTGAGTGTGTGGGTGAGGGGGAGATTCTGGCACGTGCAATAGCAATAACAGTGAAAGGGCAGCAGCTTTGGCTGGCAAGGCCTTGGTGGACGGGCAGGAAGCACAGTTCTAGATGTATGCCTCAGGCACGGCACTCTAGTCTGTGCCTGTTCTTCAGATACGCTGAGAATCAGTGTATGGTGCAGGGTTTTTCAAAGAATTCCAGTGTATCGGTGTTGACTCCCTCAAACGGAGGGGTAGCAGCAGTGTGCTTTTTCTCTGGCAAAGGCAGTGCCACTGAGCCTGGCCAGTATTGCCCTCTATGCCCTGACTTCTGCATCAGAAGGCCATTTGCCAAACAGCTCTCTAGGCCTTGGGGGTAGCCTCTTTGCCATCTTGATCCGTTTGCTGTGGCTTTCAAGCCACAGGAAGGAACGGCCAGATTCGGAGGCATAACGGAAGTCCCAGCAAGTGTCTTGAGGAGAGAAAGCCAAGGTTTATTTCTCTCCAAAATAAAAGAGACATTGTGAGACCATTTTGCAAATTGGCCCTGATAAAGTGGTGCAGAGTTGGAGGTCTCTGTTTTTCCTTTAGCTTGCACAGCCTCAGGGGGACATCAGCTGGGTTGCAGAAGGGGATGCGCAGGGCTTGGGTTGGACACGATCCTGCCGCAGCTGCGTCTCACCTCTTCGAGGGAGTTGGGCTCCTCCGGACTCCCTCTGCTGTGGAGACAGAAGAGCTCTCTGCAGATTCGGAAGTGAGACTCAGAGTTCCTGTTCTCTTGAAGAGGTGCAGTGTCAAAGTGGACTTTTTGTGTGTCCAAGTTTGCTTTTTGAAACTGTCAGCTTGGTTTTTTACCTCTAGTTAAGAAACTTTATTCTGTATCATCGTAACCTTTTCAACACTTGTGTTGTACCTTTTGTGTCGAGTCCTTCCTTCCCCTGTTTTGAGAGCAGAATCTTTCATTCCAGTGCAGATGTGGTTTTTTTTGTATTGCCTTTCTAGCCCTTTAATGCCCACAGACGGGATTTGTCAAAGCCTGGCCGCACTCACCTGTGGGAGGCTGGAACTTGGGCCTTTCATCAGGTGGGCGGGTGGGGGAGGGAGGTCTAAGCCTGAGTTTGGACATTTGCTGCTTTCTGCATGGCTTCGCCAGGTGCCAGGGCAATCTTTGCCAAAGTTGGCATTGCCCAGGTCCACTTGTAAGTCCATTAAAGGGTAATGACTGTTGCTCAGCACCCCCCTCCCCCAATTTTTTTGAGAATGTCTTCTGTAGGAGAGAAATCAAGCCATTTAAATAGCCGTCCTCTTTCATTGCTGCTAAGCTTCTTTATACTTTTTAAAACATTTATTTCCCGCAAGCATGGTCCTGTGCTTTTGCTTTTAATGACTGGCATGTGGAAGTAGAGAATGGAGTGGGGGCAGGGTGGGGAGTAGGTCAGGTGGGGGGGGCATGTAAGTGGGCAGAGGGTGGCTGATTCCCTTCCCACAGTCGATCCTGTAGCTGTAGGTGGCGCTCCTAAGACAGGAGGCCTATTGTTTGTATCTGTAGAGGTAGAAGGGATTGATTCCCTGCATAATAAAGGTGGAATGGAATGATAGCGGTAGTGATCGGGCGCGGGGTGGGGGGTGGGTCGGTGTCTTATGTGCTACCAGTACTTATATTGGTCTTAACTTTTGAATGGGAGCGTCAGCATAGATATCGAATAGCTCCAGCACTTACTAGTTTCCCTTTTGTGTTGTCTTATTTTCCAGCCCCCACGGCTGTCCAAGCCGACCAGGGTTCTGTTACATTTGCCTTTTTGTATGCAGGTCACAACCAGATGAAAAGCTTGTCAGGAAAAAAAAATGCTGGACATAACTTTGACCTTTTTTCTTCTTCTGTAAAGCTGTAAATACTTTATTTTCTATTCCTAAGGTGGTGTCATATTGACACTTTTTTTTAGATGTAAACTTGGAGAATCTTGTTTCTGTCGTGATTTTTAAAGGGGGCAGGGTTTGAAGCGAACACTTTTGTTTGCCTCTTAGCGAAAAGATCAAATTCCTAAAACAGGACGCAGAAACAGGCTTGCTCTCACTGGGCAGGCCGTGCTGCTACTCAGTGGAGGCATGTTTTTTAAAAAGTTCCAAAGAATTATAAATGTAGAGCATATTTCAAGGGATTTGATACTTTCCTTTTGGCACAGGCAGCAAATTAGGAAGTCTGCGAAGCAGGTGTTAAGGACACAAGACTGATGAAATTTACTTGGCTAAATGTGTTCTCTTTGAACCACATTTCAGCGGAGGTGTGAAGTTCAGATATCTTCACCTCTGTTTGGCAGCACTAGGGAGGGGTACAGGTGGCTTATAACTGGTTCTTGGTGCTGCAAGACATGCTCTCCCTTTCTGCCTGCCGTTAAAAAAAAAAGGTGTGACTGTTGGAGCAAGTCCTCACCTCCCACTAGAGGGCAAGCACACCGCAGCCTTCCTTCCTGAGGGCTCCGAATATGTTATTCAAAAAGCTAGGGGTTCTGTTTTCCCTGTGTGTGTGTGTGTGTGTGAGAATGGGAGCAAAAATGAAGATAAGGATCAGATATTCAATTTGGGATTGTTTGTGTGTATGTGTTTTTAAACAGGTCAAACGCAGCTTCTGCAGAAAAGGGGGAACTGGAAAATTACTGAAAATCAAAGCGTGCTTTGAGCTATATCGGTTAGCTCGCTGACATATTTCTAAGCAGAAGGCTGGTTTATAAATGGAAGCATGATTTTTGCCTGGAAGCATTTGGCAAATTAGAATCTGAATGATGGGAGCTGGGAGGGGTGCCTCATTCTCCCACCACTTAGTTTTGGAGTGGCGCAGGGCTAGTGGTGCCTGCCTGCCAAACAGCATGAAAATCCAGGCCCGGTAATTTTTGAGAATAGGCAGTTTTAATCAGGTGCTGCCTGACTTTCGGCTAAGGTGTTTTGTGCAGCTGTGCTTGGCTTGGAGGGCGCAGACGCCACGCTCCAGAGTTGCATTGTCCCTAGAAGCAGGGATGGAATGGAGTGCTTATGCCACCCAGCTAGTGTTGTAGAGGAAAGATTTGCCCCAAAGTGGCTGCTTCCCCCCGCCCTTGCTGTCACTGAATTTCATGCAGCACCAGAACGGTGCTTCTGCAAACCATGGTGTGTGAAATGACCACTAGTTTCTGGTCCCTGCTTGCCAGGTCCGAAGCCCTGATCCCATGCAAGACGCATTTATGTATGAACTCCTCCATTTGCACCCAGGTGTGCAAAGGAACTTGCAGACATCTGCTGTCTGCACAGATTGGGAGGGGAAGCTTGCATGCGGCAGAGTTCTGTGTAGCCGATCACTCTGTCACAGTCTCTGCCTTGACACGGGGAGAGGGGCTACGGCAGTGGTTCTCCGCTGGAAAAGGGGGCAAGCTGTGAAGCAGCCGATTTAGTGTCTTGTGTAATTCTGCAAGTGGCACAGCTGAGAATATTATAAACTTTCTCTCCCTAGACATTTGTGGATAACTTGCAGAGGTGAATTTGAAAGCCGAGCCCTGTGCTGTACTGACCTGCACTCTTTTGTGGGGGAAGCCGGAAGGCTGGCATCTGTGTGCCCATCTTGGCAGGAAAGCAAGGGCAGAACTGATTTTTAAGCAACCTACTTTCAAAATATTTACTCCTGGGCTGGAATTTCAAATCTTCTTGGTACATTTGGTCATTTCTGGAAGGAAAAGTGGGCAGGTGAAGCAAAGACTAAGATTTTTTTTGAGAGATAGTATTCATATCGACTTACCCGTGTCCTTTTGACAGGCTTGTAAATGCCGCGTGTCTCGTCATTGTTGGCTATCACAGTCTCCTGACCTCGGCAAGCAGGAAAGGGATACCCAGCAAGGGTTTTTTTTGTTTCCTTTGAGGCTACATACATAGCTGGGCAGGCAGGCAAAAAACTGTTGTCTTGAGCTACTGACACACGGGGGACTTTCACGCAGGGCTTCTCTCTGGCATCTGGGCAGGTCCTTTATTAGGCAAAGTGAATGGTGGCACCTCTGAGAAGTGGTGAGTCAAAGTGTGTTTGGTTGTCTTGTTGCAGAAGCGTTGGCAGTTGGCAGGCAATGTAGGAGTGGGGCAGGGGGCACTGCAGTGCCAGCAGCAACGGGACATTGGCAGGGCTGCCTGAGACTGAACATGGGTGCAAAAGGCTTTCCCTGAGTGGGGGTGGAAGAAATCTTCCAAGTTCTTCAAATGCTTCCAGGAGTGCATGGTGAGTGGGTGGTGGGCAGAAAGTATGTGGGGTCACCGTCCTTCCCCCCCGAACTTCCTGAAATCATGTAAATTTATTTTACAGTCATGGAACTGGCTGCTTAACAGAGTGGGGAAATGAAACAGTGTGTATTGTATTGTTGTACATATTGTGCTTTCTGTTCTGTATATGAGCATATTTTAAGGGTGTTGGGGATATTACCAGATGTATGTATTTGCACTCTGGTTGGGAGAGAGATCCAAGGGTGAACCATTTCTTAAGCTTGCTCTAGAAGGGCCCCCCGCCCCATTTTTTGCTTCATTTGGGCCAAAGTGGACCTTTCACTTCACTCGCTGGCCTCTAGCTCCGTAGCAGAGCCCATGAGTGCTCTTACACGGATGGCCCAAGGACATGGAACGCTCACCAAAGCTGTGGCTGCCTGGGCCCTTCTGACTCTTATTTTTCAGTGGTTCATCACCGCTTGCCTGTGAGTGCCAAAAGGACACGCAGTCTGGAGTCCTCCTTCCCCCTTTTTTGGTTCCTTCCATTTTGAAAAGGGACCCTGTTCTGCTTGGCCCTCTTGTGCTGTCGGCTCAGGAGCTGTGATACATGGTTCACCCTCAACTTCTCAAATACTAGCTGAAGAACCTTTTTTCCTTCTTTCATGTACCAAATGGGCTTCTCTGTAGAGTGGAGACTGCCCTGAAGCTTCGCTGGTGGGGAAAACGGGTAAGGAGGATGCTTTGTTGAAAAGGAAGACCCCCCCCCCCTACAATAAATGCCAGACTTCCTGGTTACCGAAAGCTTGGCGTCTGTCTCTCATTCTTCTGGTGCCAACTGCAGAGCCTGGCAGTGCCAGGTGCATCTGTTACTGCTTGTGGAAAGAGCCCTCTGCCTAACTTGCTGTCACCCACTGCCACACCCTTACAGCCAGGTACTGGCCGACAGCACTGCCGTAATGGGTGGAGCCCAGGGGCTCTGCAGGATCAATGGCTTCAGGGCTTTAGACTGTGAAGGGTGGAGTCCTACCTGTCTCTCTTACCCAGCTGAGTCTTTGACATTGGTTGGAGGCAGTCAGGAAGGGAAAGCTGTAAAGCTGCTGCCTGCCCTCTCCTGAACTAGTGTGTAAATAAAAACTGATAAGAGACACCATCAACTTTAAACAACCAGACAGTGGACAGTGTAATGTAGAGAGGCCAGTGGTGTTCTGACCAAGCTTGCACATAGAACTTCAGATAGACATGAGCATGCAGCAAAAAGACATTCACAGAAGACAGTTCAAAAACAGTCTTTCCAATCATAAAGGAGTAACAATTCACTGCCACAGGAGGTGGTGGCGGCCACAAGCATAGCCAGCTTCAAGAGGGGGTTAGATAAAAATATGGAGCAGAGGTCCATCAGTGGCTATTTGCCACAGTGTGTATATATATATATATGTGTGTGTGTGTGTGTGTGTGTATAAATTTTTTGCCACTGTGTGACACAGAGTGTTGGACTGGATGGGCCGTTGGCCTGATCCAACATGGCTTCTCTTATGTTCTAACAATATTCCAGTGTTTAGTTCATAGAACTAAAGAAAGCCCTTCCAAAGATGTCTGTTCTAGATATGAAGACGTTTCATCCGTCTTTCTTCAGTTTGGAGGCTTATTTATCACTGGAACCCAATCTTTACAATACTTCCTTGGAAGACCAACAAGGTTCAAAACATATCTGTTGGATTTCCAGGTTCTCCTGGTCTAGAGCAGGCGTCATCCCTAAAAGCACGAGAAGAAGAGAGGCCGGGATGGCCAGAAATAGGCACCTGACATTTGCTAGGCTGCTGGCAAAACTAACCAAGGGCGGGGGGGGGGGGGGGATGTGTGGTGGTTTGGTGTTCTTGAAAGCTGTCTGGAGCAGGGCTCTAGAGAAGCAGCAGGTGTCCATATTCCCTACCTAGATGAACATGAGGACGACAGGTTGTTGGGCAGGGCTGAAAAGTTGAGCTTTGCCAGGGCAGCTGTGGCCTCTGCCAGATGCCGTCCTGTGGAGGGGCTCTCTCTCCATGGCTCTCCTTCCTTCTCCCCCTGCTGCTTAAAGGGAACCTGCAGTTATTTTGAACCAAAGCAAGTCTTGAATGCCTTCTGTGGAAAGGGGCAGGGCTTGCCATAGCTGGGTGCGCTTGCACTCCCCCCTGGCGCAGGCAAGGGCTGCCCCCGCTCTCTGGTTCTGGGGCTTCACGGGAGGGGGTCCACAGCACCCTCCCTGCCCCCTTACAGTCTGAGCAGGTCTGAAGGATCCAGGCAGAGTAAATGAGAAACAGCTTATTAGGCACACATTACCAAAGCCAAGTAAGAATGTTTATGAACCAGAGCAGAGTTAAGAGGGGGACACGACAACTACGCAGGGCAAAACACACAGGCCGTTTTCGCACTAGCGTTTGCTCCAGCGTAGCGCCCCATTTACCTCCGGATCTTCTCTTGGATTTCGCACATGTTGCTCCGGCGCTGCGGTTTGCTCTGGCGCTTCAGGGATTTTACGCCGGAGTATGTTTTTCGGCATGCTGCCGGAGTTTCCGAAAACCTCTGGATCCACTCCGGATCCACTCAGCGGAGTTTGCTGTGCGAAATCCATCCACGCCGGATCGACTGCTTTGTGGGCGTCACCCTCTCCCTTTCCGTCCTCCCACCCCATCCACCCGCTTGGCCAATCATCAGCCTTTCGCGGCGCTTCCCCAAAGTGCCGGCACGGCCATTTTTTTTTTTTAAACTTCACAGTTTTGCGTAATAGCGATATTTCAAAATTAACAAATAGGGAAAAAAAAAACCCTCCTGGAATAGCCTCAATTGCCACTTCAATTGGTTTCGTTAGAATTTTTTTTATTGACTTTAGTTGCGTTATTTCGCTGTTGCGTTATCTCGATAATGCGAAAGCGAACATTGTTTGGGGGGGGGGAATCTAGTGCTTCAGAATTTGGGGGGGGGAATCTAGTGCTAGGATTCTCCACTGTGAATGCTTCTGTTAATACATGAAGGGCTGTGGAGGATTCTACAGCTGCAGCCAATCCATAAGCAGCAGCAGCACACGTGATGCGGTTTGTCCACGAAAAGAAGGGGAGGGATCAGCTCGATGTTACGTTAGTACGTTAGTACGTCATTACGCAACCAGACTTGCGCTTAAAAAAAAAATGATTGACAGGGCATCAAACTCAAGCCGATGCCAGTGGGAAAACGATTTGAGCCGGGGCTTCAGGGAAGGCGACTCCGCAAAGAGTCACTAGTGGGAAAACGAGAAAAATGATCCGGACATAATTGCGCCGCGGAAAAAGGGGAGCAAACGCTAAGTGCGAAAACGGCCACAGAGAAGAAGCCAAGCTCTGCCTTATTCCATATCTACCATTTGGGGAGGGGCTGCTTGGCATGCAGAAGGTCCCAGGTTCAGTCCTCAGCATTTCCAGGTAAAAAGAGCAGGCAGGAAGTGACGGGAAAGGCCTCTGCCTCAGACCCGGGAGAGCCATTGCCAGTCTGAGTAGACAAGGCTGAGCTGGATGAAACAAGTGTAGAGCCACTTCACCTGCTCCTCTCAGTACCTGAGCCCAGTAGGCCAGGCCTATCCACTATGGGGTGAGGGATCTGCGACCTCGTTACCACTCAGCTTCAGGAAGCAAACAGGCTCTCTCTGCAGGGCCGGATATGCTGTTTGCCAGATGTCTGCCACGGGGCCTGCCTCTATTCCCCCTGCCCTCCAATCCTGAAACTTGCCAGGTGCCTGGAAGATGTAGGTGTGTGTGTGTGTGTGGGGGGGGGATTTGGCAGCCAGGTCTGAGGCTGTGTTGAGGCCCATGAGCTGCTCTACCATGTGACCGTGGGCTCATAAAAACACTGTTCACAGCTAACAAACCCACAATACAAAAGCATCACACCAAGTAAAACTTCAAGTGGAGTGAAGGCCCATCAGTAGCTATTAGCCACAGGTTATTGTGGAGACTCTCTGTCTGGGGCAGTGATGCTCTGCATTCTTGGTGCTTGGAGGGGGGCAACAGTGGGAGGGCTTCCAGTGTCCTGGCCCCACTGATGGGCCTCCTGATGGCAACTGGTTTTTTCTTTGACCACTGTGTGACACAGAGTATTGGACTGGAGGGGCTATTGACCTGATCCAACAAGGCTTCTCATATTCTTAACAGTCCCTGTCTGGGGCCAAATGGCTGCTGGAGATGGAGTCTCTAACACTACCAGCTGGAGAGAGGCTGCTGAGCAACCCTGGTTTCCAGGAAGGGACTGTATTAGCTGATGACTTTGGTTACAAATCATTTGAGTAGAACTTTTTCAAATAGCCACTTCTTTCCATCTGGGCCATCACACTTTTCTTCTATTTGCAAGGTAACAACAGGGGCAAGTCTAAAAGTACAGATTGAGGCCATTATAATAAAAAATCCTAAACAAAAACTGAAGGGCTTTTTGTCTGGCTTCTGCTGTCCTTTTAAATTAGTATATGCTTTACTATGGCTCAAGACAATTTATTAATTAATTTCATTTATTAATTACAATAAGACGTAGGTGGGAGAATTTTGTGGCACATGGCTACACATTTTAAAAAAAACCCTTCAACTTCTCTGGCTGATCCATACTTAGGATAAAATAGCAGTTGCCCCTTTCCCCAAGCACCATTAATGAAATCATATTAATGCTTGTATTTGCATTTCATGGGTTTTTTTTTTAAACTAATGAGCATTTTGGCAACCAACGCAGGTGGGATGAAAGTGGTCTTCCCAGTTGGGCATGAAACTGAAACGGCATTTGTATGCTCCCAAGCAGGCCTCAGATTCAGCAGGAGCTCACAGGAGCACAGCTCCTGAACCTTTCTGAGGGTTCCCCCTCTTCCTCCCTACCTACCTTGTCCAATTGAGTAGTAGGTGCAGCTGCATAACAATCCCTGGATGAGGAGAGCGGGTAGCCAGCCAGCCACCAGGGGCTTTGCCACACCCCCAGCAGCCCTCATTAACCCTTGGAGAAGCCCGCACCACCCTTTCTCCACTTCTGATGTGATTTTGGGCAGCAGGTGGCTTGCTGGCTTTTTGACTGGGGGGGCAGCCCAGAAGAGCCCCGGGGCCAGTGAGCCTTGCTTGGGCTGGCTGGATCTCTAGCCAGCCCAAGCAGGTCTCGCTTGGCTGGGGCTCTTTCTTCCATTGGGTTGCTTTTAGCTAGGTGGGACATATACTAATGAATTATGCTAATGAGCTCCACCACTTTTCTACAAAATGACCCCTGCTCCCAAGTGAGAGAGAACAGCAAAAGTGTGTGTCCATGCATACAACTTTGACTAAGCCTTGGCAAGCAGATACGTATCTACAGTGCCAGCCGGGTACATAGCTGGGTGGGGGGCAAAATTCATAGCCAGGATGCACCAAGAAGGCCTCTTTCCTCCACCTGAAGAGATGAGCAGGGTAGGCAAAGTCCTCATTGATCCGTCTTTCTCGTTTACTTCCGCCCCCCCCTTTTTTTTAACAAAGGAAAGGAAAGGTCCCCTGTGCAAGCACCAGTCGTTTCCGACTCTGGGGTGAGGCTGCTTTCACGTTTTCACAGCAGACCTTTTTACGGAGTGGTTTGCCATTGCCTTCCCCCAGTCATTACACTTTCTTCCCAGCAAGCTGGGGACTCATTTTACCGACCTCGGAAGGATGGAAGGCTGAGTCAACCTCAAGCCGGCTACCTGAACCAGCTTCCACTGGAATCGAACTATTTTGCAGCACTGCAGCGTTACCACTCTGCGCCACGGGGCTCTTTATTTTCTTAACAAAACAGGTGTGCAAATTCTAAGGACCGGGTCACACAAAAATCTAGGGAGAGAAGATTTTGTAGTGCTTCCTTAAGTGCATTGATACTTACTAGCTTTTCCTACTGTTCTTATAAAATTTTCTAAAGGAGGTCACAAATGAGCTTAAAGCTACTTCGAGCTAAAAATTCCCCAAACAACAAAAACCCAATTCCCTCTACCCAAAAAACCAAGCAGAAAGAAAACGAAAATTGGATGCAGACTTCATCTCTCCCCGCCAACGAGATAACTTACAGGGGTTAGGTGGGTGAGCAGGGGGTGGGGAAGCGAGATGTGATGCGCATGCCTCCTGGGACCGGGGCCCTATACTCGCCCCCCCCCCCCTTCTGCCAGTCCCCTTTTAAAGGCATTTTTGCTCGGTCAGTTTCAGTCCTTCTAGCGGGGGTTGCAACTCGAGGCCACCTCCTGATTGGCTACGGCGTTGCAAGGGCGGATTCTGATTGGCCGCGGCACTTTCCCGCCCCCTTCCTTAAAGACGAAAGGACGATACCATGCGCTGCTCCCGAAGGGGGGAGAGGGCGTTTGTTGAGCTAAGGAAAGGGGGAGTGTGTGATCTCTGGAGGATTGCCCCCCCCTCCGAAAAAGTTGGTTGTTTTCCTCTGCAAGGGAGCTTCGGGTCAGGCAGGTAGCAGCAGCTGTGCTCCTTCCCTGGAAAACCGAAACTGCAGGGAATTCCCCCCAAGCTCCGTGCGAATGGTTCGGTCCGAGTAGGATCCCTCTTCGGCGTGCGCGGCACCCAGCCTGGGGATTCCCTGCTGCGCCTTTCCTTCCCGGGACTGCGATGCTGCTGCTGCGGAGGAGCCTGTCCCTGCCCAGGGTGGGGTGAGTGGGGCTGAATAAGGGCGTGTGCGCATGCCCGAGCTTCTTCCCCCCTCTTTTATGGGAAGCCCCCCAGCCTAGAAGCAGCTGGAGTCTCCTGCAGAGTAGAGCTTTGCTGGCTCCCCATTGCTTTGGGGGTTTGTGCCCGGGAGGGGGGGTCCTTATCTCAGTGGCATTACCATAGTGGGTTCCGCCCCCTCTCCGTGCTTTTGGGGGTTGGACTTGGGGTTGGACTAGATGACCCTGGAGGTCCCTTCCAAATGATTCTCTGATTCTGTCTATGAGCTGCACTGGAAACCTTAATCGAAGGGCAAGGGAGAAATATTTCTAGAAATACACAATACCAGACAAGCTTGGTTGGCCTGCTCTGCTTGGTCTGCTCTGTTTGCCTTTCCTTTGGCAAAAATATAAGTAGTGTGCACAAGAAATAAGTACATAACAAAAATGTATAGACCCTGTGCCAGTTAGCAGAAGAGATCCAAGTGGGCAGCCGTGTTGGTCTGAAGTAGTGGAACAAAATAGGAGTCGATTGCACCTTTAAGACCAACAGGTAAGCTTTCGTGTGGTCTCTAAGCACACTTTGCCAAATTACACAGAAAAAAAATATCTCTTTAAGTGCACAGTATTTATATTTTTGCTGTTCTTCCCTGTGTAGCCGCTTGCTTTTCGTTGCCTTTCCTTTGGGGCAGCCTTCGTGGAGGGGGAGGGGGGCTGGAGCTCCCCTACGCAGTACAGAGGTGGGGGTGGGGAGGTTTCCTCTCTGCTGGTCTTATGGCAAGATAGGAGTCTCTCCATTCTGTTCTTTACCCCCTTGCAATTCTGCTCGGCTCCCCCTTCTAGGTAGGACGGCTCCCCTCCCCTGCCTTTATGACCCCTGCTCCCCTCCCGGGTCGAGGTTTTGCCCCCTTGGTTTTTTGGGAGGTGAGCCAGCTCCCATCTAGATCAGCCCTTCCCTCTTGCTGCGTTGCTTTCACTTTCACAATGGGCAGGCTGAGCCTTTGGGGTGGGGCTGGTCTGGCTTGGAAGCCGTGGCCATGGGGGAGAAGGGGGGCTCTGTGCATTTTTGTTGCCCCCCCCTAGCGTGTGGCGCTGCCAACCTCCAGGTGGGGCCCAGAGGCCTTCCAGAATTACAGCACATCTCCAGAAGTCAGGAAAGAGTTCCCTTGGGGGGAAATGGCTGCTTCAGAAGGTGAACCCTTCAGTTTTCTTTCCTTCCCCTTCTCAGCCCCTGCAGCTCCACCCCCAATCAGGAATTTCCCAATACACAGTTGGCAACCCTGAACGGGCTGAACAGCTGGATTCTTCCAGTCTCCACTCCTGGCAGACTCTGAATTTTCAGTCCTTTGCCTGGACCCAGAACCTCCCCACACTGCAAAGTGCAGGTCGCTGAGCCTGAATGTTTAAAGTGGGGGGGGGGGGGGGGAATGATCAGAACCCTGATCTGCTGCTATTGGGCAAGGCTCCCCCCTTGGAAGAAGGTGCAGGAGGTATTGTGGCATTTCCTCAGCCTTGCCTTCCAGGCCCTATATGGCCGAGGACCTGCCTACCTTAGGGACCGTCTCTCCCCGGATAAACCCCAGAGAGCACTGAGGTCAACAGGGAAGAACCTGCTGACTATTCTGGGCCAAAAGACGTAAAACTCCAGAGTACCCGTACTCGGGCTTTCTCCGTTATGGCTCCACAGCTGTGGAATCAGCTTCCAGAAGAAATGCGGGCCCTGCGGGACTTTGAACAGTTCCGCAGGGCCTGCAAGACCGTTCTCTTTCGAATGGCTTTCCCTGAGTAAACTGCTAAGTAAATTCACCATCTGAATAGCACCAACATACTAATATTAACTTATTGTTTTTAGAATTTTAATAGTTTTTAATTATCTGTTGGTTTATATTGTTAGTTATAACTCAATGTATTTTAACTCAATGTATAACTCAATGAATTTTGTTGTTAGCCGCCCTGAGCCTGCTCCGGCGGGGAGGGCGGGATATAAATAAAATGTGAATGAATGAAGCAGAATGAATGAAGCAGGGTCAGAGGGTCAAAGGCTTTGCAACCCAGCTGTGGGCTGAAGCTTCCGGCACATCTGGGGAGTTTGAGCCATAAGAGAGCACCTGGCTCCTTTTTGGGATGATGTCATTATCATGTTTCAAAAGGGAGTGGCCCATCAGCTGTGCTAAATGGAGCTTCCACAGCCAGCTGCAGTGTGCTTACAGGGGAGAAGACTTTCTCAGCTTCCCTCACCCAACAACAGGAGGCGGCTTTGGCCCCTCTTTCCCCTGTGGGTGGGGGACACTTCCTGAGAGCATCTGGGAGCCCCCATGGGAAACAGGAGGCTGAACTAGAGGCCAACCAAGCTTGTCTGGTATTGTGTATTTCTAGAAATATTTCTCCCTTGCCCTTCGATTAAGGTTTCCAGTGCAGTTCATAGACAGAATCAGAGAATCATTTGGAAGGGACCTCCAGGGTTATCTAGTCCAACCCCTTGCACAGTGCAGGGAATTCACAAATACCTCTGCCCATGCACAGATATCTCCAGTGACCCCTGCTCCATGGCTAGGAGATGGCAAAAACTTCTAGGATCCCTGGCCAAAATGGCTGACTAACCCCAAAGTGTCAATCAGCATTTCGCTGGGCGTGTAAGAAAAGGCCAGGAGAACTAAGCCCTGATGCAGCCCTTCCCACCCTCCTTCTCATGATCTGCCTAATTCACTGAATCAGCAATGCTGTCAGGTGGCCATCTAGCCTCTGCTTAAAAACCTCCTTACAGATAAATACAGTTCAAACTCTGTTTCCTCCCATGTGAACCTACCTCTGCACTCTGGACATCTTTGGTTGCCCCCACTAGCTAACGTTAGACAGGCAGCTGCTGTTGCCAATCACCAGGTGGTGGCTGGAGGTCTTTTGCATTACGGTTGATTTCCAAGCAAGAGATCAGTTCCCCTGGAGAAAATCGCTGCTTTGGAAGGTGGGCACTATGGCATTGTACCCCGTTGAAATCCCTCCCCACCCCAGACCTCACCCTTCTCATTCTGCACCCCTAAAATCTGCAGGTATTACCACCCTGGAGCTGGCAACCCTACGTGTGGAGCCCAACACCAAAACTTTGGAACTCTCTCCACAGTGCGATTGGTCTGTCTCCTATCGGTGTCTTTTGCCATTGGTTGAAGACTCTTTTATTTCGTCTGACATCTGCCCAGTCTGAGATAATGGCCCTCCTTCTAACGTTGTCTGTTTATGTTGTTTTAATTGAATCATTTTATAATTTTAACTGTGTTTTTAATTCCTCAAAATGTTATGATTTTTTAAAATGTGTGCTGTCTTGTAGAACCTACATGGGTGGAAGGGTGACATAAAAATGTTTCAAATAATAATTTGAGATGATAATTTATTGTAGCTTAGGCTACAATCAGATTTGTTTAAGCACCTCTTAAAAGGTGCTACGGGAGTCTTTACTATTTTGCAGCAACAGACTAAAATGGCTGACTCCTCTGGATAAAATAATGATGATAGTATTCCATTATTATTTCATGGATATCCCAGCACAGGAGTTTGGGATCTGGCACCCGCCTCTTCAGATGCAAAGAATCATCCCTCGTGAAAATCAAACAATATCATTACAATCTCCTTGGAACAGCAAGAAATTCAGACAACAATATCAACAATATTCAGAAAACAATATCATTATAATCTCCTCAGAACAGCAAGAAATTCTTCTTGGAACAGCAAGAAATTCAGACAGACAGAAGAGAAGTGGCGAAACATTCAGAGCTCAGAAAAATGCAGTAAAACCATTTTCACTTGGCATCAGTGGTTATAATTAAAAGCCTCAATTACTTTATAGCTCTTTAATCTTTATCCACAGATCAGCCATTGTAGATATAATGCCACAAAGCTGACCCTGAAGTGCTTGTGCGTGGTGGCAGCGGGCCTACAATGCAGCCGCCCTCCGTTGTCCTAAATCGACGCCTGGTACTCAGAAGCTGTTTCTTTATCACTCCCGAGACCACTTTCCTTGTCCTGCCCCACTAAGAATGTGTGCTCTCTTTATCTGTCCCACACCTCTCCTTATGACCCTTATCGCAACTAAGGAGTGCTTAAACTTATCGGCCTGGCAAGTGATAGGAGCTGTGTGAGACAGAACGGCTGTCCGGGGAAAGCAAACACAAGCGGCTGGTCTGTTTCCCTCCTGACACTGTTG